>NC_135968.1:24161160-24467948 GCF_053455715.1 Rhinoraja longicauda | reverse complement strand
TGTGTTACCGTGGATTCGATGGGATGAATGGTCTTTTGTCCAAAACAATTCTTTGAATGTGATTATCAAAGAGCTTGAAATTCTAGATGTAGAATGTCTTCACTTAAGAGTGGAAATCAGAAAAAGGGGCCATTAATATAAAATAGTCACTACCTGAAAGAGTATAATGTTCAGGAAAAATATTTTTACTCATAGCATGGAACTTGCTACCATGAAGATGACAGAGACAAATTGAATGAATTAAAGATGCCAGACATAAATGCAGACATAAAAGATAAAGCAGGATTTGCCAAATGTGGGTGAAAAGAATACAAGGAATATTAAAAGGTTTAGGTGTAAAGGAGACTTGAGTAGAATACAAGTGCTGACCCAAAGCTCTTGGACAAATTGCATGTTTCATTACAATAAACAGTACAGCAATCCATGTAGTGTAGGAAAATAACTGCAGATGCTGGTACCAATCGAAGGTATACACAAAATGCTGGAGTAACTCAGCGGGTCAGGCAGCATCTCTGGAGAGAAAGAATGGGTGACGTTTCGGGTCGAGACCCTTCTTCAGACTGATCACAAAATGCTGGAAATGCTGACATCAGTCTGAAGAAGGGTCTCGACCCGAAACGTCACCCATTCTTTCTCTCCAGAGATGCTGCCTGACCCATTGAGTTACTCCAGCATTTTGTGTACACCTGGCAATACCATGTAAGCGCTTTTCATTTTGAGTATGTAATTGGCTGTTACTGAGGTACAGTTCAACTCCATTTCCACTGTGAAATCCCAACAAGTTTTGATGAGATTAAGGAGGAGTAAAGTGATGTCTGGGAAATATTTTGCTTCAATTACACTTTGTACCAGTCCATGTATTATTTCCACTTTGCATCTGCTGTTGGAATTCCTCGTCCAGTTATCCCACATGGATATGCGGGGAACAGAGGGATATGGATCATGTGCAGGCAGAGAAGATTAGTTTATCTTGGTGGCATGTTTTGGGCGGACACTGTGGGCAGAAGGGCCTGTTCCTGTGTTCTGCTGCTCTATGGTCTATGTTCTATGCATGTTGTCCGAGCTGCATTATATGGTGATCCCTATATTGTCTGCACAATCCCTCCCTCAGTGTGGGGACTCATGCTTCTTCTGTCTCTCTGCTGAGATCAGTTACATACTTCCGTCACCCTGACTCAATGTTCTGATTCTCTCTTCATTGGCTGGCAATTAGATCTTCATTTTACTGGTGTCAATCGTTTACAGAGAAACACCATGCTTCACAATGCATATTTACCTCCTGATTGTCAGTTGCTCATAAGAAAAGTTACTTTTCAAAAACAGGTGGATCGACAACTCAATCTAGAAATATAATTTATAAAGAAACCAGTAAGAGACGAAGACCCTGGATTGTAATGGTTCTAACAATTCTCCTAACACACCTTCCTATGCTTCCAATCCTCCTTTGCACCAAACACTGTTACACTATTACATCATGGGTTCCTGATAATATATGGCTCAGCATCTGCTGACTTTATTGCACGCCCTATTAAAATTGACAATTATTAACAACTTAGTACACCTATGTTTCTTGTGCTGGATGCATGGATGAGGTGAGCAGATGCAGAAGATGTGCATCTTATGTGAATGTTGTAGTTGGGGTTACTTCACATTTTGCTCTACCGATTTCCTTAGTTCCTTTCCTCCTACTTCAAATCGAGTGATAAAGTCATAGGGTCATAGAGTACGGAGACAAGCCCATCGGCTCAACTTGTCCATGCCAACCAAGTTATTCCCATTTGCAAATGTGTGGCCCATATCCCTCAAATCCTTTCCTATCCATGTATATGTCCATATACATATGTCCACATTTATTTTAAATGCTGCTATTGTTCCTGCTTCAACCACTTCTCGTTCAATGTACATACCACACTTTCTGTGAAAATGTTGCCCCTTAGGTCCCTATTAAATGTTGTCCTTCTCATCTATTTAACCCATTTAACTTATTTAGGGCAATATGGTGGCAAAGCAGTAGAGTTGCTAGAGACAGCGCCAGAGACCCGAGTACGATCCTGAATAACGGTGCTATTTGTACGGAGTTTGTACATTCTCTCCGTGACCACATGGGTTTTCCCCGGGTATTCCGGTTTCCTCCCACACTCTAAAGATGTACAGGTTTGTAGATTAATTGACTTTGGTAAATGCCCCTAGTTTGTAGGATAGTGCTAGAGTACAGGGATCGTTGGTTGGCACGGACCCAGTGGGCCGAAGGTCCTGTTTCCCTGCTGTATCTTTAAACTAAACTGAACTAAATTAAAACTCATGTACTTCAGTTCTTGACTCTCCTAACCAGGGCTTTGGGCAAAAATGATCAGAGTTCAGAAGAGAATTTGGGTGGGAAAAAGGGTGAGAGGAGGGAGGCCTTGGAGAATGAAGGTAAGCAATTCTGGCAAGCATCATATTCTGGCACCGCACTGGGATTATCATGTTGTCCCATGAATAGCTAATGATAGATGTTACCAGAACAACGTGGTCCAAGTTCCCCTTTAGTGTTCCAAATAAAAAGAAAAGTGTAAGTGAATAATTTTATCCCTTGTGCTCCTGGTGCAGAAATCACATCAAGGAGTAAGTGTGATTTGCGCTCAGTTGAATTACTGAAGTAATGTGAAACGTGGCCATTTCCTGTCATTATTTTCAATTGCATTACACTGAAAAATACCGCATTGTGCAATTGAATTTTTTGGAAGAATTACTTAAATGTCTTGAGTGCGGCTGGAGCCCATGCCTTTCACGTTCAATTAAAAGTGAACCCTCAACCAAGGCCAACACTTATATCAGTTGCATCTTTGCTAACATTAAATTCAAGCAGCATTTGGTTACTTGTCAATAAAGATCTTCGCAAATGGTTGTGTGCACATTTAAAGCACTGTTTTGCTTGACTGGAGAGTTAGAGCCAACGGCAGAATCTGAGTTTAGGTTAGTTTAATTTATTATTGTCATGTGTACTGAGGTAAGGTGGAAAGCCTTTGTTCGTATTCTATCCAGTCAAAGAAAAGACTATACATGATTACGATCAAGTCATCCACAGTGCACAGATAAAGGATAAAGGGTACAACATTTAGTGCAAGATAAAGTCCGATAAAATCCAATCCAGTTCAAGTCTCCTATGAGTTAGATCGTAGGTCTGGACGAGACTGTCAGATTAACATCGCTATGATCAGGTGTAGATCTCCAACAACCATATCCATCATTTTTTAAAAATGGGAAAATAGAATTAACAAGATCAGGGGAAGTGTTAATTTTTAGAATGAAAAATAAATTGTGTTTATAAATAAATTAGCAAAGCATTATCAGAAATAGGACTGTCAGATTCCATAGGTCAGGCAGGGCAAAGGATTATGAAGAGCCTCTCTTAACTGCTAAGCTACCAGAACACCCCAGATTGTTTTGTTCAGCCTCATTTAATAATTAGCCCAGGCATTATCAAAGAATTTCAGAACATTCTGAAAGAGCATGGATTCCAAAGCCAAGATAATTTGAATTGAAACAAAGTAAGTGGAGATTAAATGCCATTTAAGCATTTTAACACCTTAAATGAATAGAGTAATTTTTGTTTTAATTTGCACTTTAAAGCACGATTAATGAGATTTCATTATTTTATGAATACTACCTGGGCATTCCTCAGTTTGAAGCCAATCTTCTGCAGCATTCTGGAAGTGAGCCTCGTTATCTAACAAGTGCAGAATTTGCACTGGCTATTGAAAAAATAGCACCACTCTGCAATTCAAAAGTGAGCCAAGTCTTGGCTGAACAATCCATTGCCAACAAGCAAAGTGCTTCAATTTCACTATCGAATGCAGCACGTATCCTGCAAAATCAATTTGCTGTTATCCTGCTATCGCTAACTTGTAAAATAATCACCGATGTTGGTTGTTAACTTTATGGATCTTTCATCTTTACACATGTCCTTCAGAATTACAATAAAGCAGTTCAGGAGAAATATTAATTGGTCTCAATTCTCAGTGCAAAGATGTTTGACTGCCAGCTTCCTAAGCATTGTCTTGTAAATGGGTTTTGGTATTCGGATTAATTAATGTACAACTGTCTGACTACTGGGAAATATTTCTTAAGTACAATAATAATTATAGCTCCCAGAAGCCCTTGTGGATTTTCTTAAATGATTCTACTTGGAAATGCCTGTATATTTTGAGAAATATGTTAATGTTCTTTTACAACAACAGTTAGAAACAAAATGAAAACACTAAATTTCAGAGAAAGTCAATCTGAGTGCTGATTTGTTATTTAATAGCAGATTGCAGAAGCCTGGTGAAGCCCTGGTTTCTATTTATTTCTGGTGGTAAACTCAGATCTACCTTAAGAAGGGTCTCGACCCGAAATGTCACCCATTTCTTCTCTCCTGAGATGCTGCCTGACCCGCTGAGATACTCCAGCATTTTGTGTCTACCTTACAATAAGAGTTGCTAGCTATTGGTCAAAATCATCTCTGTAGACCAATGCTGTGAATGCTGTGAATAATTGTAGACACAGGGAACTGTAGATGCTGGTTTACAACAACAAAAAAAGACACAATGTGCTGGTGTAACTCAGCGGGTCAGACAGCATCTCTGGAGACAAGGGTGGGTGACGTTTTGTTTGGGACCCTTCTTTAGACTTCACACAGGATGGTTTAGTTAGAAATCCAGCTTGAGTGACCTGATCATGGATCAAGATGGTTCATGTGAGTTTGAATCCCACCATAGTGGTTGGAGAATTTAAATTAAGGTGACTAGACAGACAATTAGAATTTAAAATATCAGTAATAGTAAGCACTAAACGACCAGATTATTGGAAAAGCTCATTTGGTTCACTAAATATTCATTCACAACCTAAATAATCTTGCATTGTCAACTTGACCTGCACGAGTAATGTTATAATTTGAAAAACAGCACATGTGCATTAGGATTGGAAAGTTGGATTTTAAAAATGGAATTATTAAAATTTCACAGCATTTAGATCTGGACCTAGACCTGGACTACAATAGTAAGGCTACAGGAGCAATGAAGAAAGATCAAGCACAACAATCCTTCAGATATGGTCATTACTTATACAGAGAACGTTTGGAATTCCTTTGTACTCCACTTTGATAACCACAGATAAAAGAGGAACAATATTTTGCTTTAGTCCAGTGGCTTCCTGTATATATTTAACATAGAAGTATGCTAATATTACTTTTTTATTGGTGCACATTTAATTTTCTTAACAATGATCCACCAGAGATTACAGCATACTTGATTCTGTCACAACAAATAGATCTGCATGAAGAACAGTTACAGACTAAACCAGGTAAGGGAAACAGTGATTTATTGTGGGAGGTAAAAGACATGATTGTACTGTGCACATTTCTATCCTCTCCCCTCTGCTGTGGAAAAAAAAAGACTTTGGGTAGTAGATCATTTGAAGCAGATGATATTAGTTTGGCCACCATTCCAGAATAGAAATCTGGAGAGACAACACTAGTTCTTATTGGGGCACAGATTCCGATGGATCTGCAATACCCCAAAGTTCCTTGCATGACTCTCGTGGTAACAGCAAAGGGTGCTGCCAGCAATTGCCAGATCACTTTTACACTTACTCACCAGAGTCACTAGGTAACCAGGAATGAGAACACCCATGGTATATTATGATGAGCAAAGAGAACAGCAGTCTGAAGAAGGGTCTTGACCCGAAACGTCACCCATTCCTTCTCTCCTGAGATGCTGCCTGACCTGCTGAGTTACTCCAGCATTTTGTGGAAAAAAAGAGAACAGCACATTAGTCACTTTAAGAAACAATAAATTAAATTATTAAATAAAAAGATTAAGAATAAATAATAGAATACACACAATAAGGAGCTATATTTCATTTTAATGGTAAAGAGAAATTTGACTGCATGAAAAGAATACTTCTATACACCAAAATGAAGTAATATCAAAAAGAACAGTACAAGATAACTACAAGGTAATGACTAACAGTTGATCATTATTGGCCTAAGACATGTATGCTATTAAGGGTCATGCCATTAACTGTATACTTTCCCATAACATTTAACTTCTTAGAGCATATGAATAGAATTGAATTGAATATCTTTATTTGTCATTCAAAACAAGTTTGAACAAAATTTAGTTACCATGCAGTCACAACACTGAAAAAGCAACAAAACACACAACTACACAATTCAACACAAACATCCATCACAGTGACTCTCCTCCAGGTACCTCCACACTGTGATGGAAGGTAAAAAAGAAAGTCTTATCTCCTTCTTGCTTCTTCACCCATGGTCGGGCAGTCAAAACTGCTGCGTCGAGGTGATCGAGGCTCCCGACTCTGATACCCCCGCCGGGCAATATCACCTCATACTTAAACTCCATTTGCCATTTCTCTGCCCATACTCTAATGACTTATATGTTACTGTATCCTTTGACATCCTTCTTCACTGTATGTAACTGATTTTTGTGTCATCTGCAAACTTACCAACCAACATATCTACATTTCCACACAGTACTGTGATTTTGTGGATTAACTCGCTTTAACATCCTTAGGTTTTTTTTGTAAACTTACAATCAACCCAGTTAGAAATGCTTGCATCTAATTGGCTAATAAGTAATTTGTTGCTGTTCTTAAATGTTTTTTGGTGTCACATCTAATTCCTATTTATATAAACTGGAGGTCAGAGAAAATTCTTTAAATTGATAGCAGACCTCCAGTGCAGAATCTGTGGGGTTTACATGTTCTCCCGGTGACTCTAAGGATTTGTCCCGAGTTCTCCAGTTTCCTTTCACATCTGAAAGGTGTGCGGGTTAGTAAATTAATTGCCCATAGTATAAATGGATGGTAGGAGAATTGGGCCGTTGATAACGAGCGTGTGTGACAGAAAAGATTATAGGGAAATAAATGGGAAGAGAGATTGATGGGATTGTTCTGGGGGCCAGCATAGACTCAGTAGGCCAAATGGCTTCTTTCTGTGTCATAAGAAAATATTAAATATGACACACTGCCTTCCCTCTCTCCAGCCGTTGAAAATGGATTTTCAAGCAATACAAACAAAATGGTTCATCTCATAAATATTTCATTAAGAAGGCTTAAATACTTAGGCAGCAATTAATACCAACAGTTCTTGTTGTAAGTTATTTACCATGCATTGTGGCACTACTGCAGCAGCTTCTCAGGATAGGATCCTAGCTCCCACCAACCATCATCTTCCCTGTGTCGTAGGTTCAGAAACAGGAATTTTCATTGATGATTGTGTTGTGTTCAGCCCCATTCACAACTTTTGCACATCTTTCATTCATTGTTCTTTATCTCTCTACATCATTGTCTATATCTCTCGTTTCCCTTTCCCCTGACTAGTCTGAAGAAGGGTCTTGACCCAAAACATTACCCATTCCTTCTCTCCAGAGATGCTACATGTCCCGCTGAGTTACTCCAGCTTTTTGTGTCTATCTTCCTTATATCATTAAGTCGTTTAGTTTGGGTGCAATAAGACCTAAACAGGTGCTGAGCCGATTGTGTTACACAAGTGCCATGCAATGCCATTTCAAACCAGAGAAAGATGTTCAATCACATTGTTGAATTTACCATACCTAAATCCTGGAGGATTGAGAAGGATGGGCATGACCAGAAACTTAACTGAGTCAGCCCGATTATTTAGCTTTGATTATTTGGCTTATTTAGGTTTCAAATCCAATTCTCCCCTTTACAATCAGTCTGAAGGATAGTCCTGACCTGAAACGTTTGCTATTCCTGTTACTCCAGAGATGTTGCCTGACCCGCTGAGTTACTCCAACACTTTGTGTTCGCAGCATTATAAATACTGTGGCCACAGGAGTAGTCTAGAGATATTTGGTAGTCTTTGGTGAGCACCTCACTCCCTCACAGCCACATTTTTCATCAACTACAAAGTGCATTTCAGCAGTTTGATGGAATTCTCTGCATTTTCTCAAATAAATACAGCTCCACATACAAGAAATACAACACCACACAGGTCATGCAATCCATTGGAATGTCTATCCATCTCATCTTTAACCATTTAATCCCTTGCTATAATAGTAGCAAGCAGTTGCATTGTGTCCCACCAGTCTATAGAAGAACCAGGTTGGGAAACACTGCCACACAAGCATCACACTGAGTCACACACCATCCTGATTTGGGAATATATTATTTTCTTTACTTTTTGCAGAGACAAAATCCTGGAACTCAGCTTTGCACAGAACAGTGCACTTGATGTAAAGTGGTTCGAAAGCAGATGCTCATCACCACTTTTTCAAGGCCCCTCACAATGGGCAATATCTACGTCTAGGTTGGCTAGAGGAGTCTTTCTAGTGATGTCCAGATGCCGTTAATGACTGAGAAACAATTGACGGACTGTTTTCAAGGGCAATTACAATGGGCAATAACTATCTCTAGGTTGCTGGAAGAGTCTTCCCAGTGATATCCAGATGTCGTGAATGACTAAAACACATATTATCCTCCCTGCAGAACGGTCTTTGGAATCGACCAGAGAAGTTGTGCCAGAAGATGGACATCTCATGACCATGTCCAGCTTAAAACTACTGGCCAATAACATAGCCAGGTAGACTATTTTAAACTGTATGACACAACAGCAAATATTATGTTGGAAATCTGATATGATTCTATACATATTAATAAGTTTAGTTATTATTTACCTATATGTTATTAATAATAGGATGGAAACAGTCCCTCACAGGGCCGCCATCAACTCAGACACCATCCCAGTGGAGGTCATAATAGGTCATAACCTATCCTGCATGTGACTGTCCTACCAGGTCGCTGGTCGGTGCTGACTCGGTGGGCCGAAGGGCTTGTTTCCATGCTGTATCTCGAAAGCCTAAAGTGTAGTCTGGTCAGCCCAGGCAGCAACTCTGTACTCCCACACCCACTGATCTTCCTTCTCCTAATACCCTGACCTTCCATCAGCCCAGCAGCTGTACGATCTAACCCCAGGCCAGTACCCACCATATTCCAATCATTTAATGTGGCTACTAGAATCACCATAACACAGCCTGTCACCTGATGGCCAGCTCTACTTCGACCCCAGTTCCAATTGGGAGTAACTATTACCTTTCCTTCCTGATCCTCAATTACACACTTACACCAGAAGATGTTACAAAACTACTCAGTAGGGCCTTAATGGCTTGGCGCTAGAATTTTGAGACCAATGGCAGTGTCTTCAAAGATCCACACATTGCAAGTGTCTCATTGGATCAAACAAAGAACTTTGATCAATTGACCAATGGACGCAATCATTCTACAATTTGAATCTAAAATACAAATGAACACATCTTGAAGCACACTTTAAGATATCACTTTTATTTTAGGATGAAGAAGATAAAATTGGCAAAAGTACACTGAAATCTAACAGAAAGAGGACTCTGCCCTTGTCCAATGGTTCAACCTACTAACTTCAAGAAGGATTTGATTTTTTTTAAATCAGCACTTTTCGACTCCACTTGTGAAAAACTGAACGTAAATTTAAATTTATATTTTAATTTAGTACTTTGTCCTTTTATTCCATGTGGTTTAAATGAAGATAATTGCTTTGTAGTCATGTTTATGTTTTAAAATTCATAAGTTGATAAGTTGTAGGAGTAGAATTAGGCCATTCAGCCCATTGAGTCCACTCTGCTATTCAATCATGGCTGAGCTATCTTTCCCTCTCAACCCCATTCTTCTGCTTTCTTCCCACATCCTTTGACACCATTACTAATCAAGAACCTGTCAATCTCTGTACTTCTAATTATTTGTTATTATTCAGGAACATATCAAGTGTAAATTGATTGATTGAATTGATTGAAAGATCATAAGATGATAAGGTCATAAGGGATAGGAATAGAATTAGGCCATTCGGCCCATCAAGTCTATTACGCCATTCAATTTCTATTTCTCCCTCCTAACTCCATTCTCCTGCCTTCTCCCCATAACCTCTGACACCTGTACTAATCAAGAATCTATCTATCTCCACCTTGAAAATATCCACTGACTTGGCCTCCACAGCCTTCTGTGGCAAAGAATTCCACAGATTCACCACCCGCTAACTAAAGACATTTCTCCTCATTTTCTTCCTAAAAGAACGTCCTTTAATTCCGAGGCTATGACCCCTAGTTCTAGACTCTCCCACTATATACAGCATGGAAACAGTACCTTCAGCCCACCGAGTCCACACTGACAATCAATCACCTGTTCATACTCGCTCCATGTTATCCCACTTTTGCACTCACTCTCGGGGTAATTTACAGAGGGCAATTAACCTGCAAACTCAAACATCTTTGGGATGTGGGAGGAAACTGGAGCACCCAGATGAAATACATGTGGTCACAGGAAGAACGTGCAAACTCCAAACAGACGGCACCCGTGGTCAAGATCGAACCTAATGTCTCTGGGGCTGAGAGGTAGTGGCCCTGCCAGCTGTGTCACTGTGCTTTCCATGTCTTTAGTTTCACCCGAATGAAGATTCCAGAAGTTATAATGCTAAAATCCACTGGCAGGTTGGAGTTTCAGTTAAAGTTTATCAAGGCCAGGACAGGACCAGTGTTGTAGGGTAAACAACAGTAAAGGCTAACAATTAGTAAACAGAGATGTGGATTGTGCTAATGTGGTGACAGGAAACCGCATTCAAAGCCTAACAGGGAATTTCATTGATTGTGCGTGCACAGATCTACTGTTCACAAATTTAGACTTGTGGATAATCATCTCATTCTGTTTGTCACCTAATTAGGTCTTTCTGAGTTCCATTCTGAAATTAAGACCTCGAGTTACTATTTATTAATTTTCTGAGTAGTCTTGTCATCTGAGGATATAAAAAATGTACCAAAGTCACACGAGACAGGTCAGCTTTGGCTGGCCTCCTTGTGCACAAGCGCCAATTTAATAAATCACCCGTTACTGCAAACACCAAATCCGTGTGGCCACACCATTACACTCTAATAGGTCAATAGTAACCAGACCAATAATGCCCCTTGTCATGGAATATCATGATGCATAACAGTGGAGAATGGTTCCATTTAAAATTGGTTGGTTGTGTTGGAACTGATCTATTGCCAAAAACCAGTGAAGTCTGTGCAAAGGGGTGTAATGCTGAGGCTTTATAAGGCACTGGTCAGATCCTGTTTGGAGTATTGTGAGCAGTTTGAGGCCCTGTAACTGAGGAAGGATGTGTTGGCATTGGAGTGGGCCCAGAGGAGGTTTACAAGAATAATCCCAGGAATGTTGGGGTTGACATATGATGAGCATTTGATAGCACTGGGCATATACTCACTGAAGTTTAGAAGGATGAGTGGGGACCTCATTGAAACTTATGGAATAGCGAAAGGCCTGGATAGAGTGAATGTGGAGAGGATGTTTCCACTAGTGGGAGAGTCTAGAACCAGAGGTCATCGCCTCAGAATAAAAGGACGTATCTTTAGAAAGGAGATGAGGAGGAATATTTTCAGGCAGAGGGTGGTGAATCTGTGGAATTCATTGCCACAGATGGCTGTAGAGGCCAAGTAATTGGGTGTTTTTAAGATGGAAATTGACAGATTCTTGATTAGTAAGGGTGTAAGGGGTTATGGGGAGAAGGCAGGAGTATGGGGTTGAGAGGGAAAGATAGATCAGTCATGATTGATTGGCGGAATAGACTTGATAGGCCGAATGGCCTAATTCCACTCCAATAACTTATAAACTTATGAACAAGAGTGTAAACCCAGATAGTCCATCCTCTGCTGATATTAGTAAACCCTGTTGTCATGGGGGGGGGTTCAATGGCATATGTTATTTAATAGGACAGCATGTTGCCACTGTCACTAGTAAACAGCCACACATAAATATATAACTGATTATATTCTGAATGTTTTGTGTAATGGGCAAATTTTCCACGATTATTGCGACTATTGTTTTTAATTATATTTTAATTACAGTGATTTAATTAGATGTTAAAACAAATGGAGTTTTAGTACAAAGAAATCCTATATATTTTTCTTCAACAAAAAATCTTTGATTTATGAGGCATTAGCTGTATATATCTTTCCTATGAAGAACGACTGATGTAATTGACTCTTAATTAATAATTAAGAAATCACTATACCTCAGAAAACTAAAGCAATTCAAGTCTTCCATTCTTAATCATTTCTGTATTAACACTGATTTATAAGAATCGCTAAATAAATATCTGCATCCACTGAATGTCTTACCAGTTATAATATTTAGTATTCAGTGTGAATAAGGCAAACTGACATGATTAACATTTTTCATTCTAATGAAAATTAAATATACTCTTTCTGATAAATGAAATGTCATTTCGAAAGGTCACTTAAACCAAATTAGACTGAAGATCAAACCTATCTGCCAATGTATAACATTATTTTGAGATCCATTCACTCACCTTTATATTGAAAGCTCTGATAATTATAGGTTATCCCAATGTTCCAGCAGGGTTTTACTTTAAATGTTATATCAGACTGAGAGGGAGATGAGATGATGCCCAGACATTTGGATGAAGTATGTAAAAGCAACCATTTCCAAAAGCTGCTTTGAGCATTTTGTATTTTATTTGATCTCGGTGGGGAATGGACTGTCGAAGAAGGTGGGGATGAACTGTGGGAGACGGTGGGGATGAATTGTGGGAGATGATGGGGATGAACTGTGGGAGATGGTGGGATTGAACTGGGAGCCAGTGGGATTGAACTTTGGGAGATGGTGGGATTGAGCTGTGGGAGATGGTGGGACTGAACTGTGGGAGATGGTGGGGATGAACTGTGGGAGACGGTGGGGATGAACTGTGGGAGGCGGTGGGATTGAACGGTGATTGGAATGTTTCCTCATTTGCCAGTCCAGAATGTTGGAGATCTTTGCCTATGTTATAGAAGGCGCGGGAACAATAACCTGGCAGTTCTTGTCACTGCCTTTAAACGTTTCCGACAATTACTTGCTCTTGCTTCCTGAACTAACCTGGATTCCTCCCGTCACCTCATAACTTGTAACGTGCTATGAAACAAAAGATGGAACTGAAAAGTTACATCTTATCCCATTTTACTTGCTTAAGAGCAGCCAACAAAAATTTTCAATCATCCCTCTACAATCAGTCTGAAGAAGGGTCTTGACATGAAATGTCACCTATCCATGCTCTCAGAGACACTTCCTGACCCACTGCGTTACTCCAGCAATTTGTGTCTTTTTGTGCATTAACCAGCATCTGCAGCTCCTTGTTTCCACATTTCATGCACAGTGATGAACCCAATGATGAGCACAGAAGGAACACAATGGGATGACTACATTTGAAAGTTGACAGCTAGTTTATATCTGGATCTGTTATTGCCAGTCGTATCTTAGAAAACTGATTCACAAAATTGCTTTTATGCTCAAGTAATAACTCTAACCTTATGCTCAAGTAATAACTCTAACCTTAACTCTAACTCTTCCGTTTGGATTATCAATCTCCAGAATCTCTTTGAGATGATATGAATGTTGTCTTTTGTATTCTCTTCACTATCTAT
The DNA here is from genome assembly GCF_053455715.1 of Rhinoraja longicauda. NCBI lineage: Eukaryota > Metazoa > Chordata > Chondrichthyes > Rajiformes > Arhynchobatidae > Rhinoraja > Rhinoraja longicauda. The sequence goes on along the minus strand of NC_135968.1, from coordinate 24,454,443 downwards.
GTATAAGCTCTCACACATTCACTTACACAAGTTCAGCATCAAGTTATCAAATAACCTTCTTGTTATTTTTGGTTACAAACAGCAGTTTTAAGGTTAAGAAACAACCCTTAATTGTAACCAAGGGCTCAGGGAAGTTGACCTTTCACAGAGTGCAGTTGTTCAAAGGGTTGCATTGTTGGACTGAACACATTTATCCCATACTGGCAATATAGATCTATGATTACCTGTCTTCTTATCTACAGTGTGTATGCATTTCCACATTTATAAATCATCATTCTTTAATAGTTCAATCTATCTGTCAAGCTACATTATTTTATTTGTCATTTATCTCAGGATGTGCATCGTATGCAAATTACAATATTTTCTAACCATTTAATTTCCAAATATTAATCTATTCCAGTTCTTAATACAGTTTGACAAGAAAGGCTGTGTAACACAGAGAAATTTGGACCCTCTGGCTCACTTTGGAAATGTTTAACTCTTCCACTATTTTGCAACCTCTTTTTTGTTTGACATTTCACAAGAGTCACAGAGCCATGGGGGTTATTCAGCATGGAAACAGGCCATTCTACCTTCCATGTTCATGATCATCCCCCTACAATCTACCACCATAATTTCATGGTTCATGTATCTTGTGTTTTATGATTGTTGGCAGATCAATTTCCCTCCTGGGATAAATAAAGTTCTATCGTATCATATTGTATCGTATGTTCATGCCAACCACTGTACTTAAAGCTATTAGTTTGGTTTCCACCACTTGATGATTTGCCTTGTAGAAACAAGGAACTGCAGATGCTGGTTTACAAAAAAAGACACAAAATGCTGGAGTAACTCAGCAGGTCAGGGGGTCGCTGGTTGGCGCAGATTCGGTGGGCTGAAGGAGCTATTTCACTGTATCTCTAAACTAAACTAAATATTAGAGTACATAAAATCCATTCCAAAGACTCCCTATTATGTAAGTACCACTGAAAATGTGCTCATAATGTTGCTTGACGGGTAGTTCCACAAATTCTGAAATTTCAAGGATAATGTTCTCACAAGAGCTAATTATCTTTGATAATACCATTTAAAAATGTATGAGTTTTTAAAACTGCTGGCTTTTAATTAATGATCCATTCTTGTATATTTTTCATTTGGAGGCTGCTTAGAATCGATATGAATTAGCCTGTGAACAACCTAGCTTGTTTATTAACCTGTGATTAAAAGAAACCGCATCTTTGTGAGTCACAAACAGGTTAAAATAGTTCTTTGTCACTTTAATTACTTTTGCTGTTAATTTCCATCCAGCCTTCACTTTCATGTGATTTCATCTGATTTTTAACAAACCTTTCTTGACTCTTCTACCTCCATCTGAGACAATAGGCTCCCAGTTAATAATAATTTCATCCCCACAGTCCCCTGTTTCTTTTGTGAATGCAAGTGCTACCACCACCCTTCCCTAATACTCCCCATTATCATCGATCTTCTCCTGCAACTGCAGGAGATGCAACACCTACCATCTTATTTCGTCCCTGCCCATCATCCATGGACCAAACTGTAGATCAGTGCATGTTCCTTTAACATAATGACCTCACCACTACTAACCACTCCCCATTGTCTCTGGTATAATTGTAGCTTCCCCACCTCCAGCTCGCTCTCTAGTGCCAGTGATGACCACGGACAGCTAGGGCATAACTTGTGTAGTGAAATTAATAAACAATATCCAGTAAAAGACTCTGTGTGCAAAGGACGTCTCTTTACATGGTGTCAGAGCGGTAGACTTGCGTCTCCTGTTTATCGGGTTTTTATTTTTAGCATTTGTTCGTCCCAGTTGTGTCCCATCCTTCCACTTTGCCATGGCTCCCTCGTGTCGTCGTCCGGACACGCTTGTTTTTGATGAGGACATAGTGCACCGCTGGACTGTCTTCCAGCGGGACTACGAGCACTATATAGCGATTGCCCATCCTGATGCAACTGCTGCGATAAAAGCTCACCTGCTCCTCAACCTGGCTGGTCCGGAGGCAATGGAACGCTATGCGTCGTTCGAATTCGTCCCTCCGGAGGACCGCAACGACCCGGTATGTCTCATGGCTAAGTTCACTGCCCTCTGCGATATACCCACCAATAACATTATCGAACGTTTCAACTTTTTCTCGCGGCGTCAGACTCCAGGGGAGCACGTTGACGCCTTCATTGCATCTTTAAGACATATGGCTCGGCGGTGCCGCCTTCAAACGATTACACCCGACGAGATGATCAGGGACGTCCTGGTCAACGGTCTCCTAAACTCTAAGCTGCGGGATGAGCTCCTGATGAAGCCTGACCTGTCGCTAACGGACGCCATACATGCCGCACGCATGGCCTCTGCTGTTGGCTCAGTATCTCGGCCGGCGCCCCAGGACATAAATTTCACCGGCCGCCGGCGATTGAATGACCCGCAGACCAGGGTCACCCCCTCCGCGCCCACTATGGTCACCCCTCGCAGATGCCCAAACTGCAACTTCTCGTCACACAGGTATAACGTTTGCCCAGCGCAGGGCAAAACTTGTAATTCCTGCGGGAGGCAGAACCATTTTTCTGCAGCTTGTCGTTCTCGTGGGAGACCTGTCCCTGCTCCTAGAGGGAGTCTAAACAACCTTGCGACCGATGATAGCGCAACCGGTTCCCGGTACCAACATGAGGAACTCCATGGCTCAGATACGACTTCCTCCCATGGAGACTCTATGCTGTTTTCGCTTTTGGGTGCACCTGCATTGATAACGGATCCATCCGTGCATGTTACAGTCAATGGACACTCCTTCCCTGCCAAGGTCGATACTGGGGCGTTTGCAAATGTTATGTCTGTGGGCCTCTTCGAGCAGATAAGCTCGGGGGAGAGGGTTACTCCTGACAACTCCCGCCTCCATGCCTATGGGGGAGGCGTTCTGATTGCCGTGGGAAAGGCAACGGTTATCTGTACTGTTCTGGAGACCTCTCGGCCCCTCACGTTCCTCCTGCTAGCATCTGACAACGTCACCCTGCTGGGCGCCCGTGCATGCCAGGACTTTGGTTTGGTCTCATTCCACCGCGACATCCACCTGGTGCAGGCCCCCATGGACCCCCTGATCGAGTACCCTGACCGATTTGATGACGTCCTGGGGAAGCTGCCCTGTGCCTACAAGATCGTTGTGGACCCGGGGGTCGACCCAGTGGTCAGACCGGCCCACCGTGTGTCTTTTGCCATGAAGGGCCGCGTGGAGTCCACACTACGTGGCATGGTGGACATGGGCATCCTCAAGGAGGTGAGTGCCCCCACCCAGTGGGTCTCCACCATGGTGGTCGCTGCCAAGAAGGACGCGAGCGAGATCAGGATCTGCATCAACCCCAAGGACCTGAACCTGGCTATTAAACGCCCGCACTACCCCATGCGGACGGTGGAGGACGTCGCGGCACAGGTCGGTCCAGCCACAGTTTTCTCGGTCCTGGATGCCAAGAGCTCCTTTTGGCAGATCCCGCTGGATGCACGTTCCTCCTTCCTGACCACCTTCAGCACACCGTTCGGCAGGTTCCGTTTCCTCCGCATGCCGTTTGGGATCAACTCGGCAAGCGAGGTTTTTCAGCGTACGATGGAGCAGCTGTTTGCTGGGCTGCCGTGCGCCATCATTGTGGATGACATCCTGGTGTACGGGAGGGACGTCGCTGAGCATGACCGACACCTCCGCCAAGTCCTGGACAAGGCTCGTGAGATCAATCTCAAGCTTAATCGAAGGAAGTGTCGGTTCCGCGTTGAGGAAGTCACCTACGTCGGCCACGTTTTCACGGCGGGGGGCCTGAAGCCAGACCCCGAGAAGACGGCGGCGATCACCGAAATGCCCGCTCCCACTGACGTGCCCGGCCTGCAGCGCTTCCTGGGCATGGTCAACTACTTGGGTAAGTTCATACCCGACCTCAGCGAACTGAGTGCCCCCCTGAGGGAGCTGACCAAGAAGGACAATGCCTGGGTCTGGCTCCCGCACCACCAATCGGCCTTCGTGGCCCTGAGGTCCAGACTCGCACGGACCCCCACTTTGCAGTTCTTCGACCTGAACAGGCCAATCGTCCTCACCTGCGATGCATCTCGGTTCGGCCTTGGTGCTGCCTGCCTGCAGCTCTACGACGACCGACAGCTGCCCGTCTCCTATGCCTCTCGCACAATGACCCCTGCTGAACAGCGCTACGCACAGATTGAAAAGGAGCTCCTTGCCGTGGTGTTCGCGTGCTCCAAATTCAGAGACTACTTTCTGGGAAAAACTTTCACCATCGAAACTGACCACCAGCCGCTGGTCTCTATTTTAAACAAGCCCATCCACGCAGCCTCGTCCCGCTTGCAGCGAATGATGCTGCAGCTGCAGCGTTTTACATTCGAAATCGTGTACCGCAAAGGCAAGGAGATGTTCGTGGCAGACACTTTGTCCCGTGCCCCACTACCTTCCATTTCCCGCCATCCGTACGAATCGGCTGACCTGATGGTGTTGAACGTCAACATCGTTCCATCTTGGCAGATGCAGTCCCTGGTCACACACACTGCCGCTGATCCGAACCTTCAACAGCTTGCGGGCGTCATCCGCCGTGGCTGGCCTGAACGACGGTCTTCCCTGCCGGCTGGTGCCGTGCCCTACTTCCTGGTTCGGGATGAACTGGTGCTGCACGCGGGCGTGGTGGTGAAGGGTCACAAGGTTGTGGTGCCGGCTGCGCTGCGAGATCACTACTTCCAGACTGCCCACAACGGACACCCAGGGGTGGAGGCCACGTTATCCCAGGCCCAAGCACAGTTTTACTGGCCTGGCATGGTCAAGGACATCCGGGACAGGGTCTCCGCCTGCGCTGCCTGCAACAGCCTATTACCTCATCAGCAGCGCCAGCCTCTCCTGCAGCAGCCGGCTCCCGAGTTGCCGTGGATGGCTGTTGCCGCCGATATTTTCGAGTGGCGTGGCAAACACTACCTGGCCCTGGTGGACTCCTACTCCAGCTGGTTCGAGGTGGACCTGCTGCCGTCCCTCACGTCTGCTGCCGTCATCGGGAAGCTTCGCCGCCACTTCTCTACCTTTGGTTCCCCGGCATCCCTCCAGTCCGACAACGGCAGCCAGTTTACCAGCGCGGAGTTTGCTGCTTTCGCCACCCGGTGGAACTTTCGCCACATCACCAGCAGCCCCGAGTACCCGCAAAGCAATGGACTTGCAGAGCGCGCTGTCCGCAGCGCTAAGGAACTGATGGAACGTTGCCGGCTTGACAGTTCGGACTTGTACCTTGCCCTCCTCAACCTCCGCAACATCTCCCGGGACCCCGCGCTCGGTTCCCCTGCCCAGCGCCTCATGTCCCGCACCACTAGACCCCCTATCCCCGTCTCCCAGCAATCCCTGCAACCCACGGCTCGGAGCCCTGCCGCTGTCAGGGAGCGCTTCACTGAAAAGCAGCTCATTCAGAAGCGCTCCTTTGACAAATCGTCCCGTCCCCTTCCACCTCTGTTCGCTGGCCAGGTTGTCCGGATGGAGTCCACCTCCGGTCACCACCGGCTGGCCGTGGTCGTCGGCAATGCTGACTCTCCACGGTCGTACCTGGTCAACTACGAGGGCACCGTGTACCGCCGTACCCGCCAGCACCTGATGCTGGTAAACGAGCCTGCACCGCCTCCCGCGGTCCCGTATTCACCTCCCGTCCAGTCCCCGGTGCCTGATGTGCCTCCTGCTCCGGTACATCCGCAGTCGCCCCAGCCCCCTTCCCCTCCCTCGCCTGCGCGTGTATCGCTTCCCAGTCCTCCTCCTTCCCCTGGTTCCCCAGCCTCTGTACCCGCACCCATCCATGCTGTTCCTTCGACCGGAGGGGATGGTGGGTTGCGCACCCGCTCTGGGAGAGTGGTCAGGCCGCCTGTCCGGTACGGTGTGTACGAGTAGTCTGTGTTGTGCTGCATTCTATCTGCTCCCTGCTTGTAGTTTGAGCCTAGCGCATGAGCCGTGGTCACTTTTGTTTCCAAGAGGAAGGATGTAGATCAGTGCATGTTCCTTTAACATAATGACCTCACCACTACTAACCACTCCCCATTGTCTCTGGTATAATTGTAGCTTCCCCACCTCCAGCTCGCTCTCTAGTGCCAGTGATGACCACGGACAGCTAGGGCATAACTTGTGTAGTGAAATTAATAAACAATATCCAGTAAAAGACTCTGTGTGCAAAGGACGTCTCTTTACACAAACGTCCTTCCAGGTTTATGGCATAAATTGATGACAATGATTGTAATAAAAACCTCCCAAACGCATATGGATTAGGACCAGTAAAACAATGCACAGCTTCCAGTCTAGTGTAGAGCATTCATTGGAGAAAGTAAGTGGATGGAGTAACAGCTTTGCTGTCTCTTGCCTGCCACTTTATTCTCCATCCCACTCCCTCTCTGATTTCTCAGACTACACTCCTACACTCCTATCAGAGGGTATTAGCTCTAAATGCCAAACTTGGATTGCTTTCCCTGGACTCCAGAGGCTGATGGAAGACCTGATAGAAGTATACAAAATTATGAGAGGCATATAGGGTAGACAGTCATAACCTTTGTCCCAGTGTGGAAATGTCAAAGACTAGGGAGCATAGCTTTAAGGTGAGAGAGGCAACATTTTAAAGAGATTTGCCGGGTATATTTTTGCAAGTATTGGAGCCATGTAGCCAATAGGCTTTTTGATAGATCAGGGATTGAGGGATAAGGATCATGCACAGAAGATTAGTTTAACGGCGTCATGGCTGGGGCGGGGTGGGGAAGAGGCCCTGGCCAGAACAACGGGAAAAGGAGGGGGTAGCGGTGGTTGAGCGGGCATAGTGAAGGAAGAAGTGGCAGCTGGTGAGAGGGAAGGAGCCCTACGAGCGCGTCTGGCGTTGGCGGCAGCCTGAAGAAAGCTGTGTCCCCAGGGGCTACAACAACATGAGCCACAACAACAACTGCCTCAACTGGACGATGCCCTGGGTGAAGGGGGGGTCACCTGTGCACCTTGCGAGTCGGCGTGTGCCCTCGGAGGCCTGCGCTCCAATGGCCGGGAGGTGGACGAGTCGGGGGTCCATTTGCTATAACCCAAATCCGTTATAAAGGGGTCTGTTAAAACGAGGATTTACAGCAATGTATTCAACAGAAAGCCTCTCCAGATGTGTCGGAGCTTACCATCTGTGAACAAGACAGCGGAAGAGTTGCTGCCTTACAGCGCTTGCAGCATCGGAGACTCAGGTTCAATCCCGACTACGGGTGCTGTCTGTTCGGAGTTTGTACGTATGTCCTCCCCGTGACCGCGTGGATTTTCTCAGAAATCTTCGGTTTCCTCCCACACACTAAAGACATACTGGATTGTAGGTTAATTAGCTTGGGAGGGAGGGAGGAGGGAGTGGGGAGGGAGTGGGTGGAGGACAGGGAGGGAGGAGGGTAGTTTGGGAGGGAGGGGTGGTGTAGGGGAGGGGGAGGGGAGGGAGGGAGAGGAGAGGGGGAGGGTGAGAGGGGAGTGAGAAGGGAGGGGGGAGTGTGGGAGCGAGGGGAGGGGAGGGGGTAGGAGGGAGTGGGGGAGGAGACGGTGCTGCACCAATGCAGGAGAGGCAACCCTGGGGGAAGGGGGAGAGAGGGAGGGGGGAGGGGGGGAGGGGAAGGGAGGGGGAGGGGGAAGGGGGTGATGGGGGAGGGAAGGCGAGGGGAGGGGAGGGAGGGAGGGGAGGAGGGTGGAGTGGGGGAGGAGAGGGTGCTGCACCATTGCAGGAGAGGCAACCCTGGGGGGGAGGGGGAAGGGGGAGAGAGGGAGGGGGAGGGGAAGCGAGGGAGAGGGAGGGGGAGGGGGAAGGGGGTGATGGGGGAGGGAAGGCGAGGGGAGGGGAGGGAGGGAGGGGAGGAGGGCGGAGTGGGGGAGGAGAGGGTGCTGCACCATTGCAGGCGAGGCAACCCTAGGGGGAGGGGGAAGGGGAGAGAGGGGGAGGGGAGGGGAAGCGAGGGAGAGGGAGAGGGAGGGGGAAGGGGGTGATGGGGGAGGGAGGGCGAGGGGTGGGGAGGGGAGGGAGGGAGGGGAGGAGGGTGGAGTGGGGGAGGAGAGGGTGCTGCACCAATGCAGGAGTGGTTTGGGCCCAAAGGATCCAGTTGGTCTAGTCTCTAAACAAAGCTAAACTAAAGACACAAGAGACTGCAGGTGATGGAATCTGCAGGTGATGGAATACAAACTTCTGGAGGAGCTCATATCCAGCACTCACTCCCCCTGCAGTTTGCTTGTTGATTACTATTCCTGATGTCAGACCATTCACCTTGCCTTCGTGTATTTTATACATACAAGAAGAAATATCTCTTTATCGGCATTGCCTGATCTGCTGATTATTTCTAATATTCTCTTTTGCTTCACATTTTCAGAAACTGCTATTTGGCCTCCCACACTTCCAGTACGTTCCTTTGATTTTTAAAAAATTCTTTAAAAACCCTTCATTCATCCAGTAGCAAGATGATATTGTGTAGCCTGGACTAATCTTAGTCTCCACCTGATCACATATGTGCCCTTTCGTTTCTCCACCCTTCCTTGTCTTCATATTAAAATAAGCCTGTACTCCCAATTCTTCAATTCTGATAAGAGGTTATTGACCTAAAATGGAGTCACTGAGCGAGACTGCAGAGAAACAGGCCCTTCGAGTCCACACCAATCATCAAACATCTACATATACTAATCCTGCCCTAATCCGATTTTATTCCACCCACATTCCTATCAACGTTTCCCAGGTTCTACCACTTACTACAGTCTTGGGGTAATTTACAGTTTCCAATTAACCTATAAAAACAGCATGACTTTGGAATGTGGGAGGAAACCAGAGAACCCAGAGGAAACCCACGCAGTCACAGAGAAAACCTTCACACACCACGCAGAAAGCACCGAAGTGTAGGATTGAATTTGAGTCGTTGGATGTTTGAGACAACAGTTCAACTAGCTGTGCCACTTGGCCGTCCATAATCTGATTATATAAAATGTTAGCCTTGATTCTCTGCACCCGTCCCGAAGAGGATTTTCAGCACTTCCGGCCTTTGTTTTAGATTACCAGCGTCTGCAGTTCTTGATTTTTTTAAATTATCTTTGCTTTTTATATCACAGAAACTATTGTGCTAAAGATCATACATGGTCTTGAGAGCAAAACTAAAATTGTGTGTTTTCTTTAATCATTTCTTGCTGTGCGAATTTGGAAACTGATTGCAATCATTTTGAGTCCTACTGCTGCATACTTAATTAATGGTGTCATTTAATAATGCAATTATTCATTAACCCATTTATCCCCATACATAATGCTGATATAATATTTATAAAGCATTCTGTGAAATGGATACATACAAGAAGAAATATTGTTGCGAGCATAACTTGTTTGAGACTATTTTGAGTGAGGAATCATTTCATGCTGTCTTTGGGTACAGGATGATTCTTGGTTATCAGACTAAAGGCTACATACACAGCACTAACCTTGAATCAGAAGATTAACCAGCATTTCATAAAAGGAAGTCAGCCACTAAAATTCTAGTTGTGAATGTTTAAAAATTGCACGCTGCTTCCACCATTAAAGGCAGTTGATGATTATGGGATTGCATTCTCCTGGGACCTTTGATGGATGTGCTCCATAATCTGCTTACATAAAATGTACTCCAACCATGGTAAATGCTTATGACTTTTATCCCAAAATCCACCCCTCCCCATTGCAGACATGTTCTTCATTTCCCATCTGGTCACAAACTGACAAAATACATTAAAGATATGGCTGGCTGATTTGAGTGAATGATGGGCCAGGGATAGAAAATAGCGACTCATTGAGCAAGATACAGAGCTCAGTTTAATGCAGTTTTACCTAATTGTGACTTTATTTCATTTTCATTTACCTGTGTTTTATCAAGAGTCAACGGTAGTTTATTACCGTTTATGTAGTTCCAAAACATACATTATTCCTGCAAAAGGAACATGATGTATAATACACACACACACACACAAATATGTGTATATGTATGTATGTATATATATATGTATGTGTGTGTGTATCTGTGTGTGCGTGTGTGTATTATATATTATGTTCAAATAATATGTATTATTATCCAAATTATATGTATATAGAGTAAAATAGTTTGGAGCTTATTTGGAGGATGTAGTGTTTAAAAGCCTAGTGGTTATGGAGAAAATATATTTGCGAAAAGAATCTTAAATAATCAGATAAATTATTTATGAAATTAGACCATTTGGTGTAGAGTGACCTACTCTGGACTGGTATGCCTTATGCTATTAACATACTAACTAGCAATTGTAATAACTTTAAAGAAAAATTAAGCCTCCTTTGAAGCCTGTTTGAACTGGTAGTTTAATATGCCCGAAAACATAGCCATAAGTTGACAGTTCTGAATAGTAATGTTGGAAAATGCATCATCATGAACTTGGCAGCACAATTTAGAAAGAGGTGGAATCGTAATATTAATTAGGGCAGTCTACAGAACAGAAACGGTGGAGAACCTGATTTTTTTATAGTGCATCCAAGGGAAAAGGTTCATGATATTACTGATTGTAGTACTTATATATTTTGGAGATTTTATTAAAATAATGTCCAGCAATTTTTGTCATTTATCCCATCCCAGCTCTGTACGAGCTGGAAAAGACAAGGTTGTTTCTATGATTGATGATTAATTTACCCAGATGGGACAATTTTATGTTGGAATAAATATCTGGGACTTTGTATATAATCTGGGAATGCTGATCACTGGATACCAGGAATGTTTCTACAAGCTGTTCATCAGCAGCAAGAAATTATTAGGTCTATGCAGGCATTTATAATTAAATCTCACTATGCAAAAAGACAAACTGAACGTCTTTGAATTGAAAAGTGAGACTAATTAAACACCTTGCTTGATTACTGTTTATTGTTTCTTTTGCAGGAATAGTGTAAGTCAAGTTCAAATATTGTTTGCCAGCACACACCCAGTCGTAAATGTGTTGTATCTAGTTGACGATGAATTCCTCTGTTTCCACCCTCAGGCAATGGTAGCTTCTGCACGCAAAGGTCTAAGACTTTGTGAGTGGTAATTAGTTTAATGACATGACAGCTATTTCAGCTTTTTGGGGGTTTGTATCTTCTGTTCCAAATGTCAATCCATTTAAAGTTATAATAACAAAAAGAGCGCCGTGCAAGATGTTTGTTAGCATTTTACGGATGTAAGCTGTTTTATGTTTAAGACTATTCAGCGAAAAGCAAAAAAAAAGAAATACGGACAATTAGGGAAGTGCAGATAACATTAACTTGGGTGTAATCAATGTCAGCCCTTGCTGCTTGTAGCCTGCTATCTTTGTTCAAGATATTTCAAAGTGTGCCTGATTCATCAGCAAGGACATTGAGTGTAGAAGTTGGGATGTTAGGTTGCATTTTTACAAGATATCGGTGCACTTCAAGTATTGTCTTCAGCCAGGATCACACCTACTATAGGAAAGATGCCACTAAGCTGCAAAGAATGCAGAAAGGATTTATGATAATGCTACCAGTACTCAAGGTACAGAGTTATAGGGGAAAACCCGGTGGGGGGGTGGGATCTGGTAGTGGGCGGGGGGTGCCGAGAATGAACTTTTGTAACTTTTGTAGCTTTGTCGGCACCAAAAGTGGCGACACATGTGCTGTCTAGGTGAGGTCTGCTGTATGATTTTACTGTGTTGTCTGCAAAACAAAGTGTGCAGTGAAATTCATTTTTGTATACATTTCAGTACAAGTATCACTATGCATAAGCACTTAGGTACATCTTACATAAGCCCCTCAGATACAGTACATGTATAGTAGTAATACACTGAGTCAGTATATAGAGTTGCCAGATTTGGTGCCATTGTCAAGTCTCTGGTGTTATGAGTTTAGAGTTCTTAACATGGCCATGAAAGCCCGTTGTCCTGGCAACATTGCAGGGTCAACCTGACCAAGCGTGGCTGTTGGTGTCCTCCACTGCTCCGTGCTGCTGCAGTCCACACGTCAGGCTTCATGGAGCAGTGGCCAGTCCAGCCAAGCTCCAGGCTGCTGCAGGGCCTCCAATGGCTCAGTCCACCATTGAGGCACCTTCACTGCCTCTCGTATCCAATCTGTTTTGCACCAATACTTTTGTTTTCTACCAATACTGTTTTTTTCATTTATTGAACCTTCTTTTGTTTATTGTGTTTCCCATGAGTATTATGTTTACAGACCGGTCGTGCTGCTGCAAGACAGAATCTGATTGTTCAGTTTTCGGTTTTCTATGACCATTAAACTCTTCTGACTCCCTCAACAGTGCTCTGCGCTCTCTGTGTAAATCCTGTCCCAGGGACAAGGGAATGAATATCTCCACAGAGTGCCTGCGACCAGTGGCCTTACCTTGACAGCAGGTCTGGCTCTCCCTCTGCGGAACCGGGAACTCACCTGGGGATGTCCGCGACTCGCCTCCTGCACGACCCCGTAGACCGGGAACCGGTGAGGAGGGCCTTGATGGCAGTGGCCGCTTTCAAGATGGCGGTGGACGGAGGAGACGATCAGTGCCGACAGGACAACAGGCCTTTAAGGCTACTTTTAGATTGCATTCTTGAGTACTTTAAAAGTTTATTGGTGTCAGAAACTTATCTACGGTTGTGCTTATCTATTGTATGATTTTACTGGATTGTATGCATAACAAAGATTTTCACTGTGTCCATGTACATCGGTGCATGTGACAGTAATGTATCATTATCATCACATGAATGGTAAGAGTGATTTCTTTAAGGATAGGTGCGAATACTACTGCGTATGACACTATTAAATCTCTAGGCACTGAGGATGTACAAAGAGATTCTGCAGAGTCTTTGTTTCGTTTCTATTTTTTATTCTAATAAAGTTGACTCTTTAAAATAAAAAAAAGAAAGGCTCTCAGCTGTGAGATGTGAGTATGTGAGATGTTTGGGATGTGGGAGGAAACCGGAGCACCCAGAGGAAACCCACATAGTAACAGGGAGAATGTGCAAACTCATAAGTTATACGAGCAGAATTAGGCCATACGGCCCATCAAATCTATTCTGCCATTCAATCATCTTTCCCTCTCAACCCCCTTCTCCTGCCTTCTCCCCATGGGCGGCACGGTAGCGCAGCGGTAGAGTTGTTGCTTTACAGCGAATGCAGTGCCGGAGACCCAGGTTCGATCCTGACTACGGGTGCTGCACTGTAAGGAGTTTGTACGTTCTCCCCGTGACCTGCGTGGGTTTTCTCCGAGATCTTCGGTTTCCTCCCACACTCCAAAGACGTACAGGTATGTAGGTTAATTGGCTGGGTAAATGTAAAAATTGTCCCTAGTGGGTGTAGGATAGTGTTAATGTACGGGGATCACTGGGAGGCACGGACTTGGAGGGCCGAAAAGGCCTGTTTCCGGCTGTATATATATGATATGATATGATATGATAACCCCTGACACCCGTATTAATTAAGAATCAGTCAGTCTACACCTTAAAATTATCCATTGCCTTGGCCTCCACTGCCTTCGGTGGCAATGAATTCCACAGATTCACCACCCTCTGACTAATGAAATTCCTTTCTAAAAGTATGTCCTTTTCTTCTGAGGCTGTGGCCTCTGATCCTTGAGTCTCTCATTAGTGGAACCATCCTCTCCATATCCACTCTGCCCAGGATGCCTGTGCTTTGCTGAAGACATCCTTTTTTGATATGTGTCACTTCCTGCAATAACAAATTGCAGCTTTAGGGCAGGGAAAAGACCACAATATAAAGTTATGGGGAGAAGGCAGGAGAATGGGGTTAGGAAGGATAGATCAGCCATGATCGAATGGCAGAGTAGACTTGATGAGCGGAATGGCCTAATTAGCTTCTATTACTTATTACATTGCCACAGTGGCTTTGAATGCCACTGTGGCAATGAGCTTTTGTTGTTTTATATTCCTTTCAAAGTTGTTTGCAGCCCCCTGCCGTTTGTGACTCACCACCACACGACCTTCCTGTGACCCACAGCGCATCTCCACTATTCCCACCCCTCCCCCACTCAGGCATCCTGTACAGCCGTTCTGTACTGTTATGCCATTCATCATAATTACCAGTCAGTGCCAGTTGAGGTGTGGCAGCAACCCTTCTTCTGCAGCCGCAGTGTACTGCTCCTTCAAGCGCTGCAGGGTCATTTAACCGGCTCACCAACAACGCCCAGACACTTCAATGAAAGAGCAGATGAATTTGCTATCTGCATCCATTCCCTAAAAAGGTCCAAAGTAATTGTCTGTCACCGGGAAGTTGCACCATTATGTGAGGGAACACTTTTACCTGACCCCGGGTCATGCAATCATGACACGGCTTTAAGGTGAGAGGGGAAAGACTTAATAGGAACTTGAGGGACAACCTTTTCACACATTGCAGGTGGTGGGTATATGGAACGAACTGCCAGTGAAAGTAGTTGAGGCAGGTACAGAAACAAAAATTGAAAAGACATTTAGACAGGTGCATGGGTGGGAAAGATTTAGAGGGATATGGATCAAATGTGGGCAAATGGACCAGTTGAGGTGCGGCTTCTTGATCGGCATGGACGAATTGGGCCAAATGGCTTGTTTCGGTGAGGTATGACTCTTGAATGAAAATAAAAATGCTGATGAAAATATTAAGCTGAGCCTATGAAATGGAATTGGGTGGGAGGGGGTTAGCTGAGAGAGAATCTGCAGAGTTATGGGAGAAGAGTAAGGGAATGTGGCTGATTGAATACTCAAAAATGCAGGCATAACTACGATGGGCCAAAGTGCTTCCTTCTGCCAAAAAACATTTCTCTGAAGATGGGTATTGGCTCAGAGGCACCTGATGCTCAGTGGCAATTGAATAATTTTACACAAAGCTGACCTTCAAGGCTGCCTGCACAGAAAATAGCAGACTTCAACTTACTCCATGCCTATCTGTGCCTATGAACCTAAAGCCAGTTTCCATCAAAGAAATCGTATCTTTTGATATAATTCTGCTAGTTCCAAAATGTCAGGTTTAAAAAAAAAATTAGATTTTACTTTAGACCTTAGAGATTCAGCACAGAAACAGGCCCTTCGACCCACCAAGTCCACACCCACCAGTGATCCTCACTATCCTACTAGGGATCATTTACAATTTTACCGAAATCAACCAACCAACAAACCTGTATCTCTTTGGAGTGAGGGAGGAACCCAAAGCACCCGGAGAAAACTTACGAGGTCACAGGGAGAACTTACAGACTCCATATAGACAGCATGTGTTGTCAGGATCGAACCTGGATCTCTGGCGCTGTAAGGCACAACTCTACAGCCACACCATTGTGCTGCCCTCGTACAGGAACTGGTTAACATACGAACTCTGCATTCCCTTCACTGGAGGCAACTTAAGGAAAATCAGAATGATACGGCAGCCATTATGGCATCGTCAGCAGTAGTCATTTGGGTTGGAGGCTAATGTGACTCTTCTATCTTGAAATGTGTCAGTCTCAAACTTGCAATTGGTTAATCTCTAAATATAGTTTTAACTTCACTTGGGTCACAAGTTGTCAGATAACGACGGGGTCAAAACCAAAAGCATGCAAATACTTAAACTATGAACAATAAAAATGAAGGAAGCATCAGTTTACAAAAGATATAGAGTTAATGTTTCAGGGCATCGAACGTCTATCCAATGAAACTCAGAAAGTTAACTTTGTTTCTCTCTCCACGGATGCATCCTGTATTTCTGCTTTCAATGCTAATATTCATGTTTCAGTATCTGACCCCAATGGCAAAAGCCAGGATTGCATTTCCTCATTGCCCTTGAGCTAGGTGGCTTGTCAGAGTCAAGCTTTCAGAGAGCTTGTCATAGTCAACTACATTGTTCGTCTGGAGTAAGGAAGATTTCCTCTCCTGATGAATGTCAGTGAACCAAATGGAATTTTATGACAATCCATCGTTCTGAGGTCAACATTATGAATGAGTGGTTTCTTATTGAATTCCAGATTATTAATTGAAATCTGTCGTTGTAGTTGTCACGGTGGTTTTTGAACTCGGGTTTATGATTTTATTTTAGTCTCGGATATGGATTACTTGTAACCTAACTGGGGTCGCTCCATTGTACCCCAGAAGAGGTGAAAGGCAAAGAGACCGAACTCTTTCACCGCAAGCAAATCCATTCTCAACTCAATAACTGGAAACAAATTATTCTCAATAAATGTAGAAAGAAATATAAAGAGATATTCACGAAAGTAAGATTCATTTTTGATGTGGAAAGCATTTTGATGAATGGCAACTCATTGCGTATTATTTCTGTGATAACTTATTTCTTTCCTGGATCTTTGAGACGACGCCAGGTTTATGGTTAGGGCTTCTTGCCAGCATTTTTGCCTTTTGTTCATGGCTAAAGTGATTTCCAAAAGTCGATGTAATGCCCTGCATACTGAGACCTGCATTCTTGTAAGGATGTATTAAATGGATTGCATGGATTAACCCCCAAATTCAACAATCACATTCTGTCTGGCGAAGGATCAGATACCAGGGCTACATCATGACAGAATGAGGGTGCACATATGGCTTCATTTACTCACCCGGAACAATATAAACGCTATGCACTTTCTCCCTGTGCCTGCGTGGGTTTCCTTCGGTTGCTCCAGTTTTCTCCCACATTCCAAAGATGTGCGAGTTTGTAGGTAATTGGCCTCTGTAAATTGCCCCTAGTGTGCAGGGAGTGGACGAGAAAGCGGAATAACACAGAATTAGTGCGAATGGTGATTGATGGTCATCATGGACTCAGTCGGCTAAAAGGCCTGTTTTGCATTCTGTACCACGAAACTAAACTAAACTAAACTCAACTAAACTCAACTAAACTCAACTAAACTAAACTAAACTAAACTAAACTAAACTAAACTAATAGTAGCATCAATGTATCCTGCTACCTCTGAAATTACATGGAAGTCATTGAGAAAGACTTTCAGGGTATTCAGAAGGTGTTGATACTATTATGCAGGGTGACTAGCACTAAGAAGTGGGATAAATGTGTAAACAACTCTTTCAATGGTGATATAAATGAAATGGGTTTTTTTAACTTTTACAAACTAAGATATATTTTATATTATTCCTATAGTTTTACATAGGTTGATGTATGGGAAACACTTCCTTTTTACCCATTTTGCCCATCAGGTCAATGCTAGCTTACAAAGCAGTCTCATCAATCTCATTCCCCCACTTATTTCATGAGCCCATTGACAATGCCCTGATTCTCCTACCAGCTCCACACACTGGTAGGAAACTGAATCCCAGGAAGAGTATACTGCACTGAATGTCAGAATCAAAGCCAGGTTGCTGCATTTCCCACTACTGTACTGTTCTGTTTAATTTAGGTTAAACACTGATCTTGATGGGTATCCTTGAAAAATCACAGGCAATGTTTTGTTAGTTAATTTAAACATTGCATTTGGCATTTGGTAGGAGAATTGCCCCAAATTAAACAAACCCAAGGACAGATTCCATTACAACTGCTAAAGCCTCCAAATGTTCCTTGACTATCTCAAGGTTCTTTATACCTTCTCATTTGTAACATTGTCAGGAACAATACATCAAGCAATTATCTGGGCTGTACTTCATAATATATTAATGTGGGTCAAATTTTCTGTAGATTACATCAGCATGTTCTATTTCTAATTAGTTCATATAATAAGGCATAATTGACTGAAAGGAACAAACCCAAGAATCTACCACAAGCTAATGTCACGTTATCATCTCGGTGATCCTTGTTGCTGGGCCACACCCTGCTAATCCCTTCATATAAACCTGACAGATGTACAGTTTGTAAAATAACAAGGGATTGGGTAGACATTCAGAACCTTTTTCCCAGGGTGGAAAGATCAAAGCTTTATGGTGAGAGGGACAACGTCATAGAGTTATGCAGCGTGGAAACAGACCCTTCGGCCTAACTTGCCCACTTCAACCAATATGCCCCATCTACCCTAGTGCCACCTGCTTGTTTGTGGCCCAAATCCCTCTAAACCCGTCTTATCCATGTGCACTTTACACTGAGAGTGGTGAGTATCTGGAACACCATGCCAAAGTAAAGGGTAGAGGCAGGTGCGATGGTGTCTTTTAGGAGGCTTTTAGATAGGGACATGGATATGCAGGGAATGGAAGGATATGGATCATGTGCAGGCTATAGAGATTGGTTTAACTTGGCATTAAGTTCAGCACATACACTGTGGGCTGGGGTCTGTTCTTGTGCTGCTTTTATAGCATTTAAGGATGCTTGATGTACATTTATTATTTTCTTTAACAAACACACAAGAAATAGCTTTCAATATCTCTAATCATCACAAACTTCTTAAACATTATTTTTATTTAACCAAAATAAACCTTATTCAGAATAAAAATATATTCAAATCAAGAAATGTGCAAAACTCCTCCGACATTAAAGTAATATTTGGCAGTGTTTCACAGAAATATCATTATACCCAGCACCCTTACCACTCATGTGGCCCCCTGATCATGGGGTGATATCCCTTCCCTCGTTTGAGGGGCATCTCCACCACACCCTTCAACTCAATGTGCAGCATGGAAGGACCCTAGACTGTGGTCCTCCCCCACAGAGCCTTGGCGTTGGCTGCACCAAGCTTCAGGGTGTCCCTCAACACGTACTCCTGCAGTCTGGAGCGGACCAATTGGCAACATTCCCTGATGGGCATCTCGCTCTGCTGGGAGGTCAATATGTTTCGGGCAGACCAAAGAGCGTCTTTCACCATTGATGACCTTCCTGCAGCATTTGACGTCCGTCTCTGAATGGGACCAGTCCTCTGTTACGAAGCTGTTCGGGATAAACCGTGAAAAGGACCTTTGCATCCTTCTCCAGACCCTCTTTGCAAATTAAAACTATGCGAAGAGGTGGGCAACCGTCTAGAACTGTCAAAAGGCGATGAGGGTGTTCAGTGTAGGGACTTTAGGATCTGTCACCTGATGTCCACTGCTGCTTGTTCCACCAGTAAACAATGGTGACAGCAAGTCAAATAGTCCCACGGAGTTGCAAAAAAGTAGCACAACTTTAGTTCATAAGTTCTAGGAACAGAATTAGGCCATTCGGCCCATCAAGTCTACTCCACCATTCAATCATGGTTGATCTATCTTTCCCTCTCAACCCCATTCTCCCGTCTTCTCCCCATAACCCCTGAAACCCGTACTAATCAAGAAACTTTCAAAATCAAAGTTTAGTATAGCTTACTATCACTGCACCTTCAAGGTACAGTGAAAAGCTTTTGTTTGCATGCTATCCAGTCAAAGAAAAGACCAAATGTGAATACAGACAAACCCATCGGCAGAGCTCGGTTAAAGGATAAAGGGTACAGCATACAGTGCAAGATGTAACATTGATGTCCGATGAATCACAACGTTTCCCTGTATATTGAATAACAAGTTCTCCATTTTGTTCAGATCACCTTTTTCCCAGAATATGGCACAGCAGTCAACTTTTATAATTATTAAATGTGACATTTCAGGCTGCCTAAGAAGGCACCCAGTCCAGCAAATGTTTAATATGAGTGTGGTTACATTTCTGATTAATTGCTGAAATGAAACCACTCCATCCAGGCAACACCAAAAAAATGTATTTCGTAAACTCTGACTCGCCAGATAAAGATTACAGGAAGTGTGCGATCCAGGACGTACCCATAAAGATGATGGACTCATTAAGTTTTTCTTTGATTTGCAATGGTTAAATCTGAGGCTGACGTAAGGCAGAACAAATGTAAAACTAATGTTAGGGTTTTATAAATACATGACAATGTGAAACAGTTAGACACAAAATGCTGGAGCAAGTCAGCGGGACAGGCAGCATCTCTGAAGATCAGTATGAAGAAGGGTCGTGACCCGAAACGTCACCCATTCCTTCTCTCCAGAGATGCTCCCTGTCCCGCTGAGTTATTCCAGCATTTTGTGTCTATCTTCGATTTAAACCAGCATCTGAAGTTCTTTCCTAAACAATGTGAAACAGTACATGTGAGGTGTTTAGGGGTAGTGACTCTGGCGCCCCGTTGCTGACAGATGTTGATACAAATCCTGTGTTAATCCAAGGTTAAAGCATTGGCCCTGGCAGCAGTGACTTCTGTCATCTGCAATAGATTTCTCAATAAACATCTATTGAGATTGTTACTCGAGTGATTAACAGCACAATTTTGCAATCGTCACAGAATGGTTGCAAAACTATAAGCAAAAGAAGAATGTTTTTGGAATACTTTCTTAATCATCATTTACATTTTAATCTTTCCTTTTGCAGTAACTGCATTTTAATGTTGGCATATATCAGGCAGAACTGTAATTTTTTTCTCAGTTGATACCTAGCCAGTTCTAATTTTGTGGTATTTTAGCTGTAGGCCGTATCAGCAGTTGCAGCTGCATAAGTGGGTTCCACTAGTATTTAACACTGTGTGGTATAAACAGCAAAGCAGTATCTGCTTAACTAACTTTAAAAAACCCCACAGGAGTTCTCTCAGAGCTTCCTAATACCCCGACAGGCAGTTGATAATCTGACAGAATTTTACAAGGATAATCAACAAGATTTCTGGTGCTATGTCAAGAAACTCTTGCCCGAATGCCCAGATCAGGGGTTTGCCTGTGTTTGAACTGAACAATAAATTGTTTGGTTCTAAAGAAAGTACCAAACACAAAAAAAACTGGGGACGGAATGGGATAAATTGAAGAAAGGTCCCGACCCGAAACGTCACCCATCTTTATTTCCCCCGAGATGCTGCCTGACCCGCTGAGTTACTCCAGCACTTTGTGTTTATCTTCGGGATAAATTACAAAGTTCAGTGGATAATAATTTTCAGGTCATCTATAGTAATTCGCAATCTACAGAAAGGTTTGTACCCCTCCCCCCCCCCCCCCGCCTACACCCCTAGCCTCCCTTCTCCATCCCCCCACCCACTCCACCAACTATAATCCAGGCATTGCGAGACCAGACATTTAAGATTAAACAGGTACAAACAAAGAAAGTGGAGGCGATCCAGCAAAGGGCAAACAATAAAGGTGAAATTGAATCCCCAATAGCATTAATAAAGCATAGCCTCCACAGTCTGGCAACAAGGCGTGAAGGTCTGTGCAAATTTTTGTCCAAGAAAATAGTAAATCTTGACCATAGGCTACACCATTTATTAGTGAAATGAACAAACCATGGTTATAATCACAGAAAATCTAGGAAATGAGAAACCCCTTTAGCAACTACTTAAAGGCTCCAAAGAAGCTTAATTCCATGGTGTCTAAGAACATTTCAATCATACTGATTCATTATTAACCCATTCACATACTTATAAAACTAAACCCATTAAAATGAACATAAATTTAGTCATAGATTTGATCCACGATTTTCACAATATTACCTGCCCTGTGCATTCCTGTAAAATATCAATCAATAGCAATTATAAGCACATCTTAAATTATTAGATATGATGGATATATTTGTTGCAAACTGCCACTTTTTAATCAGTATCATTTTAGTTCAATATTGTGTTTTGGATTTGTTGTGAGATAGGACATTTATAAGGGTTGCTACGTGTGCCTTGGAGTGTAAGGGAGAGGCAAGATTTAAAGCAGTTATATAAAAATGTTCAATTTTAGATACAAAACACCCCACCCCTTCCCTCCCCTCTTCCGTGTGACTCCCACAGATACACACCCATTTCTCCCACTATCCCGCACACCCTTTCCCTTCACTTCCTCCCCGCCCCTTTCCCCTTCTCGAGCTTCACATTTCACCTCCCTCCTTATTGATACCCATTTGTCTCCTTTTTATCTCTACCCTTTGTCCACCTATCTGGAAATCGCACAAACCCTCCCAATCTCCATCTACTTATCACTTGCCGGACTTTGGCCCCATTCCCATATTTCCAGCTTTCTCCTCCCTCCTACCATCAGTCTGAAGTAGAGTCTCCACCTTAAACGGCACCTTAAACAGAGCAGCTGCCTGGCCTGTTGATTTTGTGCCTTTTCTCTAAAACAGTCAATCCAAATCCTTCTAGCATAATTTCAAAGGAATGTTGCAAACGAAGATCTGAAACAGGCTCCTTGTTCAACTTTAGAGCAAAGAGTTACCAAAATGGACAGAGAAATTGAATACGGAATAATTTCAAAAATGGTCTTCATTGCTGTTCAGAATTTGAACGAGATAAAATGCTGCATTCTAGAAAGTACAACATTTGCTCATATTTATCTACTACATTAAATTTATGTTGAATAGCTTTTCATTTGGTACAACAATCTCTGCGATTTCCTCAGTAAATGGAAAGCCAACGAGATACAGATTGGAATATTATTATTCTCTATCATGTTGCTTCAATTAATGCAAATTAATTATTTATTTTATGACAGCATTTACTTAGATCCAACAACAACAACAACAACTATTTGCACCTATGTGAAATCTTTAAAGTAATAAAACACTGAAAGTATTTTGCAGGAAGAGGAAGAGGCTCTTTAATGAACTACAGACAAAACTACTTTCATCCGATCTTACCTCCCTCTGGTCCCTTAACTTTTTCAGTCAGAGAGTTGTAAATCTGTGGAATTCTCTGCCTCAGAAGGCGGTGGAGGCCAATTCTCTGGATGCTTTCAAGAGAGAGCTAGATAGAGCTCTTAAAGATAGCGGAGTCAGGGGGTATGGGGAGAAGGCAGGAATGGGGTACTGATTGTGAATGACCAGCCATGATCACATTGAATGGCGGTGCTGGCTCGAAGGGCTGAATGGCCTACTCCTGCACCTATTGTCTATTGTCTGTCTTATCAGAAATATTTATAAAAATATTTATATCGTTGTAGCCAGTAACAGAACAGTACAGCACAGGAACATGCCCTCCAGCCCATAATCTGCCTCTTAAATGCCACCCTCGTATCTGCCTCCACCATTACCACTGGCAGCATGGAAGTTCGAGTAGAAAATTTGGAAGAAGCTTTAATATGTAGATTCTCTATGGTCAGGTGCTGTCTGACCCGCTGAGTTACTCCAGCGTTTTGTGATACCAGCTTTTTGTGTCTATCTGTGGATTTGACAGGTTGTTGTTTATTACCTTCCTTTTGCCAACTCTGCTTTACAATAAGCAAGAGACAACAGATTTGCTCAAGCTTATGTGATAAAGTTCATAGATGTACATGGGTCTAAATCATAACTGAAATCATTTTGATGGAACATGTTTAGACGGAAGAGTAAAACTTAAAAATATAAAAAGGACCAGATAAGTATTATGAGTGAAAATCTTTCCGTCGGCTGTAATAACAGTCTCTTTCTTTATGATGGATGTAATTCTCATCACCGAACAGAGAACAGTTTAGTTTAGTTCAGGTTTGTTTAATGTCACGTGTACCCAGATACAGTGAAAAGGGTTTTGGTTGCGTGTTGTCCAATCAGTGGAAAGACTATACATGATTACAATCGGGCCGTCCACAGTGTAGAGATACAGGATAAAGTGAATAACATTTAATGCTAGATAAAGTCCAGTAAAGTCCGATTTAAGATAGTCCGAGGGTCTCTAATGAGGTCGGTGGTGGCTCAGGACTGCTCTCTACACAGTGGAAAGATTATACATGATAAAATCAAGATGTTCACAGTGTACGGGAACAGGCTCTTCAGCCCACACTGGATGTGCTGGACATGATGTTCGAATCCTCTCTGCCTGCACCTGATACATGTTCCTTCATCCTCTTTATATCTGTATCCCTATCTAAAAGCCTCTTAAAGGGCACTATTGTACCTGTCTCCACCACCATACCTGGCAACGTATTCCAGGCACCCTCCGCAATCTTGTTTAAACTTTGCCCCTCTCAACTTAAAGCTATGCCCTCTCAATAGACAATAGACAATAGACAATAGGTGCAGGAGTAGGCCATTCAGCCCTTCGAGCCAGCACCGCCATTCAATGCGATCATGGCTGATCACTCTCAATCAGTACCCCGTTCCTGCCTTCTCCCCATACCCCCTCACTCCGCTATCCTTAAGAGCTCTATCCAGCTCTCTCTTGAAAGCATCCAACGAACTGGCCTCCACTGCCTTCTGAGGCAGAGAATTCCACACCTTCACCACCCTCTGACTGAAAAAGTTCTTCCTCATCTCCGTTCTAAATGGCCTACCCCTTATTCTTAAACTGTGGCCCCTTGTTCTGGACTCCCCCAACATTGGGAACATGTTATCTGCCTCTAATGTGTCCAATCCCCTAATTATCTTATATGTTTCAATAAGATCCCCCCTCATCCTTCTAAATTCCAGTGTATACAAGCCCAATCGTCTTTGCAATTTTTATCGTGGGAAGAGGGCTCTGTCATCTACTACATCTATGCCTCTCATATTATATACTTCTATCAAGAAATATAAAGTAAGCTGACACACCTGTCTGATACCTGATTTGTGACTTTAGATCATGTTAGAAAGTTACCGTGCTGCAAGACAAACGGAGATTCCAATTTCAAATTATTTAGACAATCTCAAACATAGAAGGCAGGCATCTCAGTGGTTTATTGTTTGTTTACATAACAACATGCTCCGACAGATGATTCCGTTTATTGATAGTCGATCCAGTCAGGTATGGATGTAACACAAAATAAATAGAATAATTTAGCATTGACTTCAAAGATTCAGAATTCCTATTGCTAAACAGTATTTGAATTATTGGATGTTGTAGCTTCCTGTCTGAATCTTCAATGCTGGTCATGATTACACATAGAACATAGAACAGCACAGGAACAGCCCCTTCAGCCCACTATGTTTGGGGCGAACATAATGCTAAATTAAACTGATCTCATCTGCCTGCACATGATCTTTATCCTTCTATTCCCTGCTCATCCATGTGCCTGTCTAAAAGCCACTTAAACACCACTATCGTTTCTGCCTCCACCACCACCACTGGCAATGCAACCCAGGGCCCCACCACTCGCTGTGTAAGAAACTTGCCCTGAACACCTCCGTTAAACGTTCCCCCCGCTTACCTAATAGCCATGCCCTCTAGAGTTGGACATTTCCACCCTGTCTACCCTATCTATGCCTCCCATAATTTTATATACAGTAAACTCTCGTAATAAAA
Source organism: Rhinoraja longicauda (assembly GCF_053455715.1). Taxonomy (NCBI): domain Eukaryota; kingdom Metazoa; phylum Chordata; class Chondrichthyes; order Rajiformes; family Arhynchobatidae; genus Rhinoraja; species Rhinoraja longicauda. The sequence goes on along the minus strand of NC_135968.1, from coordinate 24,429,452 downwards.
GACCATGGGGGGTGGGGGGGTGTCTGTTATTGCCGATTGTCCGTTATAACCGAGTGTACTATACGGCATTTCATGTGTAGACACGCAACAATAAAATTTAGGCTGAGCAAGAAATGCACTGACAAAGGTGCCTTTTTTCGGCTGAAATATTAGACCAAGAAATTACCTCCTCCAAGCTACAAAGCCCCAAGGTCTCACTACAGCAACACAGGCGGTGAGGCAGGGGCGGCTGAGGAAGCTGTGTGGGCCAGTGGTGGCGTCACCAGCCGTGGCCAAAGAAGCAGCCGGGGGTGTCGTCGCTGGTGGTGAAGATTGTCCACTATAAACAAAATCTGTTATAGATCTGTAACAACGAGGGTTTACTGTACTTCTATCAAGTCTCCCCTCAATCTCTGACATTTCAAAGACAACAATCCAAGGCTATCCAACCGGTGAAAGGTCAGGATGGAGGTCAGGATGGAGTGGATGTGCAGAGGATGTTTCCACTAGTGGGAGAATCTAGGGCCAGAGGCCATAACCTCAGAACAAAAGGATGTACCTTTAGAAAGGAGATGAGGAGGAATGTCTTTAGTCAGAGGGTGGTGAATCTGTGGAATTCATTGCTACAGAAGGCTGTGAAGGTCAAGTCAATTAATATTTTGAAGGCGGAGATTGATAGATTCTTGATTTGTACGGGTGTTAAGGGTTTTGGGGAAAAGGCAGGAGAGTGGGGTTGAGAGGGACAGATAGGTGGAGTAGACTTGATGGGGCCCAATGACCAAATTCGGCTTCTATAACTTATGAACTAATGAACTCTTTCTGTAGCTGAAGCCTTCTAATCCAGGCATCATTCTGGTAAACCATCTCGGCACCCTCTCCAATGCCTCCACATCTATCCTGGGGGACCAGAGCTGCACGCAATACTCCGATTTCGAACATAGAATTACCCCATCATTTAGCATTGGCTAAACAAGTGTGTTCCTTGGTATATACTGACCTGTAATTATGCCACGCTATGTCAATATGAAAATATGTTTTCATTGTATTCAAATCTAGAAATTGCGTCACTTAGAGACACACTGAAATAACACGTAACAAAACCATAAATCATAAAAGGCCACCATTTAGTCTCATCGAAAGCTGTAATACACAATTCATTGATGTTCTCAGTGGCATGGGATTGTCATTAAATATTTGTTACAATTGGTACCTGAATAATAATTCCCAACATTTCTGCACGTATCAGTACAGGAAGAAACATTTTGTTCTAATGTTTTACATTTTTAATAGCTTCTCTATGAGATATTGCCTAACGGCCCTCCGAGTTTTTTTGCAAGAGGGAGTGCTTGTGACATTCCACAGGGCCTTGGTGAGACCACACCTGGAACATTGCATAGAGTTTCGAGTCTCCTCACCGAAGAAAGAATGTACTCGCCCCAGAGGGAGTGCAGTGAAGATTCAACAATGGTTACAGGGGTGATGGGTTGCTGCATAAGGAGAGGATGAGTAGACTGACTTTAGACTTTACTTTAGTGAAACAGCATGGAAACAGACCCTTCGGTCCACTTAGTCCAAGCCGACCAGTGAACACCCTGTACACTAGCGCTATCCTATACACTAGGGACAATTTACAATTTACAGAAGCCAATTCACCTATAAACCTGCACGTCTTTGGGAGCACTCAAAGAAAACCAACGTGGTCACAGGGAGAATGAACAAACTCCGTGCAGACAGCACCCATGGTTAAGGATCGGTCTCTGGCACTGTAAGGCAACAACTCTACCACTGTGACACAGAGTCCTTATTTTCTGGAGTTTTGGAGAATGAGAGATCTCATTGAAACAATCAATTTTCATAAAGGGCTTGACAAGCTGAATTCAGGGAAGACATTTCCCCACTTGAGAACCACGCATTACCAGCGTAGAATAATTGGCAGCCTTTTCGGATGGAGACGGGAAGAAATTTCTTCACTCGAAGAATGGCAAACATTTGGAATGTGCTATCCCGGAGCTGTGAGCTTTGATGACTCGGTCAATGTGTTTATTCAAAACAGAGATCAATAGATTTAGAGTATTAAGGGAATTAAGGGATATTGGGAATAGTGCTGGAAAATAGCACTGATATAGGTGAGTATGAAAAGACGTTCCTGAAGGTGGTGCAGGTTCAAAGGATGGATAACCTACCCTTTCTTCTATTATCTTATATTCTTTACCAAGAGAAAGGCTATTTGGCCCATCAAGTTTAATTTAGTTTAGTTTAGAGATACAGCATGGAAACAGGCCCGTTGACCCACCTAGTCCGCACCAACCAGCGATCACCCCAAACGCTAGTTCTATCCTACACTCTAGGGACAATTTACAGAAGCCAATTAACCTACAAACCTGCATCATGTGGGAGGAAACTGGAGCACTCGGAGAAAACCCCATGCAGTCACAGGGAGAACGTACAAATCGCGTACAGACAGCACTGTAGTGACGATCGAACCCGGGTCTCTGGCGCTGTAAGGTAGCGACTCTACCACTGTGCTATAGGTCCTTCCCTGCTCCCAGTGCAATCCCTTCAATCCCATTCCACCACTTATTTCCATGTTATTTAATTCCCCTCGCATGCCGTCAACTCCACTGATTCATCTATTTACACGAGGGCCGCTTTACAGTAGCCCTTTGATCTTTAGAAATACCCTGGCTGACCCTACTGAAGGCTATACCATTGCGTGTCTCACCATCCTTGTAATTCAGAAATGTAGCATCAGCCTCTGTTAATGCTTATAATCCTTCCATTAAATAGTATTTTCAGCGTGATTATGACAATACATATCTTAGTAAAAGTATCCAAGTATAATTGTACTCGAACGTTCTTCGACAGATGAAAATGGATACATTTAAGCTCTAAGTAGTCCAGGGCACAGTACATCTCGTGTCAAATTCTTCTGTTTTGTCCCTTCCTATTGCTATAATCAAGTGTCACGTTTCACTTCAAAATACTTAGCAGTCACACATAATTTTTTGCATGATGAAAGCATGAAAAATTGCATCGCCATGGAAACAGAATTCAAAACATGTCACAGCAAATGTTTTGTTTAATTTCTTTGCACTCTCCTTAAGACCGTGAAGAAATTCATGCCACAGATGTGGAACTGTACGCTCACAAAGGCAAAATAGAACTCATTGTCATACTTATATGGGAAAAGGGCCCCAATAATGAGCTGAAGCAAGAAAATGTTCAGTGAAAATATAACAAAAAATTATTGACTAGAAATGACTCTCTGTGATATTATTGCACGGTTTGCCTTTGAACTCTCTGTCGTCCTGGCTGTTGAAATTAATTGCTATGTTCTGCTTCCCCCTCTGTTTGTATGGCTTGGCTCCACAACTGAACAGAAGGACAAGTATTTTTTTAAATCTTTCTTGAGGGCCGGCATCCTCCTCTGTTCAGAAGCATTGTACATTGGTTGTTAAGCAATTGCCCATACACCTTATAAATGATTAATTCACCTTGTAAATGCAACAGACAGAGAAAAATGATTTAACTATAGTAATTATGTAATTGAAGTTGAATAATGCTCTTTTGGCAAACAAAACATAATGATGCGTCATTTTAAGCACTGGGTTTAAATCAAGAGACTAAAACTCATTGTGTGCTTCTTTTGTTTCCAAAGGACAATTATGTCTTCAAAATCGTCCCATTATTGGGATAAAAATTCCCATATTATTTTACTATGGAAATCAGAAAGCACAGACAAGAACACATTTGGTTTGTAAAAAGCATTCATCTTGAATCAGTTGTTCTTGTTTACAAATCTTCTCTGTACTAATTGTACCCCCCCGCCACCCACCAACTCCCTGAGTAAAGTGCGGCTTAGCTTTTATCCGCAAAAGCAGTAGTCAGCTGTACCGGCCGATCTCCTGTGTCGTTGTCAGTAGAAAATGGGGACAAAATCAATTTTCCTTAAGAGACGATCAGGAAAGTACTGGGAACGTTGTAGGGACATGTGGCTTCTGGAACTAAAAGGTTTTATTCAGTGTCAGAAATGAATGACATTCATGACTGTCAGACAGGTGACTTTGTAATGGGATAATCTGATTAAGATATCTATAATTATGACTAAGTCATGATGCCTTAAGGAAGGACTGACACACCTAGCAATATCATGACAGTTGGAATAATATTTGAAATAAATGTGAGCTAATTCACTTTGGTAAACAAAGTACGAAGGAAGAGTAAATTGTAAATGGTGAGAGACTGAAAGACTCAGAAGGACCTGGTTGCCCTTCAAATACAAATTACTGAAAGTAACCAGATAGGTTCAGCAAGCAATTAGGAAGGCAAATGGTATGTTGGCTTTTAGACATAAAACGCTGGAGCAACTCAGGCAACATCTCTGGAGAAAATGAATAGGTGATGTTTCGGTTTGGAACCCTTCTTCAGACTGAATGTAGAGGGGGAATAAACTGGAAGCAAGAAAAAGCCAGAACAAATCAGGGCCAGCAATAGATGACCTCAGGAAGGGTGGGAAGGTGTGATAACAAAAGCGATACCAGGATGCGACCAGTGGAACACTTTCCCTAGCTAGCAATGGGCCATTATGGGTTCCACCCAGGTCTCTGTCTCTCGAACCTCCATTAAAATTGCTTGATTCTGCCAAAATAAATCCTAGCATCTCTGCATTAAATTGAATGTGTTATTTCACATGTCCATGTCCTCATGAGGCTTGTTGTATCATCTTTGATCTTTACTGCATTTGCAAACTTTGAAATTGTGTCCTGTACACACATGTTCAACTCATTACATCAAAAGGATCAGTTGTCTGCATGCCAAGCCCAGGGAACATCCATCTGTACTTACCCAATCTAAAAATGATGGTTTACCGATAGCCTTCATCCATGAACCAGTTTTGTATACACATTACTACTGCCAGTCCCATGGGCTTTAATCGTGCTAATCTTATTGTGATGGTGGCACAGTTGGGTGACTAGTGGAGTGGCTGCCTCACAGCTCCAGTGACCTAGGTTCGATCCTGACCTTGGACACTCAAACTTATTTATTAATAAGTAAATGCTTTAGTATTTACTTTGATAAGAAATCTCAATAGAAGTGTCAGCAATCCGATCTGGTAATCTTACCTTGTTCATGTAATAATGAAACAGTTTGAATCTGGTTGATTCAGTTGCTTAGACGTGGTGTGGGTGAAGATCCAGACTAAGTTAGTGTTCCATTTTCAAACGTCATCTTTTTTTTGGATGAGATTTTAAATGAAACCAGGCTGCTTCTGTGATATTTTTTGGAACAACCTATGTCCAAAAGAAATACAGTAATTCCAGAAAGCAACATGGTCCATGGTGATATTAACCTTAGAATGAAGCAGCTGGTAAGTTCCATGTACAACTTAACTTATTTTTCTTAATTTCTTAACTACTAGTTTAGAAATTACTTTAAAATGTCATTAATGTCCCATCTATTCTTAAATCTACATATATTGTAATTGACTTAACTACAGAACTATTCTTATTTAATTAATTGATAGATTAACAAAATGCCCCAAGTTGGTTAACAGAACACTATGTTGTCCTTTGAGGAACATATTTTATAATTTCATGTATGTCTGCTCCTGTACTTAGAATGTGGCTGAGAAGCAGAATTAACATGTATAGTATAATCTATGTCTTATATCGATGGTCACCTCCGTTCTAAATTGTGGTGAATTAAATGTCACAAATATGTGTCAGATTCTCTGTACTTCCAGCGACTTCAATTGAACGGTTTATCAATTCCTCGGATCTTTTATAAGTATATAGTAATGATATTTTTCATAGACACAATTAACTCTTTGCTGTTATAAATATTTTGAAATTGATCCCTGATGTTAACTACTAATAAAATTCCTTCCCTTGTGGACCTACACTGGATTAATTTATATACATGGCGCAGAAATAATTTATCTGTCTCAATTCGTTCCACTGAAGACTGTTCTCAGTTTCACTCACCTAAATCTATTAGTATAATTCTTCCTTCATTTTTTCCTCAGCTGAATGCTCGGCCCCTTTTAAATGTATCCATTCTATTCATTTTAATCATAGCCTATGGTAGAATCACAGTCACACATCTCTTTGGATAAATAAGTTCCTATTGATATCCCTTTTGGAATTCTCTCTGTGTTCACTTTGTCATTATTTTAAACAATATTATTGGCCATTCCACAATCTTCTTGAGAGAAAACAAATTCAGCCTGGCTGTGCTGTATTCTGTTCCTAGGATAACCCTGGACTTCCAGTTGCCTGTCATCCTGATCTCTAGATCGTTGGCCTCCTACACTGTTCCAACAAAGCTTGAGATACATTCCAGGAACAGTATCTGAACCTGTGGCTTGAAATATTGTAGCCTCCATGGCTCAAAATGCAGTTCAACAATTTCAGATAATCATCTACTGTACTCCAGCATCTCATTGTTCCAGCTGTTCTTTTCTCTCTCCTCTTCCAGCACATCAATTTTTAATTTGTTTCCTCCTCTTCACACCTCTTTCAGACATGCCTCACTTGGTTCTTTCAGCCAGACTGTCATCATCGGTGTCTTTTATCTCTCCTTGTCACCAGCCTTTCAGATCGTTCCTTTCCTTCTCTCCACCCCATCCATTTCTATAACTTAAAAAACTATTTATTTCTAACTTTTGATGGAAGGCCATCAAGTACAAAACGTTAACTTTATCTCGATGCTATCTGATCTGTTTAGTATTTCTCACATCGGCAGTAATTTGTTTTTCAATCACAAATTGATTTGTTTCCTTGGCTTCTTAGCTCCCTGCAGTGGGAAGAGAACAGGCACTCTATTGACAGCCACCCGCATGGTGCTTGATAGGGTGAGGAGTGACAACATTGCAAAAATACACTGCAGCAACACGAGACTTTCCTAATGGTTAAACCCGATGCACAATATGTGGACATTAAAAATCTATCCTCACATTACCGGCCTCAATAACATGCAATTCTAACACTGTTCATACCTGATTCAGAAGGCTCCATCGGAAACTGTATGAACATGTCTTCTTTTTTCCAGAATTGTATAAGATGGATTGCACTTTCCTTGTGAAAATAAATTATTATCCATTTCTATTGCAATTTAGCAAGCTGTCAGCATTGTCAGAGAAATACAGCAATGCGTTGAGAAACTGGAAATAGCCTGGGGTATGTAGAAGAATATGTAATTCCACCATGTAATTCACATCAGACTGCACTCTAAACTGCAGTTGTCAAAAGTTATGGTATAACATCTAACGTTATTTTCACTAGCAAGTTGTTTTACCCTGTACAACTTGAAGCAGTAAATCAATGGAGTAAAATTTGCTCCAAAATAAATCAATCAACCCACATGCCATTCATGATATTATTCTGGGATCTCATCTATCAACAGGACTGCAATTTTACCAGTAATATCATTTAAAATTATCTTTAAAGCCTGTTGTGAATCCCACATTTAAAAGAAACCAGGAATCACACTAATTAGAATTGGTTTTGTTTACTTAGTTTTCTTTAGTTTAGGGAAACAACACAGAAACAGGCCCTTTGCCCCATCGAGTCCATGCTATCCCTTTCACTAGCACTATCCTACACACTAGGGACAATTTACAATTTTACCAAAGCCAATTGACCTACAAACCTGTACGTCTTTGGAATGTCGGAGGAAACGAGCGCACCTGCAGAAAACTCCACGTGGTCACGCACTACGTACAGACAACACCCGAAGCCAGGATCAAACCCGTGCTGCCCTACTTGCATGGTGTTCCATGCATGCAAGTAGTCAAAGTTCTCTCCTTACTTAAATTGCAAATGTAATACAGTTAATGGGACAGGTATTGATCCACCTTATGTGGTTGGGTCAGTGAGGACAGGTTTTTCTCCCGGTCCTCTCTTGGGCCAACATTCCCAGTATCAAGGCCCAATGTGCACAACCAGCTTCAACCATGGGGCCATATTGTCTTCATGCCTAGCACCAGATGCCTGAAGTGGGCACTCTGAACTTTGTGTGACTAGTAATTTTGGAAGAACAGAGAAAATGCTTCAACAATATCCTTAAACCACAATCAAAAAATATAATGTCCACTACATCTCATCGGAACTGCTGGCTGCACAGCATTGAAACTGGCAAGGCAAACTGTGGCATGTGGAGCCCATGCAAAAGCAGTGGTAAGAGCCCACATTAAGCGTGCGAGACAAGCTCTGTACACAGAGTGTGGTGGGTGCCTGGAACGCGCTATCTGGGGTGGTGGTGGAGGCAGATATGATAGTAAAGGATTTAAGAGGCTTTTAGATAGTCACATGGACATGCTGGGCATAGAGGGGTATGGATCTTGTATAGGCAGATGAAATTAGTTTATTGGCATAGACATGATGGCCAAAGGGTCAGCTCCTATGCTGTACTTTTCCATATGCTTTGTTCAATGTAAACCAGATTACCCAAATCCGATAGTCCTGGATAGAGTGGATGTTGAGAGAATGTTTCCACTAGTGGGGGAGTCTATGACTAGAGGTCATAGCCTCAGAATTAAAGGACATTCTTTTAGGAAGGAGATGAGGAGAAATTTCTTTAGTCAGAGGATGGTGAATCTGTGAAATTGTTTGCCACAGAAGGTTGTGGAGGTCAAGTCAGTGGATAGATTCTTGATTAGTATGGGTGTCAGAGGTTAAGGGGAGAAGGCAGGAGAATGGAATGAGGAGGGATAGATCAGCTGTGATTGAATGGCGGAGTAGACTTGATGGGTCGAATGGCCTAATTCTGCTACCATTTATGATCTTATATACCAATAAACTCCATCTGTTCCAGTTATGGTGTTAATATAACTTGAACATTGAATTCTCCAATTTTAGGTGACTAATCTATGAAGAACCCCCTCCCTCCTTTTTTTAATCCCACTCTCCTCCCTGTGCCTCACCTGGATTCACACCTATTTCTCCCCCCCCCCCCCCCCCCCCCCCCGTTCCCTTTCACCTATATTCCTTCCTCTGGCTTCACCTCCTCTATTCATATCTCACACCTATTGTCTCTTCATCTCTGGCTTTTGTCTGACCATCTCCTTATCACCCCCGCCCCCCTCTCACCTGTATTTGCCTATCACTCCTTCCCACTACCTCTCTCTGCAGCTTCCCTCGCCCCTCCCCCCCCCCCCCCCCCCCCACCACCACGATCAGTCTTAAGAAGGATCTAAACCCGACTTCACCTATTCATGTTATCCAGAGATGCTGCCTGGCACACTTACTCCATCAATTTGTGGCTTTTTTTTTCCGACTTTATGTCCCCTTTATACTAAGGACATTCTAAATAGTACCTGAATCTGAAATATTAATTATTGATGTGATTTAAAGTCCCCTTTTTTTTGATAATTATTTCATCAACATAATTATAAAAGACAATCTTAACTAAGTGACTGATCTTGCAAAATATCTGAGATTATTTTGTAAATTTGAAAAGGCAACTGTGATAGAACTAGTTATTATTCTGGATTCGACATACAAACATTACACTGTACATGACTGATAATTATGCACTGGCATTGCAAATCTCTCTCTCTAACTATTTTACTATCCAGAGAGTCAAGAATCAAGAGTGTTTTACTGTTATATGTCCCGAAATGGAGCAATGAAATTCCTACTTGTAGCAGCACAACAGATATGTAAACATTGTACTCGGTAATATCCATAACAACAGCAAAAAAAATTCAGTGTTGATATATATGTATGTATCTGTATGTCTGTGTGTGCATGTGTGTGAGGGAACTGCAGATTCAGATTTAAATATTTACATTATGAAAAACAGACAAATAAATCAGTTTATCAACAAAACAAAAAGCCAAATTCCAAATACACAGTGTGATTTCCCCTGGAATGGAATACAGCACGAGAAGAAGACATCAAGTGACGAGCATTGCTAACATTAAGATTACGAGGTCTTTGGTTATCTGGAAAAAAAATGAAATGTGTAATCCTTTCAACCAGATCCTTCCAGTAAAGGGCATTTATCAAAAACTTCTTCATCCCATTTTCTCTCATTCTAAACTGCCCTGCAGGTGGTGCAAAAGCAAGGCCATAAAACCCTGTTCTCAGCTGTCACCAATGCTGATATGTGATAACTAACAAGGCCGTATAATGTAAAGTAAAAGCTAGGCAAGTGCAATTCTTTCCGTTCCCAGATAGAACACTTCTCCGGCACAGGATCCGATGGTCTGATCAAGAATGAAAACAATTCTCTACCTCCACACTCAATATAGAAATTTAACACGCATTGACAATTATAAATATGAAAAAAAAGTCACCTGCTTAGTTGAGTCAAAGTGATTACAAGTCACCGAGGGTTTTAGAGCATTAAAGTGAATGAAAAATTAGATATCAAAGCAAGTGGTAACAAACTATTCCATCACCATCTTTAAATCTTCGTGAGCAGGTGTATATATGCACACTACGGAGCTTTGAGTTAGTGTCCATAACATCTTTTAAATTCTGTAAACTGAAGAGCAAGCCTGCACCACGTTCTACTGTTTCTTTGTTCTGGAGAGGAGGGGTGTTCTGTAGAAGGATGCGTTGTACAGATCTTGTTCAGATCAAGAAATTGTTTTGTCCTGGATGGTACCAAGCTTGGAATTTTGTTGAAACTGCATTCATCCCGGCAAGTGGACAGTATTTCATTGCACTCCTGAACTTGCCCCGAAGGCAATAAAAAGGATTTCTGCAATTAGAAGGTAAATTAGTTGTTGCAGACTGCCCAGGTTCTGGCAATTTTCAATGTTGGATGAAGCATGGGAGGTTGATGTTCTGCCTTAAAATAAAATGGAAAATACCAGCTCCTTATCAGGGCCCCAGTTTCATCTGGTTCACAATATCCACAACTTTGTACCACAATGATGCAGCTTGATAGGCATTGGTTAGGCCGCATTTGAAGTATTGTAGGCAGTTCTGATTGCCCCATTGCAAGAAGGATGTGGATGCTTTGAAGATGGTGCAGAGGAGGTTCACCAGAATTATGCCAGAATTAGGGGGTATTAGCTACTGGGAGATGTTGGACAGACTTGGGACTGTTTTCTCTGGAACACCAGAGGTTAAGTGGGGATCTTACATAGTATATAAAATTATGAGGGACATATTTAGGGTAGACAGTCAGAACCTTTGTTCCAGGATGGAAATATCAAATACAAGAGGGCTTTAAGGTGACGGGAAAAGTTTAAAGCAGATGTGCAGGACAAGTTTACACAGAGAGTGGTGAGTACCTGGACTGTGCTGCTGGTGGAGGCAGATACAATTGTGGTGTTTAAGAGACTTTTAGATTGGCACATGGAGGAAATGGAGGGATATGGATTATGTGGACACAGATATAGGTTGGTCTTGCTATCATGTTCGGCATAGACATTGTGGGACGAAGGCCTGTTCCTGTGTTGTACTTTCCAATAATCAACAATAATCTTACAGTACATAGAATATGCTAGTAACAAGGTGAAAACATAATTGGTGTGCATGTCAACATCCTTGTTGCATTTGGAAATAGAGAGCACAGGTTAACATTATTGTGCATAACATTTCCTTTTCACTTCCGAATGCTGGATTCAAACTCAGTTTGTGATAGAAATGAAGTCTTTCCTCTCTGATATGTAAAGTGGAGTAAAAATAGCATATATATTGGAAATATCTAGTTGATTATACATTATTTTCTAGAGACAGGAACAACAGGTCTCAGTAGCCAACCAGCAAATCTTTGGGAAGTTAGTACAAGAATAAATTTTCCTCAGGATCTCAATCCTGTTCTTCATTGCTATGAAACTGAACAGATGCACATGAACAGCTCCTTTATTACAGAGAGATGATACTTTTGATGACAAAATCCCAGTGAAGCATCAGTCAAGTTTATATGCTCAAGTGTTGAAGCGTACCCATTATAAAACCTGAGAATATTTACAAATGTAGACATGCTTGTCATGTTTTTCTGAAGATGGAGCTCGGATTAGGTTTCTGCAACACAAGAAGGTGGGTGGCACAGTATGACAGCAGATAGTATTGCTACCTCCCAGCTTCAATGACCTGGGTTCGATTCTGACCTCTGGTGCTGCCTGTTTGGAGTTTGCATGCTCCCCGTGTAAATATGTGGATTTTCCCCCAGCTGCCCCAGATTTCCTTCTCCATTCCAAGGATGTGCTGCTTGGTCAGTTAATTGGCCACTGCAAATTACCCCTTGTGCAGGTAAATAGTAAGAGAAACAGAGAGAAGTTGATGGGCATCTGAGTGTGAATAAGTTACAAGAAGCAAGTAGGAGAATGGGAGCTGGCATAGGGCCACAGGGCCTCCTTCAATGGTCTGTAAAGAATGAGAAATCCACTTTAAAAACGTTATTTATGCCAAACTGAATACAAGAGTGGGAAAAAAATCATTTCATCTTGTAATATTTTCCCAGCTTAATGAATTAAAAAAATGATGTCAAACATTTTCTGCGACTGTAACAGACTATCTTGTAATAAACTTACCTGTAAGTTTGGAAATTAATTTTGATATAAATGTTAAATTCTTTCCTGTCATGATGTTAACCAAGTAAACTTGATAAATGAAATCACTATCAATTATTTTCACATAAGTATTATGTTGTATTTATGTTCAATTTATTCATTTATTAACATAAATACATGGTATAATTCTACCAATCACCCCCCCCCCCCCCCCCAGCCATCCAAACACACAAAATATTATTTCCAACATATGCAGAAAAGGTTAGGTTGCAAAAAATACATCAAACCAACAAAATATGCTTGTTATAGAAGTATAAACATTTGATCATTCTATATCTTGCTGAAATAGTGCATATAATATGTATAAACAGGTTATCTGGAACAATGAAGCAATTATTTAATGAGAAAAAAAGTTCTCCATGCTTAATATTCCAGTCAGATGATTGAATATTCTTCTCCACAGCGATCTTCTAACGCTTTTAATTTCAGTGACTGAGTGGTAGAGATAGGAGTTTACGAAGGCAGCGCAGTTTCTTCAGTGGAATGCCCATGACATGGCAATACAGGGACAGATAAAGTTCACCTCACATAGGCAATGATTCTATCTCACAGCGGATCTCGAGGCCTGAAAATACAGCCTTCCGGTTGTAAGTAGAGCTCACAGTGGCTGAGCTTGTGAGCAGGCAGAAACAATTATCATTTTACTGTTCATGTTATGAAATTATGTCACCAAAAGATACACAGGGCCTGCTTAAGATTATTTATAGAATGGCAAAATCTTCTTTCAAGCTCCTTGACCATGTTCAAATTTTAAGCACTTGAAGGCTAAATCATTCTCAATCGGTTAATGTGCAGCTATGGAAGCAGCAGGGCACAATCATTGTTATATTCTTGTAAAGTGCTTCCAGATGACTCCCTTGAGATTGGATTGAGAGTGCAAGTGCAGGTCAAGTGTTTCACATCTCAATGCTCACTTAATTTTCATCCTGTGTCATGACTTCACATATAGCCCATGTTACTTTTTGTTTCCCATCTTTTCTTTGCTTCAAATCTGGATTGTATTAAAACAAAAAGGTACAATGTTAGTTTATCTGAGTTCAGAGTGATCTATTTGACTCAAACACTTTTTAAAGTAGGGTGAATCTAGAATCACCACAGAGGAAATGGACAAATTCTCCCCAATCTCTGCCTACCAACATCTGACAGATAAGAGCAGGCATGAAGGTACATGAAACTAGTTTAGGGATACTTCCGACGCTTCCCTTCTATCTTGCTGTCATTTGTTTGTTTCTAACATTTATTTGCCAAAGCAATAAGGGCAGTGATTTTGGGTGAGAATTATCGCCTATGAACACACATGGTACCTCATGGGTACTCTAATGTTCTGCACTATTACGCTATCTAAAACTAATGTATTGTACTATTGACAAATGACCAAAGAAAACATTTTTTTAAGCTGTGGCATCCTATGAATTTTTAACAGCTTTATCTTGCTAGAAATATACTGAAGATCAGATTCAGATGCTGTTCCCACCGTAACTAGTCCAATTACTCATGTTATGTCTTGCTGCCACACAATATATATGCTCACAGAGCATTGTTCACATTGAATCTATAATCATGATATGGACAGCTGGTGAATAAACTGTTATTGTGTCAAATTTTGCTGTTTCGGCATCTAGGTCCTGTTATTTAGTTTGTGCATCACCAGAATCATGAAAGCAAGAGCAAGATGCTTCCAACTTGAAACATTGATTGTGGATGCAAGGAGCTGCAGATGCCGGTTTACAAAAGATGACACAAAGTACTGGAGTAACTCAGCAGGTCAGGCAGCATTTCTGGTGAACATGGATAGTCGACGTTTCAGGTCGGGACCCTTCTTCAGGCATCGTGATTAGCTGGTGTCCACAGGTCATAGAAACAGGAAAAGGAAAGGGATTGAGTTGGCGCTGAATCGACATAGGGGCAGAGTTATGCAACCCTCCCTTGATATTAAGATACTAAATGGCCTACATTGTTATATGCCATATTGATTTTCGCAGATACATTTGCACCAAGTAGTATCTTAATTCACTCTTGCAGCTGTCTACTGCATTTTTAGGATGCCACTTAGATTATGCAGGGTAATTGTAGGTCCCAACATTTAATATCCAGAAGCTGCTTTTTTGGATAAGAAGATAGACACAAAGCGTTGGAGTAGGTCAGGCAGCATCTCTGGAGAAAAGGAATAGATGACGTTTCAGGTTGGAACTCTTCAAACATTTTAGGATAAGGCTGATGCTAAGTGTTTAGTGCATGGGCTGGATATAAGCAGAGACACAATGAAGCGCGCAGTGTTAGTCGTAGTTTTCAACAAGCAATTTGGTCTGTTCACAAGTCTCAAAATAAAATTGCCCAGCAACTCCATTTTCTTCAAATGTTTTTCCGCTGTCTGCTGGTAAATTTTCCCACATGTTGGGTTGCTCTAGCTAACTGCCTGGCTAACAACTAACTAAACTCATAACATGTTGTTAAGCAAATGATTACATTAACTTCCACTGTGATTTGAACCCGTGACAAGAGACATGTGAAGCCAACATCTTAAGGGCCTGCCTGGAATTTGTTAAAACAAAAAGGAACTATAAATCTTAACACGCTTTAACATAACATGGAAAATTTCAGATAACTTTCCCCCCCCCCTAATTTTAAAACAAGTCATAACATATTGTGCACATTATCAGGTTTATGATAAATGACCCAGATTTTCCTGTCAAAGTACTAATCTGCTGGCCGAGATTTATGTGCAAATGGTACGGCAACTTCAGAGCTAGAGAAACAAATGGCTTAAGTCAAGTATTCAAAAGTTGCTGTTTGGCTTTGCCATTAGCTTCATGGAGATGGGTTCTTGATCTTCAAGGCACCATTCACATGGAGAAAGAGGGTTGAATTTGATGTATGTGCAAGGCAGGTATAAACCGATATCACCAGTTGGTTGCTTATCTATTTCTATTCAAACCTCTTTTTATGAGAATAGAGAACAATTATTGCCAAACTTTCTATGAAATTGAAAATGTAACCATTTCAGCTACAGAATCTCAGTCTTTTTTGTTGGAATTATGTGAGATTTAGATAATCCATATTGTGTCTCTTTGATATTTGCCCCTCTTTTCGTCAAATCTCCCCTTCCCTCTATTTATTTCCCATTTTGCATCTAATTGAACTTTAAACTTCCTCCTGGTGCTTGCACATCTTGTTTCAGAACCCTTCAATCTGGACCGTCCCAGAAAGAATGGAGTTGCTTATCCTCAGGCTCAAGATGCTGGACTTCTCTTTGCAGTGAAAAGACTGGAGTAACTCAGCAGCAGGTCAGGCAGCATCTCAGAATATAGAAAGGTGATGTTTCGGATCAGGACCCTTCTTCAGACTGGGATTCTGACCCGCTGAGTTACTCCAGGAATTTGTGTCTTTTTTTGTAAACCAGCATCTGCAGTTCCTTGATTCTACTTCTCTTTATAGAGACATTGTTATGTTTAATTCTTACTTCCAGCATCTATCTGTAAAAGAACATTTAATACCTGAATTTGCAGGGCCAGGTCTAACTAACTTTCATTGTAAACAATAACTTAAAATAATCTCCTTGGATCTTTCTCTACACAAATTTGTAATCACAGCATCCTATAGATTTCAAACAGTGCTTCAACCCTATATTTTGTTCATCTTATGGAGAAGGAACCATTAGAACGTCAAGGATGCAAGGGAAGTTTGCAGATCAACCAGTTGAGAAAACAGAGAAACACTCATTGAGGAATTCTCCTCTGTATTTTACCATGGAGTGAAACATGAAGGCTAGGGAACTTGGGATAGTTAATGGAGATGTCTTGAGGCCAGTCCGTATTATGGTCAAGGTACTGTACGTCCTAGAGCAGCTGAAGGTAGGTATATCTCCTGGGCCTGATCAGATATCCGAGGATACTGTGGGAAGCTGGAGCATAAACTGTGGCAGCCCTTGCTGAGATATAAGAATCACCATTACACATGAGTGAGGTGCCTGATGACTGAACAGTGGCTAAGGTTGTGGCTCTATTTAAAAGGGCTGCAAGGAAAAGCCTGGGAACTATAGACCAGTGAGGCTAACATCTGTGGTAGGTAAGTGACTGAAGAGAATTCTGGGGGATAAAGTATATATGCATTTGGATAGTCAGGGGCTGATTAGGAATAATTAAGCACAATTGTGTACACAGGAGATTGTGTCTTATGAATTTATTTGAGTTTTTGAAGAAGTAACCAAAAAGGTTGAAGAAGGCAAGACCTTAGATGTTTATATGGACACTATATGGACTCCAGCAAGGCCTTTTTCAAAGTTCCACATGGAAGACTGATCTGGGAGGGTTGATCACTTGGGATTCAGGGAAAGCTAGCTAACTGGATACAGAATTGGCTTATTGGAAGGAAGCAGAAGGTGAGTTCGTGTATTTTTCAGACTGGAGGCCTGTGCAAATGGTGTGCCTCAGGGATCTGTACTGGGCCCATTGCCATTTATGCTTTATATCAACGATTTGAATAAGAATGTACAAGGCATGATTAATAAGTTTGCAGATGACACCAAAGGTGACAGTGAAGATGGTCATCAAAAATTACAGGATGATTTTAATCAGCTGGGCAAGTGGGCTGACAACAGTTAATGGAGATAAGTGCGAAGTGTTGCATTTTGGAACGTCAAACCAGGGCAGGATCTTCACAGTGAATGGTAAGGCCCAGAGGAATGATGTGGAACAGAGGGATGTAGGAGTACAGATACATAGTCCCCTGAAAGTGTCAACACAGGGAGGATGGTAAAGAAGGCTTTTGGCACATTGGCCTTCATCAGTCACGATATTGTGTACAAAAGTTGGGACGCTATGTTACAGTTGTTGGTGAGGACACATATGGAATACTGTGTTCAGTTTTGGTCATGCTACAAAAGGAAGGATACCATTAAGTTAGAAAGTGTGCAGAGAAGATTTTCCAGGATGTTGCCAGGACATGAGGGGCTGAGCTATAGGGAGAGGTTGGGCAGACTAGGACTTTATTCCTTGGAACACAGGAGGCAAAAGGGTGATCTTATAGATGAATATAAAATCATGACGGTAGTGGAGAGGGGGAATGCAGTCTTTTACCCAGGATAGGGGAATCAAAAGGCAGAGGACACAGGTTTACGATGAGAGGGGCTGGATTTAATAGGAATCTGAGTGGCACAGTTTTCACTCCCAGGGTGGTGGGCATATGGAACAAACTTCCAGAGGAGTAGTTGAGGCAACTTCTATAACAGCATTTAGAAGACACTTGGACAGGTACATGGATAGGAAAGGTTTTATAAGCCAAACGTGGGTAAATGGGACCTGCTTAGATGTGGCATCTAGGTCGGCATGGATGAGTTGGGCCGAAGGGCCTATTTCCGTGTTGGATGACTCTATTAACATGTTATTTGGGAGAGAGGTTTTTGGAAACAGTTGGGTGTCAGGAAAACAGGAAGTCACTTTACAAACTATATCGGTACAATAATATAATCGGTACAAAACTATAATCGGTACAAAACTTTACTATATGGTTGTCCATGTATACTTGGAAATCTTCCTCAACTTTAATCACAAATAGTAATTCCATTTAATTAAAGTATTTTAAACAGTAAATATGCATTTTTGTTTAGTTTAGTTTAGAGATACAGTGCAGAAACAGGCCCTACGGTCCATCGGACCACGCCAACCAGCGATCCCCGCACACTAACACTATTCTATTTGCATTAGGGACAATTTTGCAATTATACCAAGTTAATTAACCTGCAAACCAGCACATCTTTTAAACCGGTGATCCTGGAGAAAACCCACGCAGGTCACGGGGAGAACGTACAAACTCTGAACAGACAAGCATCCATGGTCACGATTGAATCCAGGTCTCTGGTACTATTAGGCACTGTGCCACCCTGCTGCCCCAATATTAAAAATTTAGATTATTAAAAATAAGATATTCATTATATGCGTCGAGGTAGCAATGTATCTGAGTGACACAAATACAATGAGGCTAGACATTTACAACATCATATGTTAAAGCTTGTATCGCATACTCTGATCTCTATTATATATTGAGCAATAATAATTCTTAGCATATTAACCCTTAGAGAACTGATATCACCAGAAGGTTCTGAATCTCCAAAACATTGCTTCACAGCGCAAGAGCCCTGGGTCCAATTTTGAGATCAGGTGTTGTCAATGTTCTATGTTCAAGGGAGCGAGGCAGAAGAGTGGAAACTATCGGCCAGTTAGCCTAACTTCAGTGGTTGGTAAGATTTTAGAGTCCATTATAAAAGACGAGGTTTCTGAGTACTTGGAAGCACACGATAAAATAGGCCAAAGCCAACATGGTTTTGGGAAAGTGCGATTTTGCCTGGTGAACCTATTGGAATTCTTTGAAGAAGTTAATAGCAGGATAGACAAAGGAGAGTCAGTGGATGTGGTTTACCTGGATTTTGGAGAAAGTGAGGGTGGGGGGAGAGTGGGGCTGGGGAGAAGGGCAGGCTGGGGTGGGGAGGAGGGAAAAGTGGGGATGGGGAGGGTGGGGGGAAGGGGGGCAGTGGTGGCCGGGGTGGGGGTAAGAGAGAGTGGGGGGGAAGGGGGACAGTGGGGGTGGAGAAGAGGGGAGAGTGGGAAGATGGGGGAGGAGAAAGGGGGGTGGGGGGAAAGGGGGGTTGGGGGAGAGTGAGAGGGGGTGGGGAAGGGAGGAGAGAGTGGGGGGGTGGGGGAAGAGAGAGTGGGGGGGTGGGGGAGGAGGGGGAGGGTGGGGGAGCAGTTGGTGGGAGTGAGAGGGAGAGTAGGGCTGGGTAGGAGGGTGGGGTGGGGAGGTGGCAATAGTGGGGGTGGGGAGGAGGGAAGATTGGGGTGGAGGGGAGGAGGGTGCGGGCAGGGAGAGTGGGGGTGGGGGGAGGGGAGGGAGGTGGCGTGAGGGGAGGGGGGAATAGGGGTGAGGAGGGAGAAGGGGGTGGAGGCAGGGCTTGGGGGAATGGGGGTGGGACCAGGGGAGGTGCAAGTGGGGGTGCTTAGGGGGGATGGAGTTGGTCTGTGGGGGGAGGAGAAGAGGGATAAGGGGGATTGAGTGGGGGTGGAGGGTGCTACACCAATACAAAAGAGGCTGTGGCCACCACAATGTTTGCACAACGTTACTCACCATTATCCTGGGCATATTATGTAACAACTCTCATTCAAATTGAAGCTACATTTTTAAAGCTACAGACATTTTAAAGTTTAAAAATTCACTTTCTAACCCATTTCCTGAAACACCTCTGCGTCTGACGTCACAATGCTCCACGTTCGACTTCATTTGCTCCTCACTCGCCAAAACAAGATGGCCGCCGGCAGCGCCGCCACCCGCCCGCGCTCAGTCGTTCCCTCTCCCCTTGCATCTCCCCCCTCTCAACTTGCCTCTCCCCTCGCCTCTCGCCCAGCCCCGCCCCGGCAGAGACTCGCACGTCGGCAGTCAGCGTTGAACGCACGGGCACTGGTAAGTGCCTTTCGCAGCCAACGGCTCCACGGAGGGGAGTGGGCGTGGCAGCCGACTGGATGGGGGGGAGGGTGGGGGTTGGGGGAGGGTGGCGGTAGGGGGGGAGTGAGGGTGGGGGGAGGAGGGGGAGAGTGGGGGTGGGGGGAGATGGGGAGAGTGGGGGTGGAGGGAGGGAGGGAGGTGGGGGTCAGGAGAGGGGGAGGGGGGAATAGGGGTGGGGAGGGGGGAATGGGGGTGGAGGCACGGCTCGGGAAGTGGGGGTGGGGGCAGGGGAGGACAAGTGGGGGTGGGGTAGGGGGGATGGGGTGGGTCAGTGGGGGGAGGAGGGGGGATAAGGGGGATTGAGTGGGGGAGGTTGAGGGTGCTACACCAATACAGGAGAGGCTTTGAGTCCAGGGCTTACTCAGTGACGACACCCTCTCCCCTTCCCTGTTCCCCCTCTACGAGGAATGGGCCCAACTGGTCCACTTGGTCTAGTGTGTACTAAAAACAGAACAATGAAATTCTTACTCGCAGCGGCATAACAGATCTGTAAACACGGTATGCATAGATGACAAAATAAACAGAAAAATATTAAATAATTATTTTTAAAAACCCAATATTAGTGCAATAGAAGCCCGAAGTCCCTAGCTCAACCATGATAGGTCATAGCTGGCATGTGAGACATAATCCTTTTCTATTTCTTAAGCTCAGCTTCCTACTGATTAAATTACTATGTAGTCAGGGAATACTTCAAATCATTATTTCTATTATTTCTAGCTCCTGTCCCAATCCAACTTCTTTATCCATTATCCTGATCATCTTGTATTACACATTTAGTTCAATGTCTATAAAATCGCTTTTTTTGTAAAGTTGTCCAAAATGTATCCAGTTCTCTTGACTTCATAATTCAAATTCAAATATCAAACTACTGATATAATCTTCGGACAATCACAATTTTAATAGAACATGCAGGCAGACATTGTAATCAGTGATCCATCATGATATCAGTCAAATCATGATGTGTCAAAATAAGTGATGCTCAAAGCTTAAACTATATTTAAAACTTAATTGTGCAAGACAGTCTATTGCTGAAATTCAAATAGAACAAATGTTTATTCTATTATATTGCAGTTAAATGGAGAATGAATATTTTAAATGGAGTAAAAGACTTGCATTCAAACCTTTCACAAAGTTGGGAAATCCCAAAGCACTATATAGCCATTAAAGTACTTTTTGAAATATTGTCCGTTATAATGCAGGAAATTTGGAAGCCAATTTGTGCATAGGCTTCACAAAAATCATTATGATAATGACCTAATAAGGTGCGTGCATTTTTAAAAATCATTGATTGAATGATTGATTGATTGAAAGATACAACAAGCAAACTGACCATTCAGCCCATTGAGTCCATGTCGACCACTGATTACTTGTTCACACTAGTTCTATGATAATCCATTTTCACATCCACCACCTATATACACTGCGGGTAATTTACAGAGACCAATTAACCTACAAACCTGCACATCTTTGGGATGTGGGAGAAAAGCGGGTATGTCGATTAGAGATGTTGATTGCTAATATAAATCACGGGATAAATCACGGGATAAAGCTTGTGCTTCCTTTTCCTTCTGTGAAACAGTGGCAGCAATTATTTTCTTTTCTATCCATCTGAGAGAGCAGAAGACTCTCTATTTAATATACCAACCAAATCTCAACACTTATGACAGAGTAGCACTCAATAGTCAATAGTGGTCAATTGTACATTATTGTGACTTGTACCTAGATGCAGTGAAATTGTTGAAACAAAGATGGCTCCTGACCCAAAACGTCACCCTCTGTTTTTCTCCAGAGATGCAGAGTTACTCCACTACTTTATTTCTAATAGTGAAATTGTTTGCTGGTGAGAGAATAGTTTTTCTGTTTAGGTTTTTGTAATGAGACTTGAAGAACAAAAGCTTCTTGTCTATTAAAGTTTTACCTTGTTGCCTGCCTCAACAGATTGACGTGTCAAACTCATGACACGATCGTTGATCCGCACAGCAATTGAATGGATAAACATTATAATAGTTAAGATACAGATTATAAAAGGCAATGCTTCAAGCGTAAACTGTGCTTAAACTGTTAATCATACAATGCTGTCATGGCTGAAAATCACTCAAACTAAAATAGTTACCATATTACAAACCCAGCACTGCAAAGTACAATTTTATTGAACACTCCATAACTAATCGCATAGGAAGGAACTGCAGATGCTGGTTTATACCGAAGATAGACATAAAGTGCAGGAGTAACTCAGCGGGTCAGGCAGCATTTCTGGAGAAAAATAATGGATCGGATCCCTTCTACAGACTCCACGCTACATAACGAATTGATCCTTATAAAAATATCATCTAAACTTTCACTGAGAGATTGATTAATTATTAGGTCCCTGACAGATAGCAGCATGGAACAGAGTTGATTGAAGTTCCCAGTGACCAACAACCCGAAGAATCCAATGGACATTTCTATGAGTTCTGGAAAAGCTACCCACTAATGTCTGAAGAAGGATCTCGACCCGAAACGTCACCCATTCCTTCTCTCCTGAGATGCTGCCTGACCTGCTGAGTTACTCCAGCATTTTGTGATACCACTAATACCGACACCAGTTTGTAAATAAATTACCTCCAAACATCCTACTTTACCCGTTAACCTAAACTAAGTCACTCAAATTCAACAGGAAGTGTTTGAAACTAATTTGTAAAGCACCACTCACCCCCATGCAAGTTGCTTCTTCTTTGGGGCCTGCTGAGAAGCTTCAGCCTCTTGCTTGGCTTTTGCAAAATCACGACAATCAACAGCCTTTGCAATTTGCACACCCAGCTATTAAAAGATCAAAGACCAAGATAAGAGTTAGTCACAAAAATCGATGCAAAATTAATTCCGGTATTGCACATCTGCTTTCTCCATTCCTCGCATTTAAATTAGAATCTCGGGACTGTTTTGTTTATCATAAATTTGATGATCGAGCACATTTATCATAAAACAGCCCAAATATTCTCTTATTGAAACAAAGAACTGCAAATGCTGGTTAATACACAAAAGGACACAAAGTGCTGGAGTAACTCAACAGGTCAAGCAGCATCTCTGGTGAACATGGGTCGAGACCCAAAACGTCACTTATCCATGTTGACCAGAGATGCTGCTTAACCCACTGAGTTACTACAGCACTCTATTGTGTCCTTTAAGAATATATACTTGACTTTGTTCACATCTACCCACGGTGAAATTCATTCAGTGGTTGCAATTAAATGAATTAAAAATGGATGAATATTTTCAGTTCTAAAGTTTAAAAAATCCTTGTTAAAATATAAAAGAATACAGCGAAATGTAACTGAATTAAATTACTGTCAAAACCACAGCCTGCCAAACTATTAAACTGAAGTGTCAGCATTCCTCTATTTCAAAAAATATTTTGCTTCTCTTGAAATTTAGGAGAGGGGATAGGGGAGGGGGGGGGGGGGGGGGGTGGGGGGTGGTGGGGAGAAGAAGGAAACCACAATAACTTTATTGCTCTGAATGGAACAGTGAAACAATTTTTCAAAACCACATGATTTGTCCCAGGCTGATCAAGTGAATGGTCTACAGTCTTACATTTTCAGTAGATTATGTTCCAACCCACGTTGGGTTCATGTTCTAATATTTCAAGCTACTCATGCCTCCTAACTACTTTCCACATCACTGTTTTTAGTTTAATTTAATTTAGAGAAACAGCGCAGAAAAGGCCCTTTGGCTCACCGAGTCCACGCCGACCAGTACATTACATTATCCAACACACTAGGAACAAATTTACAATTTTACTGAAGCCAATTAACCTACAATCCTGTACATCTTTGGAATGTGGGAGGAAAGCGAAGCACCTGGAGAAAACCCACACGGTCACAGGAAGAATGTACAAAATCGATACAGGCAGCATCCATAGTCAGGATCGTAGCCGGGTCTCTGGCGCTGTCTCATTACTAACATATTTAACGTGTCAACAAGGCATCTAGAATAAACATGGTGCTTGGAGTCATATAGGCCTGTTTGGCCCATACACCTCTAAACCTTTCCTATCCATGTACCTGTATAAATGTCTTTTAAATATTGTTATTGTACCTGCCTCAACTACTTCTCTGGCAGCTAGTTTCATATACCCACCACCATCTGTGTGAAAATATTGTTCCTCAGGTTCCTATTAAATCTTTCCCCTCTCACTTTAAACTTAATGTCCTCTGGTTCTTGATTCACCTACTCTGGGTACTTCTTTGCTGTTCTCCCAAAGACTGGCTCAGATAACTTGTGCACTTTGTATCTTGCAGTAGCACATTTAAAGGGTCACGCTTCATATAAGCCTGGGCCACATCAAACAGCTTACGAAACCAGCTGTAAAAAAACCTCCATATTCAACAAACATGCACTGACACACTCTTAGACGGAACCAGCCAGGGTCAAAAACCCTTCTGGAGTTCTCCCTGCCTCAGCCAGAAGGACTGGAGCCAGTTGAGTCGCTCCAAGCGTTCTTTGCTTAAGCCAGAAAAAAAATCAGTGTTTAAACTTGGCCTGTGCATTTTACAAATAAGCTATTAAAAAGACATCATCTTTTTTTTCCTGGCAATGAGTTTTTCCAGCTCCCTGGATTGTTTCTCAGCAGACTTTGCTTTGTTATTTCATCAAATAATATTTAGATTTTCACTACTTTCCTCTCTTCCAGGATAGTCTGGCCGTGCACCATTGTCCACTGGCATGCGGCAGATTACTTGGTTCCTCTCTTCCGCATTCTCTAGCCGGCTGCAAGATGCACAGGACTAACCTGGGATAACTCTCGATCCTCTGTGGAGAATCATCAGGCATCAGTCAGGGTATTGAGTACAGAAGTTGTGAGGTCATGTTGCATTTAAGACATTGGTGAGGCCCCATTTATAGCATTGTGTTCAATTCTGGGCACCATGTTATAGGAAAGATGTTTGTCAAGCTGGAAAGGTTACAGAGAAGATTTATGAGGATGTTGCCAGGACTCGAGGGCCTGAACTACAGGGAGAGGTTGAGCAGGTTAGGACTCTATTCCTTGCAGCACAGGAAGATGAGGGGTGAACTTATAGAGGTGTACAAAATCATTAGAGGAATAGATTGGGTAGACGCACTGAGTCTCTTGCCCAGAGTGCGGGAATCGAGAACCAGAGGACATAGGTTTCAGGTGAGGGGGTAAAGATTTAATCAGAACCTGAGGAGTACTTTGTCACACAAAGGTGGTGGGTGTATGGAACGACTTGCTAGAGGAGGTAGTTGAGGCAGGTACTATCGCGACGTTTAAGAAACATTTGGACAGGTACATGGAAAGGACTGATTTAGAGGGATGATTTTATTAGCAACTGGCATCTTTGTGCCTGACTTTGAATACTTAGTGTGATTTAATTGCATGCACAAGCCTGTTTACAAAACATAAAACGATTAATGATTCTGTCACCAAATTGCCCCTCCCTATCTCTGTAATCTGCACTAGCCACATAACTCCTCCAAATATGTAATTCCTTTATTGTTTCGGTTTAGGATTTTCTTTCATCAATCTCCCTCACTTACCTGAAAATCTTCCTTGATACCTACCAAGATCAAGCTTTTGGCTACTCTACACGAGATATCCGCTTTTTCTGCTTAGCTGTTTGATTAATTCTCTGTGAAGTACCCTCAGATGTTTGACTTCAATAAAGGCATAGTGCAAGTCCAAACTGTTTATAATTGGAACATATCTTCTTGCTGTCAGCCCATGGTTCACTTTGTAGAACTCCCATATCTGAATCAGATGATAGGTTTAGAGCTGTGCGCAAGACTCAAGGCTGAGATGTCAGTCATTTATCGGGTGAGTTACTAAACTGAATCCTCATTTCCACTGTCAAGCATAAATAAAGGACCTCGTGGCTCATGTTCAAAGAAGAGCAGGGAGCTATCCCTGTTATCTTCATGCACCAACATCTATCTTGCAACCAACATGATATTGCTGTTTATGAACATTTAAGTCCACAAATCAGTAGCATTAACAAGGTGTCAGCTGAAACAACCGAAGTTGCTGCTAGAAGCAATCTATTGAATAATGTGAAAGATGAAGATTTTCTGTGAAACCCTGCTGGACCTGATCAGAACCGCCGTATTTCACAACAGATTTTGTGCGATATAATTGTGTGGGTGGGATAAGACAAGCCAAATCTCACAATACTGCTGGGAAAATATTTGACAAAACATCAAGAGTCATGCCTTCAGTTTTGCTCTCTGACAAATATGGATATTTTTATAATACTCCTGATATTAAAAAACAATCAACAGTGAAATAAAATTTGTAATGTTAAAAATTATTTAAAACAATAGTGATAAAAATTCACCTAAAAGTATTATAAATAATAATGGCCAGAACTAACAATTATAAATGTAACTTACCTTATTCATACTGTTCTTCCTTATGATCTAAAATCTCCATTCAAACAAATAAGCTTGTGGTCCTGCGTCATACAAAATCTAGCGCAGGATTTCCAACCAGATGTCACTGCTCAATTACGAAGTCAAGTAGAAGATTCAAGTACAGGAATCTGTCAGGAAGCCTGTAACGTCCGCCTATTGATGCAGTGTCCTGACTTTACAGGTTTTTATGTCAATAGACACTACTACATTACCATGGAACTGCCAACAAAACGCATCTTGCCCGTCTCAATGTCCCTTACAGTGACGAACTTGAAGATGATGTAAAATATTGAATATGTTTCCAATTAGGGAATCAGCAAATCAGTGCTTTTACGTTTGCCTCTGTTGACGCTTAATTCTGATATTGTGGGGCTTTTAAGATACATTCAACATTTCATGCCAAGATAAGCTGAATCAGTCAGTGATTATAATTAAATGTTCTCAATCAAGATTTAACAGGATTTTTTGAATCATGTCAATAATATTTAGAGATGAGCGAGGGCAATATAGAACAGACCGGTCCAGGTCTATCTGTACAAGCTGAACTAACAGAAATAATTGCAAATGGCATAGCATGATTTGTTACTAGAGATTATTAGAGACACCTATATTTCAGTATATTATAATTTTGCCTCTGACGGCACAAATTGCATTTAAGATTTAGCAAAATACACTCATCAAGGAAACAATTTTTTTTTAGGAAAAGCTGACCATATTCATCCATCACACCAATGGTTTCTGATTACTTCTAAATACAAACAGTTATAACTTTAGTCACTCATGGTAAATACATTCACTGATCAAAGTGCACGTGGAAATGCTTTCTGTTTCCTTTAAATGTCAGTTATAACATTAATCACTCATGGTAAATGTTCACTGAATTTTTATCTTCACTGTTCAAACAGCGAAATGTTTGAATCAGATGTAGCTAATGCTTGCTACAAATTTATATTGCTTTCCATTTCAATACACTGCATTGGGTAGGGCTTTTAAGCCATTTGTAGATTCATTAATAAATAACTAGTATTTTAAATAACAGAGATATATTTTATGTATGATTCTAGCATCTATATTCAGTATGTCTCAAATATGCCACAGTGAATACATATTTCCCCCATTGGAGGCACTACAGCGCCACCACTGGTGACAGGGTATGGTTTCATCAATTTACTAAAACAGCTTTCCATATAAATTTGTGTATAGGAATGAATGAGTTACACCCATACATCCCAGTTTAATTGCTAGAGTTCCCCAGGGAATGGACAACCAGTCAAGCAGGATACTGGACGTAGAGGCCAGCAAATTTGTTAGATCGACTGCTGAATTTCCAGAGCTACTTTACAAGTGTAATGAAAACCTCACTTCCCTCAGAGTTCCAGCAAGATAACACTGTAAAAACAGAAGCACATCTGAATTCCAAAGATTTGGTTGGACTTCATATTAAAACCAACATAAGAAGAGAATAGAATTCAAACAGTTAATATGAAAGGACCCTGATGTATTTTGGATTACTAAGTATATCTACACTAACAGTATGGTATTTTAGAAATACAGACCACATAGAGGACGTTGGGCATTGGAGTGCAAATTAAGTGCTGAAAGTTTTGGTTTTAAATGTTACCTTATTCTTTTCAACTACATATAGAAACATAGAAAATAGGTGCAGGAGTAGGCCATTTGGCCCTTCGAGCCTGCACCATTCAATATGATCATGGCTGATCATCCAGCTCAGTAACCTGTACCTGCCTTCTCTCCATACCCCCTGATCCCTTTAACCACAAGGGCCACATCTAACTCCCTCTTAAATATAGCCAATGAACTGGCCTCAACTACCTTCTGTGGCAGACAATTCCACAGACTCACCACTCTCTGTGTGAAGAAAATTATTCCCGCATTATTCTTGGATACGTTTGGTGTTCTTTAAATTCAGTACGTGAATTAAGGAATACCGTTGAAGATCTTTTTCTTTAATTTCAGAGCAAAACAACTAAAAACATAAACTAAGGGCAGAGAACAAGATGTCCCTTTCCAAATCCTAATATGAACACCATTTAAAATCGCACATATATAATTTTATACAGATTGTTAATCAATAGGTGTCTGAAGAAGGGTCTCGACCCGAAACGTTGCCCATCAGTCTGAAGAAGGGTCTCGACCCGAAACGTCGCCCATTCCTTCTCTCCTGAGATGCTGCCTGACCTGCTGAGTTACTGCAGCATTTTGTGAATAAATAGGTGTGACCTATTGTTATCCATGTTTTTAAGAGACAGACCACTCAACTATTTTTTTTTTCTGCACTTTATTATATTTTGAAATTAAGGAATATCTTTCAATTTACCCCACAAGATGGCTTTTGTGGGATCAAGGTATAGATTAACTATTACCTACATTTCTCTGACTGACATCTGTCCCGTGTATTAATGTGGACTTGAACATCTCTTTGGAACTGTGCTGATTTATATATGAAAGTTAGTGCCTTTAACCTGAGCTGGAATCAGTGCATAACATTTCTTACATTAGTCAGTTGTTTAGAATGGGTGGATACGATCAAATTAATAATTATATAAAATGCCCACTCAGAATTTTAAAAGAGTAAAACTCAAGATTTGTATATCTTTTTACTAATTAGTCACAAAACTAAAATATAAGATCTTTTCAATTCCAATACTACCTCCAAAATACTTGGCAGGCATTAGGATTTTAATACCTTATGATGCAATTTAGGTAATATTTTTTTTTCCAGCACTCAATATAACACACATTTTTCATAATCTTTACACTGCATTATGGAAATTTTGGTAAACAGGGGAAATTGCAATGTTGGCTGAGTGAAGCTGATGGTCAAGGTAATATAATGCCACATCATTGTGCGGATCTAAAAGCTGGTGCAGCTTAGATGCGAATGGAGGGTGGGGAGGACAGATTCAGAGCAAGCAGTAAAAGAACTGAACTCCAAAGGCTTTTTATCACTGTATTTCAGGAACCAAGGGTGTAAAATGTTCTAATTTGGGTTATATTAAAAGCCATAAAAGGTCTTTCAAAAAGATTAATGGTACTTTCTTGGATTGAAGATAAGGGTTTTAGCTGGCTGGAAATACAAGGTTTTTGCTGGGCCCTTGAGGCATTCATCTATACAGCCACTTGGAAGATTTGTAAAAGCGTCTGCATAACCTCCAGCTAATGAACAGTAAAGATTTTTTCCCAAAATTCCTCATAATTTAATAAAAAAATTACTATTAAATCCAATGGGAATGGGGGAATAACACAAAAAAAATCTATTAATAATTCAGGTTGTATCAGTGGCTGTTTTAAAAGAAACATTTTTGAAGTGGAAACTCTACTGTGATTTGTGTGTTAAATTATGTTATCAGTTCAGTCTGTGGTTTCCTTGATTGTCTTTACTGGAACTCTGCATTAATGTCTATGCAAGTTACCTAGGAGACCAAACAGATCAAAGAGACAAAACTCCAATGTCTGATTAATCAGCCTACAAACGGCTTATTTTTTTTTGCCTTCATGCAAGTATGAAAATTAGATTCTGGGAACCGTACATTGTGCAGATTTGTTCATTCTTATCAGAACAAAGCATGCAGCAGCTTATTTCATGGATCACTGGCACAGTTGTCAATGCAACACTGAGCAGGTGACAGCTCTTCATTTCATAGGTTGAACAAAATTTGTGAAATTCAGTGTAAATTAGCCTTTCATCTTGTAGGTAATACGGCAGATTTTCAATTTCCAGTGTCTATATGCTAAAAAGTCTAAAGTATTCTTATTCCCCCTCCCTCCAACAAACACATAGCCAGTCCCCCAGTTTTCACTTGTTCTTTATCTCAGCTCTTCCAAGTGAGAAAAAGCTTATTAGTTTGCTTTGAACTTCAATCGCATTTACAACAACAGTTTTATAAGCTAATTAGAAAAACAGATTAATTAATGACTAACTTGTAATAAAATGGCAATCAGGAAGAAAGAAACAGAGGGTGCTAAGCTTCAACTACCATCAATTAATACCTAATTACAAACAAATTATATATGTATTTTGCTGTGGGCTCCAATTTACTCAAAAAAATGACTGCAATTAAAAAGAGAAAACATGTCGCTTAATTAAACTGCAAAAAATCAATAGCACAAAAAAAGGCTTTGCCTACCTCGGCAATTAGTAGAATACAATAAAACTTATTCTGTTGCTTGACTTTCTTAGCCTGTTAATTGAAGCTCAATAACATGCTCCACCAATTTAAAACTTTTTTAAAAACCCACAAGAAGAAGTGTTCCTCAGGTACAAAAAATATTCCAGGAAAATTATCGTTAACATTTTTTATCTTAGAGTTCATAACTTAACAAAGAGTAATAACATCTTTAATGAATGATCACCTTTATAAACTTGACCAAACACTTTGAGGAGAATGCATTGTTATGTATTCCTGATATTTCAAAATTCCATGATCTAAGTTTAACCCTAACATCAATGTTTAAAGGAGGTTTGCGAAGTGTTAAATTCAATTACTATGTGAGTGACGTCATCGTCTTAAACCATTAAATCAGTAAATAAGTATTGGCCTATTGATAAATAAGTATCATATGGTATCATAAAATCTTTTACCATAATAAAACAATGTATTACAGCAAATCCTTTCAATGAACCATATAAAGTTTTCACAGAAAACATCTATTCAGTATGCCAGTACAGTGTTAAAAGTTAATTGCATATCTACAGAAGCAACAATCATAACATTCAAAATTCATAAACTGGCTTCTCCAAGTCAATTCATATGATATTTTTAATTTGCGGTTACCTTTAGTCAAATGTATCGGTTGATTAAAAAATACAATTCAGTTATTTGTTGATTGTTGATCTTAATAGGCAAGGCACTCCTTTATAATTGCAAGAACTAAAACTAACCTATTGTCCTATAATATACTAGATATTTTTTCCTTAATATTCAATGGAGAATTGAGACAGAAAGCATCTATGTTATGGTTATAGCACAGAATTTACATTATTATAAACTAGATACATGAAACGATGGTTGCCTCGTGTGGAAAGACTATGACGAGCGTACTGTGGGAACAGAAAATTTTACCTAACTCACAACTCCACCCAATTTTTTAAGAGAAGGGTGTCAATGGATACAGTTAGCAGAAATTCATAATGGCATTTCATATGACCCACATGCATTGTTTGGCTTGGCCACAAACACAATGTGATAATAATCAGCTCAAAATGATGTAAATGTGGTTTGCGCTCAATGCAACACCGTGCTATATTTTCAAATTCCTTGATATTACACTATATTGGCTATTTGCTACACTGACTGCCTTTAGGCCAATAGATTTCAGGTGTTCTCATCACAGGGTATCAGTGCTGCAGTGTATAAATAGTTTGTACATACTCATACAGGTAATAAATGTGCACAAAGGCTTCACAATTTAACTTCCTGGTGTGACCATAATCAAAATAATAAAGGAGAATGTAAATGCAGCCCCATCAACCATTGTAACATAATTTTTAGAAGGATATTATTAGACAATTTGATGGAACTATATAATCATCAACTATCAAAGTTAACATTATGTGGCATGCATCCTCATTACATTTTCCAATAGTTTCTGCAAAATGAATTTATTTAAGCTTTGGAAGAGTATCATGATGGGAAGCACCACAATAGATACAGGAACTTGGAGATCAATATCAAGGTATGCTCCAAAAAAAGGAACCTTGCACAAAGAAAGTACCAAACATTTGAATTGATCTTAAAATTTCCATGAAATTAATATGAAAGCAAATATTACTTTCCATCACACTGAGTAAGAGTTTACAGAGGAGCAGTCTGAAAGATCAGTGGGGGTTGCTGAAATGGAGAGAATTCTGTCAAGCCAAGATAAGAGGTGAATTTGCCTCTTAATTTAAACTTTTTTTTTGTACTATTGAGCTTCTCATATTATTTGAAATATTATTTCTCACAAAAAAACTAGCAAACATATTAGGTCTAAAATGTGAATCAAAACAAACAGGAAAAGACTGATATCTTTTAAAATAAGTATTCCTTATACAATTAACATTATCAAAACAACTGTAAACAAGAAATATGGAATGTTTTAGTCTATGACTAACATGATTTAAAAATAGATATAGAAAGATAGTCACAAAGACATAGAGAGATCTATACCGGAAATAGATGATTGGCCCAGCATCAATCGTTCATTTACATTAATTCTACAATCATTTAATTTTTACTATTCTCTTCACATCCTCACTAACT
This sequence comes from Rhinoraja longicauda, assembly GCF_053455715.1. NCBI lineage: Eukaryota > Metazoa > Chordata > Chondrichthyes > Rajiformes > Arhynchobatidae > Rhinoraja > Rhinoraja longicauda. Next base: position 24,396,782 of record NC_135968.1, on the reverse strand, counting down.
CATCCCAGATTCTACCCCTCACCTACACCTTAGGGGAAGCTTACAGTGGCCATTTAACCTACCAATGTACGGTGTGTGAGGAAACCAAACCCACAAAGCCAAGTTATAGACAGACCCCATCGGGGGCGGCGGGGCCTCGCAACCGACCAACCATCATCAGTCGATGAGCATGAGGGGGGGAGGGGAAGACAATGGGGACCCGGCATGGGGGGCCGCCGTGAAGGTGTGGGGGCACTGCCGCGAAGAACAATGGAGGACCTGGTGTGGGGGAGGGGCACTCTAGTTTTAAAGTCCTCTGCCCAGGGGATAAGCCTGCGTTTGTTTGTTTGTTTGTTCCGGCGAAGGAGCTGTGCACACGGCAGCCAGCCAACAGTTGCTTGTCTTTTTCTTTTTGTTTTCACTTTTAATTTCAAGTTTTCGTGTACCTTGTTCTGTGCTGTGACTGTTGGCAGACTAATTTCCCCCCTGGGGTTCAATAAAGTTTTATCATATCGCATCGTATCGTAGGTTAGAATTGATCTCTGGCGCTATGAAGCACTGTGCCTCCTATGATATCATCATATATATACAGCCGGAAACAGGCCTTTTCGGCCCTCCAAGTCCATGCCGCCCAACGATCCCCGTACATTAACACTATCCTACACCCACTAGGGACAATTTTTACATTTACATTTACCCAGCCAATTAACCTACATACCTGGTAGCTATGGTATGGTAGCTATCATGCAATAGGCATTTTTCTTCAAAGTAAAAATAAATGTTGAACTGCTTTCAAAACATATAAGACCTTAAGTACCGTAAGAGAATGCTTAAAGAGCATCCTTTAAGACCCCCATTTTTTCCAATGGTAATTATGTCAAAACAGTGGTGCAGTTAGTTTTGTGAGAACCATCAGTTTCCAGTGTGATATTGTTTAAACAGTACTAAACCTTACATCAGCTCATGCTAGATGTAATTTGTGCTTCCAATTTTGAGGCAAATTGTCATTAGATGAAATGGTAATAAATATAATTGGAAATTATGCACAAAGAGTTATAATCTTGCTTTTGCTAATCATATGTTGGTGTGACCTGTGTTAGCCTTCAGCTGATGATGTCAGCCACAGGGCATTATCAGTGTTGCACCCATGTCATTAAACTGCTGTCCTTGCACCAGGGTCAGGCAGGAATGAATTTCAATACAAAAGGAAAACACTGCAGATAAATCAGATAATTTTGAAAATGTTCAGCTATTTAGGCAATATTTAAGGAAGGAGTAATGAGATAATGTTTAGGTCATACGTTATTGTTGCAACAACCTGACAAAAAACAGTGAAAACTGAAAGTGCACCCTGAAAGTTTGTAATTTTAATGGAGGTTAAGATGAAATCAAGGCTAAGTTTATTTCAAGGTTAGCTAAGACAAAGATTTACATTAAATTGTCAACCACAACTTTCTGAAAGTATGAATTTACCGAGGATGGATGGATAGTGCTCTCGGCTTACTATGCATTGGAATCACAAGTGAAAATAAAAAGCTGAAACAGGAAAGACTAAAAACAGTAAAGTCTAAGCCTAATTAATATGCAGCTGAATCATCCCTTTGCTACAATCAGGTTTAAAATCCATTCCTTTGATATATATTGTGACAAATTGATTTATTTTGACCAGGAGGTTACAAAGTATGATCTTGAGATTCGTTGTTATAGGTAAAAGCAGAAAATAGTGGACAAACAGTTCATTCAGTTCCTGCGTTAACTTAATTACATGTGTGCACTTCCACACTCGCCTCCGTCCAGAATGACGAAAGTGTTGCTTTTGTCTTAACCCTCCACCCTAAAAGCTGTCACATTGAAGAGATTATACGTTGTAATTTACAGCACTTTTAACATCAGTCACCAGCAGTGAACAAGTAACTTCCCTTTTTATCATTATGAAGGGTTTGTTAATATGACACAGGGACTGTTCACTCTGGGGCACCCTTCCATATGCACCTGCTCCTCTTCTTAAGCCACTTTCCCACACAACCACAGGAAAGTTAGCAATTGCTTTTTTACCTCTGGCATTCCCACCATCTAGTGACCCCCAAAATTCCTTCTGGGTGATATGGCAATTTGCCTGTACATCTAATTTATTGCATTATATTCAGTGTTCATGACGTGGACCTTCCATATCACTTTGCAAAACAGCACAGTTTAGCCCAAAGGTCTGCCCCTGAACTTACAGTTTCTTGTCATTTTAATTCTCCATCCCACTCTGCCTTCTACCTTTCCTCTGATATGCTGTTCCAGTGAAGTCCAGTATGAGGATTAGCATCTCACTTTCTGACCCAGCACACTGAGTTAAAAATTGTGTGCAAAGACCTTTCAAAAGAAATCTAAAAAGTAAATGTGATTATCAAATGATCCAAAGATCAAAAACTGCAGAAAAAGTAGCCTATTAGCAAAATGAGGAAAGTTGAACATATTCAAGTTTTATGTCCTTTTACTTGAAGCATAGCTATTCCTAAATAAAGGTTGATATAGATTCATAAAGTATATAAAGTTCCTGATAAAGTTAATACAATTATATTGCACAACCAATTTATAACTGAGTGCAAGAAGAAAAAAAGATGCAGCTTATATCTAATTACTACTTTGTGTGAGAAGAATTCATCATTATCCAATAATAATTCCTCTAAATTACACAAAATCTGTAAATATATTTTGGCAGGTTCTTAAATGAGGTCAATATGTTTTATTGTAATTAAATTGTTGCCTTGGGCTAGAGTACTCACAGACAGTACGGCACCTTTGCAAAAACAAGAGTTATCTAAAGCTACAAATCAAATTTGAAGTTTGAGTTTTAGCCAAACAAGAAATTTCAGATGAAGAGATTGCTTCAGGCCAATAGCAAACACTTTCAGGTCTTAAAACACAGGCATGCAGGTAAGCTGCAGATTTCTCCGACAGGTTATCAACTCCCTAGCAGTTACCTTAGAAGACCCCAGTATATATCTTTTCCATCAGATATAAACTTTATTACTGTTCTAGTAATCTATTTTAACAATTACTTTCCAACGGTGTTTAAACAATCCAATATTTTATTCAATTTAATCACTATTAATCAATGCATGTCGTTCTCTCAGATACTTAATAATATTCCCAGAGAAAGCATTGGGCATCAGGAAAATGTTCAGTTAGGTGAATGGGGTAAGTATGAGAGTTGCTACACCCCATTTCAACATGAATAGTCTCTGAATTATGTGATGCAGCCAGAAATGACCATCAAGGAAATACTCCTATTCATAACTTCTGTTGATGGCAGTTTCTTTAGATACTTAGTTACCTGATTAATTCAAATAATACATTTATACCTAAAGATTTAGTTAAGTGTAAAGTCAATTACAGGACAGCTGCCTAAAATATTTAACATTAAACAAAATGGTACTATGAACCCCATACAGAAAACATACACCTTTTCCCCATTGTTCTTTCACAACAATATATTAATATGGGTTACATTCCAACTACAGTACAATCTTAATTCATGGCATACATATGGCAATAGAGAAGTCTCAGTGAATGTTACAAACATCTCTGAAGATTTTTTGCAAGTACAACAGTGCAGTCAGAAAACCTTTATATAACATCTCTCAGAAATCTCAGATGCCCTAAGTGCTTTACAGTCAATTAGATATTTTTTGAAGGATAATCACTCATGGAATGTAAGAAACACGACAGCCAATTTTCACAAGGCAAGCTTGCCTAAGCAGTAACATGATAATGACCATATTTCATCTAATTTCTTTAGTTCAGGCCCAGCAAGTACATACATTTCCTAGATCAGACTATGTTTTAACGTTTGGGAAAGTGGTACTGTTACCACCAGCACTTACAGGCTGATGTCAGGTCAGAAGGTATTCTGACCACACTGGGGAAGGGGAGAATACAAGAGTTTGTCACGTTGGCTTCTTTTAGGCAGAGAACATTCTTAACTAGTAGGTCACCTACCAATCCTAGGCATCGGTCTGCTTCCCATTAATTTCAAGCCCAATAATCCAAAAAAAGATTTTAAAAAGCGCTGGAGTAACTCAGTGGGTCAGGCAGCATCTCTGGAGAATATGGATAGGTGATGTTTCAGGTCGGGATCCTTCTTCAGACTGATTATAGAAATGGAGAAAAAAACTGGAAGTGGGGGTGGAACAAAGCCTGGTAAGTGATAGGTGGATACTATTGAGGGGGAGTATAATGGTTAGACAAAGGTCAGAGAAGAAAGGACAAATGGCAGTAAGATAAGAAGATATGGAGAAAAGAGGTATGGATAGCGGAGTGAGGGGGTATGGGGAGAAGGCAGGAACGGGGTACTGATTGAGAGTGATCAGCCATGATCGCATTGAATGGCGGTGCTGGCTCGAAGGGCTGAATGGCCTACTCCTGCACCTATTGTCTATTGTCTATTGTCTATTGGAATGTGAAGCCCAATAAAGGGATGTATGTGGAAGGGGATGGGGGAAGGGGAAAGTGGGGCTGGATTGTGGGAGAAATAGGTGCGCATCCAGGGGGAAGCAAAGGGAAGGGAGGGGGGTGTTATTTGTTGATTAGTTACCTCAAATTGGCGAATTCAATGTTCATACCATTGGGTTGTAAGCTACCCAAGTAGAATATGAGGTGCTGTTCCTACAATGTGTGTGTGGTCACACTCTGGCAATGGAGGAGATGCAGGACAGAAAGGCCAGTATGGGAATGAGAAGTGGAGTTAAAATGGTTAGCAACTGAAGTCCACTTCTTGATATAGTGTGCTCCTGCAAGAAATATTTCTGGATATTAGAATTAAGGAAGATGTGGCAAGGGTAGGAAAATGAGTTGGATCAGTCATGTTCTTGTTGAGTGCTGGCATAGGCTCAAACATCCAAATGGCAAGTCCTGCTCTTATTTCTTGTTTATGTTATTAGTTAGGTGTTCTGTGATAGGTAATTAACATATTGCTACAATAATGAAAGTAAAGCACTGTCACCCTATTGATAGGGACTTTACTCTTTGAAAGCATGAAATGATTATCAAAAGTGAATTCTATCTAATACAGGAAGCATTGCTTTACATATTCTATTTTTCATTCAACAGAAAAACACATTGATGCATTAGGCAAGGCCAACACATCAGTTGTTTGTGCAGCTGTCTTTATTACCCAGCTTGTCATCTTTAGGATTAGAAGCGTTCACATGGTCATAAGTCATAAGATCATAAGGAATAGGAGTAGAATTCGGACCATCAAAGTCTACTCCGCCATTCAATCATGGCTGTTCTATCTCACCCTCCTAATCCCATTCTCCTGCCTTCTCCCCGTAACCTCTAACACCTGTACTAATCAAGAATCTATCTATTTCTGCCTTAAAAATATCCATTGACTTGGCCTCCACAGCCTTCTGTGGCAAAGAATTCCACAGATTCATCACCCTCTAACTAAAGAGATTTCTCCTCATCTCCTTCCCAAAAGCCCTTTAATTCTGAGGCTATGACCTCTAGTCCTAGACTCTCCCACTAGTGGAAACATCCTCTCCACATCCACTCTATCCAAGCCATTCACTATTCTGTATGTTTCAATGAGGTCCCCCCCCTCATTCTTCTAAACTCTAGCGAGTACAGGCCCAGTGCCGACAAACGCTCATTATAGGTTAACCTATTAATTCCTGAGATCATTGGTGTAAACCTCCTCTGGACCCTATCTTTCCTCAGATATGTTGCCCAAAATTGCTCACAATATTCCAAATGTGGCTTAACCAGCACCTTATAGAGCCTCAGCATTACATCCCTGTTTTTGTATACAAGCCCTCTCAAAATAAATGCTAGCATTACGTTTGATTTCTTTACTACTGATTTGACTTGTAGACTAACCTTTTAGGAATCCTGCACCAGTACTCCCAAGTCCATTTGTACCTCCGATTTCCAGATTCTCTCCCCATTTAGAAAATAATCTACACCTTTATTCCTACTACCAAAATGCATGACTCCACATTTCGCTACACTATATTCCATCTGCCTTTCCAGTTCTCAACTTCCAAAGGACTCAGAAGGGTAAGAAAGATTTTGCTTTTGGAAAAATAACAAAAATAGAAAAGCCAATTAAAGCTAATAAATAAATGGCAAGAGTCTTGGCAGAAACAATTACCAAATTCAGCAGATGGAAGTGATTGGTCAAAAATGGAAATTATTATAAGGTCAAATTTTCGAGGCTTGAAGAATAATTTAAACCAGATCATTACAGTTTAGGGTGGAGAGAGGTGGACATATAAAGGTGGGGAAGTGGCATGCACTCCAAGCAAAGCTTACTCCCACATCCTTGCTTTCTCCCCGCAACCTTGCAAATACATGTAAATTATTTCAGCAATTTTCTACCAAATCTGATTCTATTACCTTTTTAGGCAGGTAAAAAAACCTCACATATATGAAGAATTTTTCAAATTCAGTTTTACCTCTTGGGCAAATCATTAAAAATTTTGCACCATGATAATCAACCAACTTGCAAGAAACAGCGTCTCTCTTCTTGTTCTGTCAAAATTGGGCTTACTGCAAAGAGATCACCTTCTGTTGAAGCAGAACAAGCACAATCTCTCAACACTGTTTAGGTCCATTTAGTTTAGTTTAGTTTAGAGATACAACGCGGAAACAGGCCCTTCGGCCCTCCGAGTCCGCACCGACTAGCGATCCCTGCACATTAACAATATCCTACACGCACGAGGGACAATTTACACTTATACCAAGCCAATTAACCTACAACCTGCACGTCTTTGGAGTGTGGGAGGAAACAGAAGATCTTGGAGGAAACCCACGTATGTCATGGGGAGAACGGACAGACAGAACCCGTAGTCAGGATCGAATCCACTGGTGCAGGATTCCCAAAGAGATCATCTGCAAGTCGAATCGGTAGCAAAGAAAGCAAACGCAATGTCAGCATTTATTTCAAGAGGGCTAGAATACAAAAACAGGGATGTAATGCTGAGGCACTATAAGGCACTGGCCAAGCCGCATTTGGAGTATTGTGAGCAATGTTGGGCACCATAACTGAGGAAGTATGCAAGCAAAGAATTTAATTGTGACTTGTCACATGCGATAATAAAGAATTCAATTAAATTCAGAGGCTGGGAAAGCACATCTCGGACCCGCAGACCCTCAGCATAGGAGCACCGCAAGGCTGCGTACTCTCTCCTCTCCTTTACTCTCTCTACACCAACGACTGCACCTCCACAGACTCCTCTGTCAAGCTTCTCAAGTTTGCGGATGACACAACCCTGATTGGACTGATCCAGGATGGGGAGGAATCTGCCTACAGAGGGGAATAGACACAGCTGGCGTCCTGGTGCCATCGCAACAACCTGGAGCTCAATGCTCTTAAGACAGTGAAACTGATTATAGACTTTTGAAGAGCTCCCCCTCCCCTCCCCCCACTCACCATCAACAACACCACAGTCACAACTGTGGAGTCATTTAAGTTCCTTGGAACCATCATCTCCAGGGACCTTAAATGGGAGGCCACCATCGACTCCACAGTCAAAAGGCCCAACAGAGGATGTACTTCCTGTGGCAACTGAGTAAACACAATCTGCCACAGGCAATGATGGTCCACGTCTATACTGCTATCATTGAGTCAGTCCTCACCTTCTCCATCATGGTCTGGTTTGGCTCAGCCACCAAGTACGACATCCGGAGGCTGCAACGGATCATTCGCTCAGCTGAGAAGGTTGTTGGCTGCAATCTTCTCCCCCCATTGACGAACTGTACACTGCAAGGGCCAGGAAGTGAGCGGGCAAGATCATCTTAAGGATAGCGGAGTCAGGGGGTATGGGGAGAAGGCAGGAACGGGGTACTGATTGAGAATGATCAGCCATGATCACATTGAATGGCGGTGCTGGCTCGAAGGGCCGAATGGCCTCTTCCTGCACCTATTGTCTATTGTTTATCTCTGACCCCTCTCACCCTGGCCACAAAATCTTTGAAGCACTTCCCTCTGGAAGGTGACTCCAGACTGTCAAAGCAGCCACAGCCAGGCATAAAAACAGCTTTTCCCACGAGTAGTAGTTCTACTCAATAACCAAAGTTCGTAGTCTCCTTTTTGCTCTGGTTTATTTTCACCCACATATTTAGACCATAATGTTGTATCCTCATTGTTTTGATGTGTTTATGCTTTATTCTTAATTGTTAACTGTATGTTTGTGTTGTCATTTGTGAGCGGAGCACCAAAGCACATTCCTTGTATATGCACACACTTGGCCAATAAACTTATTCATTCATTCATTCATTCAATTCAAGCCAAAATAAAAAATACAATTATTACCTTATAGTATGCATACTGCATGAAGAAACTTGCTATTGCTGATGAAAGACCCTGCAGAGGTGATGCTAATCCTTGTGAAATACATAAATGATGTATTTCTTGCAAAACTGATTGATGCATATGATATTAACACTTATTGCGGATAAGGCACAGGAAATTAGGTCCAAACCATTATCATTCTGTTGCAAATTTGTTAGAGAGTCAGTTTGTGCAGAGCTCAATGGGTTCAGGCAGGTGAAGGTTTGAAGTTTAATTTAGTTTAAGTTAGTTATGTTTACAGATACAGCGTGGAAACAGGTCCTTTGGCCGACTGATTCTGCGCCGAATAGCGATCCCCACATATTAATACTATCCTACATGCACTAGGGACAATTTTTACATTTACCAAGCCAATTTACCTACATATCTATACATCTTTGGAGTGTGGGAGGAAACCGAAGATCTCGGAGAAAACCCACACAGGTCACAGGGAGAACGCTCAAACTCCGTACGGACAGCACCTGCAGTCGGGAACTCGGGTCTCTGGTGCTGCAAGCGCTGTAAGGCAGCAACCCTACCGCTGCGCCACTGTGCTGCCCCAAAGATGTAGTGTCTATGCCGAAGTGCAATCCAGAGATGATGATTATTTTTGTTAGTGCAGTGGTGTCTAGAAATTCGATTGAGTGGTAACTTTTCAGCATTACTTAATTGCAAATGTATTTACCATGGACTGGATGTAAAAAGGACTATTTTCCAGGTTGTCTAACTTCACTATGGAAATTCAACCAGCCATGTGTATCAAAATATTTCATCCTCTATGCAATACTGCTTTGAAGCACTGCAAGAAAATTTAAATCAAATTGACTGGAATTGAACAACGAAGAGCAGTATAGCACAGAAACAGGCCCTTCGGCCCACAATGTCTGTGCCAAACATGATGCCGACCAACTCTTACCTGCCTGCACATTGAAAATAGATGCAGGAGGAGGCCATTTGGCCCGTCGAGCCAGCACATAATCCATAACCTTTCATTTCCGGCAATTCGAGATACCCATCCAAAGGTTTCTTAAATGCCACTGTTGTATCAGTCTCCACTACCACCTCTGGCAGCGCGAAACAAAGCCAGTATTTCCACAATGTTAGTTTTGCAGTGCATTAGGTAGGCAGCTCGAAGGCAATTAGAGATAAGCAATAAACATTAACTTCCCAGTAATTTCCAATTTCCATAATGCGATTATGACAAAAAGTGAAACGCAAATTCCACAGTGACACAATTCTGATTCTGGCATTCCTGTTTCTATTCATCCCACACAGGAGTCAAATGACCCAGCAACCTCCGGAAGGAATGTTAGCTGGAGTGCCATTGCATCAACATTCTGCTAACATTCAAAGCCAATAGCAAGAAAGTTGCATAGTCATGCAGCATGGAAATAGGCCCTTCGCCCAACTTGCCCACACTGACAAAACAAGCCCTATCCACACTAGTCCCACCTGCCCAAGCTTAGGCCATATCCATGTCAACGTATCCTATCCGTATACCTGTCCAACTGTCTCTTAAACATATTGATAGTACCTGCCCCAACTACCTCCCCTGGCAGCTCGTTCCATATGCCTACCACCCTTTGTGTAATAAAGTTAGCAGTCAAAAAGGTTGGAAGAAAAAAAGCAGTGACGGGGCAGCAGGAGTTAGATATTCCATTGTGGAACTTCAAGTTTGGATGGCCTCAGCTCATACTGCAAAGGGTTTCTGGCTTCTGTTGGCCACCACTCTAATGTTGAAAAAAATGGGACTGAAGCTCTACACAGAATCATGTACATAGATGGAGCTGGATTCATTTAAAGATTCATGGAGATGCAAAGGGTTATGAAGTAAAGAAACAACTCATCCATGCTGACCAAAATGTTTACCTGAGCGAGTACCACTTGCAGTTTGGCCCATATCACTCTATACCTTTACTATCCATGTACTTTCCGAATAACCTTTAAACATAATTGTAGCACTGCCTCTGGCAGGTCGTTCTATATACCCACCACCCTCTATGTGAAAAAGTTGCCCCTCGGTTCTCTTTTAACTCTTTCAACTCTTATCTTAAATCCATGCCCTCAGGTTTTTGACTCCGCTACCCTGGCAAAAGGAGTATTTGTCTTATTATTGCCTCACGATTTTGTATACCTCTCAGTCTCTTAAACTCCAGAGGATAAAGGTAAAATCAAGTATGGAAAACCAAACATAAAAAGGAAAAGAAAGATAAGTTTAGATTAGAAATAAGATAGAAGAAAAACATTAAATAATGTCCAATTTAATTTAGAGACATAATTTAAATCATTTAAGAGGCATCAGTAATTAAAATCTGAAGAAATAAGACTCGTAAAAGTACATTTTCAGTTCCAGAGAAACAGCATGGAAGCAATTAATATATTATGTCTGTAAAGAATCATTTACATTTGAATATATTAGACCCAAATGATGTCAAAATATAGAGTGAATGATTATTGAATAAAAGTGCTGCATCTCCATCAGTGTTTTAATGCTATGAACTTTACCTGTTGATTTCATTGTCGTACTGTGCAGGTACCCAATTTCTCCCTCCAAATAAGCTAGAAGAGTGGAGGGGCATCCATAGGTGCCTACTTTAGACTTTAGTAGAATGACATTTTGATTTAATTGATTTCGTGTTATAAGAATACAATTAAAAAGGTAGCGGAACTGGGTTCCTGATCTCTTAAGCCTGCCCCACTGTTCAATCTGATTATGGCTGATATGCCCTTGGCCTCAACTCCTCTTCTGTGCCAGTTTGTCATAACCCCCAATTCCCAGCTATTAAAAATTTATCTACTCCCTCTTTAAATACTTTCATACAAGCCTTCACAATGCCTCAGGGTCGATGATTCTAGATCAATGGAGGTATTCACTGCCTTTTGTGACAGGAAAATTCCAATACATCTTGAGTTTAAATGATACCCCCTTATTTTGTTACTATACCCCTTTGTTCAAGACTTTCCCTCGTGTGGAAACATCCCAACATCTGCCCTGTCATGCCTCCTTAGAATTTTATATATTTCAATAAGGTGGCCTCACATTCCTCTGTTGATGTACTACATATTATTTCCACCTTCATTCAAAATAAAAAGGAATGTTTCTCCCACATGACTGAGCATTTCTTCTGCATTTCTTAATGCCTGGATCACAAATTCTTGTCAGTGATCCAGAAAAAATTTCCAATGGCCCCACTTTGCAAATAAATTAAAAAAACATTAAATTGTGCCAGAATAATTCACGCTTGTGCACTGTGAATGCTGCCAAATTATCTCAAATACTCCCAATAGTTATCATCACCGCATCAAAATAACACTCTTTGATGTCCTTTGGATAATATAATGGACAATGAAACAGCGCTTTCTGGCACTCTCAAAATATCAATATACATGAAGCATATGTGATATAACAGGCAACTTTGATCACAAAAGCTTTTCACTGTGCCTCAGTGCACGTGACAATAAAATAAAATAAACCAAGACACAGCCACCAGGTTTGATTCAATCACAGTAATTATAAAACTTCACTTGCACATAATATTATTGATTTCAGTGAATTTTTACAGTGAGGACGATAGAATAGTGTTATTGTTATATCACTTCCAGATTACTCATACAGGTAAAACAAGAGTGTGGTTCACAAGGCTCCATTCTATCAATGCATCAACAGGTGACTGCTGTTCAATATTTCACTACCACCACTGTCTATTCCCTATATAATACACCCCAATAATTATGCAGTGGAGCTGAAGGTGGAAAATCACTTAATATTGGATAAAATTATTGTTGTGAACCACAACGTAGTACCAAACGTAATCTAGTGTATGTATAGAATTTTGCAAAATTAACACACCACTCTTTTTGTTCTAATTGCTGTTGCAGCAGCTAAAATTTGGTGTTTCGGCAATATTGTCAATACCCAGAGCATTGAAATACTGAGTGAAGTAACTCTGACTTTTAAGAGGAATCCAAAGCTACTGCCATTGTAGTTTATACATCACCCTATCGTTCATTTCCACTGCTTCAGCTGCTGCAAACAACTTTAAAATTTTACCCAACTCCCAAATTACTCAGTGTCCAGTTTCAAAATAATCCCACGAGTGTAATGTTATAATTTCCTTTTTAAAAGAGATTTATATAACCAAGTTACACATTTCCTAATCCCATAGATTCTTCAGATTAACAACATAAAAGTAGAATGTAAAAATATAGAGCATATTTAAAGTCCTTTTAGAATGCAAGGTAATTATGGGGAAAAGTTTCCAAAGGTTGATTTTGGAAAACCGCCTGCACAAATGTCAGCATGAGGATGGAACTCCTAAAATTCAAGTGTTCTACTTAATATCTATCTCACACGAGAAAAAGGGTACAGGTAAAGTATCGGTATCAAGGTGGCACAGCAATAGAGTTGCTACCTTACAGTGCCAGAGAGCCCAGTTTGATCCTGACTATACGGAGTTTGTATGTTCTCCCTGTGATGCGTGGGTTTTCTTCGGGTGCTCCGGTTTTCTCCACAATCCAGACGTATAGGTTTGTAGATTAATTGGCTTCTGTAAATTGTAAAATGCCCCTAGTGTGTAGTAGTGCTAGTTAGTGTATGAGGCGATCACTGATTGACATGAACTCAGTGGGTCGAAGGGCCTGTTTCCATGCTGTATCTTTAAAGTCTAAATCAGAAGGGCAGACAGCAACTGTGGTGTCCAAATAAGGATTCAATGGCTTCGATTTTGCAGCTGGTATGCTCTGAGCTTCTCACAGATTTTTTATGCATCTCTGCTTGACAATTGACAATAAATGAAGAGGCATTTTTTTTCACTACTCTCCAGTGAATCTGGTGTGTGTAGTAGGGCAAGGGGTAGAATGATCTTCAAGTGAATCGTTTGAAGTTCTCTCATGCACTTGGCCTAAACCAAGAAATTAGTATATTTAATTCAATTTAAAAACATGTACAGTAAACAAAATAGAGATGGAAAGAAAAAAGGATCAAGAGAGTGATAACAACCTAAAAAGAAAATTAAAAATAATGTTCAATTTGACAGAAAGAAACTAAACACTTGCTGAAGTAAATCTCTGGTGCCAAAAAGGTTGCCAATGCCAATTTAGATGTAAACCATTGAAAATCCAATTACACTCTTCAGCCCTAACATTTACTGTAATGTTTACTAGGTAAGCACTGAAACTCATGTACTTCATATGTCAAGGCACTAGAGTAATAAAATATGTGAAGGAGAAGGAAAGAAATGTATGACATTTATTTATCGATGCTTACAGATACTGAAAGCAATAATTTGATTTATTCCAGAAGTGTATGGAGTTGCTTTTGCCACAAATTCTGAGCTAATGTCATGAGCAAGAAATAAAACTATTCCTTTTTATAGAAGTTTACCAATGAGGAAATATAAAAAGAAATAAACATAGATTCCATGAATACTTTAAACAATTCTAGCATTTGTTTTTACCGTGGAAAGGCCTAAGAAATATTAATGTACTGTAATTTATCAAGATGAAGGCACAGCTTGTGGCTTAACAGCTTACCTTACGAACAGCAAGATTGTCACTCAACCGTTCTGCTTCATCTATATCCCCTGTGGCAATGGCCTTGTCAAGGTTTTTTTCCAGATTTGTCTGAAAGAACAGTTTAATAAGTGAATTGCAAATAACAGAATGTAAAACTTCAACCACCTGAGGCTACATTTGATGGGGAAAAAAAATGGTTATAATAAAAAAAATGGTATCAATTGTTGCTGAGTACTTTCAACACTTTCTGTCTTTATTTCAGTTATTATCAACTAGTCCTATACTTGTAAGTACAATATTAGTAATTTCTTTGGTACTGAATCCCAAATAATACCTTTCAATATTATAGCATACTTTAACATCCCAAAGTTGACTTCTTTCGCCCTGGATTTCTAAGTCGGGCAGTATCTCTGGAAATAACCCATCCCTCCCTGACGAGCTCAATGTATTCTTTGCTCATTTTGAACTGGTCAAAAGAATGACGTCACCCACTCCGGCAGTCTCAGGCACATCTGAACCTGATCCCACGGTTACTGTCGCAGCTTCAGATCGTCCTTCCAAAGAGTGAATCCACTGGAAAGCGACTGGCATGGGTGTAGTCCCCGGCCATGTCCTCAGAACCTGCATGGACTAGCTGGCCGAACTATTTGTGGTCATCTTTAACCTCTTTGTACTCCAATCTGATGTTCCCACCTACTTTTATAAGACCACTATCATTATGGTTCCAAAGAAAAACAAAAGGTAGTGTGCCTCAGTGAACATCAACCCGGCAGCGCTCAACCCACCATCAAGTGCTTTAAGAGGCTGGTCATGGCATACATTAACTCCAGCCTCCCAGTCTTGATCTTTGATTTCCATATAACATATAACCATATAACAATTACAGCACGGAAACAGGCCAGTTTGGCCCTTCTAGTCCATGCCGAACACTTTCTCCGACCTAGTCCCATCTAGTCCTAGTCCCATCTAGTCCCTCCGACCTAGTCCCTCCCGGGGACTGCTCTCGGACCATAACCCTCCAATCCCTTCCGATCCATATACCTATCTAATTTACTCTTAAATAATAAAATCGAGCCTGCCTCCACCACTTCCACCGGAAGCTCACTCCACCCTCTGAGTAAAAAAGTTACCCCTCATGATACCCCTAAACTTTTGTCCCTTAATTCTGAAGTTATGCCCCCTTGTTTGAATCTTCCCCACTCTCAAAGGGAAAAGCTTACCCACGTCAACTCTGTCCGTCCCTCTTAAAATTTTAAAAACATCTATCAAGTCCCCCCATAACCTTCTGCGCTCCAAAGAATAAAGACCCAACCTGTTCAATCTCTCTCTGTAGCTTAAGTGCTGAAACCCAGGCAACATTCTAGTAAATCTCCTCTGTACTCTCTCTATTTTGTTGACATCCTTCCTATAATTTGGCGACCAGAACTGCACACCCATATTCCAGATTCGGCCTCACCAATGCCTTGTACAATTTTAACATTACGTCCCAACTTCTATATTCGATGCTCTGATTTATAAAGGCAAGCATACCAAACGCCTTCTTCACCACCCTATCCACATGAGATTCCACCTTCAGGGAACAATGCACAGTTATTCCCAGATACCTCTGTTCCACTGCATTCCTCAATTCCCTACCATTTACCCTGTACGTCCTATTTTGATTTGTCCTACCAAAATGCAGCACCTCACACTTATCAGCATTAAACTCCATCTGCCATCTTTCAGCCCACCCTTCCAAAAGGCCCAAGTCTCTCTGTAGACTTTGAAAATCTACTTCATTATTAACTACACCACCTATCTTCGTATTATCTGCATACTTACTAATCCAATTTGCCACACCATCATCCAGATCATTGATGTAAATGACAAACAACAGCGGACCCAACACAGATCCTTGGGGTACCCCACTAGACACTGGCCTCCAACCTGACATACAGTTGTCAACCATTACCCTCTGGTATCTCCCATTCAGCCATTGTTGAATCCATCTTGCAACTTCACTATTAATACCCAACGATTTAACCTTCTTAATCAACCTTCCATGTGGAACTTTGTCAAATGCCTTACTGAAGTCCATATAGACAACATCCACAGCCTTGCCCTCATCAATTTCCCTGGTAACCCCTTCCTTACCCAAAGACTGCAATCATTGAGAATAGGCCGCAAAACTTCTTCCCCGATTATTTTCAACACTGGCGCTCCACAAGACTGCATTCTCAACACCCACACACTCACGATTGTGCAGCCAAATTCTGCTCTTAATCCATTTACATGCTTATAGATGACACCACTATAGCAGGCCGGTTCTCGAACAATGATGAGACAAAGTACAAGAAGGAGAACGAGAGTTTAGTAACATGGTGTCAAAACAATAACTTTTCTCTTAAAGTCAGCAAAACGAAGGAGCTTGTCACAGATTTTGGAAAGTGGGGTGGACAACATTTCCGAGACGACATCAACAATGCTGAAGTGGTGATGGTTGAGAACTTTAAGTATCACCAACCATTTGTCCTAGTCTAATCACATTGGCACTATGGCCAAAAAGGCACACTTCCTCAGAAGGCAAAGGAAATTCTGCATGTCTCCAAAGACACTTACCAATTACTGTAGCTGCACCAGCAAAAACATGCTATCAGAATGCATCACACCTTGGTTTGGCAAGTGCTCTGCCTAAGACCGTAAGAAATTGCAGAGTTTTGGACGCAGCCCTGTACATCATGGAATACATCATGGAAACCATCCTTCCCCCACCCCCATTGAGTCTATTTACACTTCATGATGCCCAGGGAAATCAGCCAACATAATCAAGGAGAAATCACTCCCACCACTACCCTCTTCACCCCTCTCCCTTTGATCAAAAGATACAAAACCGTGAAAGCACTATTCAATAACAGCTTAGAAACATTGAAACATGTCAAAATAGGTGCAGGAGGAGGCCATTTGGCCCTTCGAGCCAGCACCGCCATTCATTGTGGTCATGGCTGATCATCTACAATCAGTAACCTGTGCCTGCTTTCTCCCCATATCCCTTGATTCCACTAGCCCCTCGAGCTCTATCTAACTCTCTTTTAAATTCATCCAGTGAATTGGCCTCTACTGCCTTCTGTGGCAGAGAATTCCACAAATTCACAACTCTCTGGGTGAAAAAGTTTCTTCTCACCTCAGTTTTAAATGGCCTCCCCTTTATTCTTAGACTGTGTCCCCTGGTTCTGGACTCCCCCAACATTGGGAACATCTTTCCTGCATCTAGCTTATCTAGTCCTTTTATAATTTTATACGCTCTTCCCCGCTCTTATCAGACTCTTGAACAGATCTCCTATGAGCTAAGGATGTATTCTCATTCTCCCAATCTGCCTCTTTGCTACCCTTGTTCTCTTTCTTTTGGAGGGTCGTGGCAGATGTGTATTATTCTGGCTGGAGATCTGTGACCAGTAAGGATAGGCATCAAATTATCATCCACAATAAATCTTCACACCAGTGCCCATAAGGCTGCATTCTCAGTCCTTAACTAAACTCCCTAGACATCTACAGCTGTGCAGCCAAATTCTGTTCTAACTCCATTTACAAATTTGAAGATGACACCATTGTAGTTGGATGGATTTTGAACAATGACATGACAGAGCACAGGAAGGAGATAGCAGGCATCGTAGCACAGTGCCATGTCAACAATCTCTTCCACAATGTCAACAAAATGAAGGAGCTGGTCATCTACTTCAGGATGTGGGGTGGAGTCCATGCCCCATTCTGTATCAATGCTGAAGTGGAGATAGTTGAAAGCTTCAAGTTCCTAGATGTTAAATAGCACCAGTAATTTGTCATGGACTAACCAGATCATGCCACAGCCTTACTGACCCAACTCTATTTCCTCAAAGGGCTGAGGAAATACAGCATGTCGTCCACACTGCTGCCTCCAGATCTGTCTCCAATTATCATACCAAATTCAACTGATACATAGAAGCAAAGAAAGCATCGTGTTTGGATATATCACTCAATATCACAATTGCTGTGCCCAAGACCACAAGAAACTGCAGTGTTGTGAACACAGCTCAGTTCATCACCCAAACTAGCCTCACCCCATTGACTCCCTCTATATTCCATGCTTCCTCAGGAAAGCAGCTAACATAATCAAAGACCACTCACACCCAGGTCATCCTCTCTTTTCTCCTCTCCCGTCGGTCAGATTATGCAAAAGCTTGAAAGCACTTATCACCAGATTCAAGAAAAGCTTCTTCTCCGCTGTCACCAGACTCTTGAACAGCGCTCTCATAAAGATAAATTCCCAAGCTTCCAATCTAGCTCATTACAGCCCTTGCACTTTTTTTTTGCACTGTACTTTCTCTATATTTATAACACTATATTCCACAAATTGTTTACTTTCTCTTTTTTTATTATCCGATATACTCATGAATGGTATGATTTGCCGGATAGAAGGGGAAAACAAAGTTTTTCCAGTGTATCTTGGTAGACGTGACAATAACAAATCAATACCAATATCACCTTTCCACCTGGTAACCAGCACCATTTTAATCAGTATAATGCTCATTTGGCAAATGCCAGCACTGTTTTTTCCTCACAGCATTGTCACACATAAAAATGAACAAAACAGCAAAAGATCTGCAGTAATTATATCATGCTGGCAAAAAAAAGCCGTAACAAGAAATAGAAACATAGAAAATAGGTGCAGGAGTAGGCCATTCGGCCCTTCGAGCCTGCACCGCCATTCAATATGATCATGGCTGATCATTCAGCTCAGTAGCCTGTACCTGCCTTCTCTCCATACCCCCTGATCCCTTTAGCAAAAATGCTTAATTGTATCACAAGTCATAATGTTTCTGTATTTCATTTTCCAGGGTATTAAACTGGAATGACTGCAATATATTCATTTGGTATCCAGGAACTAAATACTGAGAGCTGTCAACTTAATGTACAATGTTTAGACAATTTTATGATATAATCATTCTGCTACTGGCACAATTTTTCTTCACACACAAAATTCTTACCTCAAGACATTAGAGATTTAAATCATCAGATGATAGCTGACATACAATAGAGTTTAAATGATGGTGTGATAGATTAATTTCTGCAATCTGCACTTTACTGAACTGGTTTTAACCTGTTCTACATCAATTATATCTTTAACACTAGTCCATCAATACAGTCCCTGAAGCAGAAACAATTTTTCCTTTCTTTTTTACAACACCATTAAGGTGATATAGAGCATGCTGATTAACATTGTCAATCTGTATCAGGCCTCAGAATGTCTAAATATTTAACATTGGCATGCAGGCATTTGTTATTAAAGTATTCTGCATAGAAAAAAAACTGCAAGTGGCTACAAGATGAAGCTAGATGACTGACGTTTGAGTGAGCATGAATATGTTACAGTAAAAGAAAACACGCTGCATGGCTTTGTCTCCAAAACAGAAAACTAAACTCTGCATAAGTCTTTTTAAATTCCATGTTAATAATATTTTTTTTTCGAATGGCCTCAGCCCATCACATAGATTCACGATTCTCAATATTTTATAAAATGATCCTTCTCCATTTTAAGCTGTCCCAGGTGACCTACAAGCAACACCTTGAAGCTCTCCGTGCTAAAGTCTCGGCACGGAACAACCTCCTGCGATGCTTGGCTGGATCGTCATGGGGCGCCAAGACATCTACTCTTCGAACCAGTGCTCTTGCACTCATGTACAGCGCCGCTGAGTACGCCGCCCCAGCATGGTGCCGCAGCGCTCATACCAGCAAGCTAGACGCCACCCTCAACGACACCATGCGGATCATCACTGGCTGCCTACGCCCTACTGCGATGGATCTCCTGCCGGTGCTCGCAAGTATCGCACCCGCCAAGCTTCACAGAGAGTTCTTCACTCATAGGCTGGTGTGCAAGGCCCCATCGGACGCCAAACATCCTTTGCACCACCTCGCCTAGGATTCACAGCAACTGGGACCTCAACGCCTGTCATCTCGTCACCCTTTCTCCCGTCATGCAGCAACCCTCTGTTGCTCCGGTTTCAACATACTAGGAGCATGGAGAACCAGCTGGGAACAGACATCGCGACTTCCTCAATTCACTGTCGCACCGAACATCACAGCCCCACCCGGCTCGGACATGCCCCGCAAAGAGTGGGTCGCCCTGAACCGGCTCCGCACAGGGGTCGGCCGGTTCAACGCCAACATGCATCGTTGGGGGTTGCGTCCATCAGCAGCCTGCGTGTGTGGAGCAGACCAGCAAACAGCGCAGCACGTCACTTTCGACTGCACTGTCCTCCGTCCCCCTTGTGGAGGGGTAGACCTCACGGCCCTCGACAACAGCACATTACACTGGCTACAGCGCCTGGAGGGCGTTGCACATTTTCTGCTGCCTCAAATGCAAGAAGTAGAAGCTGTCCCAGGTCATTGATGCCCATGTGTCAGTAAGGATACAAGGTTGAACATCAATTTTCCAGCAACTGATGGTCCACCTACCACTATAATCCGGTCAAATTACGACGGCTGAGTTGAACAATTCCTTGAGCGGCTACAGATGGCACTGCAAGTGGCGAACGCTCTTTCCGGCCGTGTACCCCATCGTGAAAGAGATATCTGCTTGCATTTAAACAATGAAATCCCTCCTTGGCCTTGTCTAATTCCATCTCTGCTGGCTCAATGTTTAGGTTTTTCTTGTTTCAACTCTGCCTGGCCGCATCGCACCACTCCACAACCCCTCCTCCCACCATTCTGTTCAATTTTCCTCTTACCCTCTGGAACTGAACATCCTGTCAAGCCTTCTCTACTTCACAGCGCGCCTCTAAAAGGCTGCTTCCCAAAATCCCTTTTTAACTATGCTCTTCATCTTCTCTCCTCAGTTTTTCGCAAAGAAAAACAGTAAACCCTCATTTCAACGACCCCCCTTGTAACAGATTTCAGATATAGCAGACGGACCTGCCGACCCATCCCCAGGTCCCACCATCTCCCTGGATGTTTAAAGCCCCGACTTCCAAGCCCACTCCCGACTTGAAATGTGCATCAGCAAGCCTTTCTTCACCGGTTAACACAGCTGTTATTGTGGCTCGTGTTGTAGCCCCCGACACGACTCGCTTTCTTCAAGCCACTGCCAACGACTGTGTCACCGTGGGGCTCCCTCCCCTCTCACCTGCTGTCGCTTCCAAGGTGGAGCATGTTGGTGACTCCGCGGGAGGAGGGGAAAGAGATGGTCCAAGTATTTCTACATCCCTGTCCCCGTTACCCAATTCTTCACCTTCTCACCCAAAACCACCTACGACTTGCCAACTCCTGCCTCACCCCATCCTCTCATCTCTTCCCAGCTTTCTTCCCCTACTCCATCAATCTAAAGGGTCCCAAACTGAAACATCATTTGTCTCCTCCGCAGATGCTGCCTGACCTGCTGAGTTCCTCCAACATTTTGTTTATTGCATCTGCAGTCTCTTGTGTCTCCATTAAAAAAGCTGTACTGAGTTACTTTGTTAAGAAACCATAATGTTGATATGAACAACTTTAACATGGGAGATTCTGTAAAATAATGTTTGATTGTAACACATCTCGTAATAACACTTAATACATATTCAGCTAACTGGGAAATGCAGGTATTTGCACACTTAGTTTTACAAATGCCAGAACATTTCTGTGCAAATTCATTTTTGTTAGTTTTTGAATGATTTTATTCATGTTTAATAGCATTCGAGAAAGCTGACAGTTTTGTAGATACAAAGCACGAGAGCACGACATGGTCAACTGCACATATTTTTTAGTCACCTTGTGGAAGGGCCTTTTCTCTGGTTCACCCGTGTGATAGGTTACGTGCACAAAGCCCTGCTGTCACGTAGCACTTCACCAATTTGGATTTTGACCTACACTTCATATTAGAAAAGCTAACCTTGATGAATCAGCTAAATGTATGGTTAACATGCACCTTGGCAGTGAGAACAGGTGGTGAGCAACCTCAGCAAATTCAGGACAACCACAGTAATAGTCAAATTTTAAGGCTGAAAAGGATTGTAACCGTGCCAACTGCTCAACCTTTAAATAAGGCATTTGAATCATCATCAAGACAGTTAAATGTTTGGGATAACAGGGTGACAAAATCTTTATATATGCCTCTTCCACTTCCTTTTTTTAAACTATTCTGATGCTCTTTTTCTTGAGCATCCATACATTTTCTAACCACCAATAACAGCAAGTTGCACTTGTGTGCGATGTAACATATTCTGTGACATTTCACATGAAATTATCAAACAGAATTTTGGCAAATCACAGAAGAGGATATTAGGAAACATACATTAAGAAACAGGTAGATCTCGCGGTTCGCCTCAAGGGAGAAAACAGAAATGGTAAGACAAACAGGTTTCGGAAAAGAATTTCAGAGCAGGTAAGATAAATCCAACAACAGTAAAAACAGGGATGCACAAAAGGCTGGATCATCAGGGCAGCAAAGTGGCACAATGGTAGAGTTGCTCCTTCGCGCGCCAGAGACCTGGGTTCGATCCTGACTACGAGTGCTGTCTGTACGGAGTTTGTACGTTCTCCCTATGACCACGTGAGTCTTCTACAGGTGCTCCGGTTTCCTCCCACACTTCAAAGCCAATTAATCAAAGGTTTGTTGGTTAATTGGCTTTAGTAAGTTGTAGTATTGTCCCTAGTGTGTGTAGGTGTGTGTATGGGGCGATCGCTGGTCAGCGCTGCCTTGGTGGGCTGAAGGGGCTGTTTCCACACCATATGTCTAAAATCTACTCAGAGAGTTGTAGGTTGGAGACAATTACAATCAAACATAGAGCAAGCAGTACAGCGCACGAACAGGCCTTATGCTCATGATGTCTGTGCCAACCATGATCCAATTTAACTGGAAAAAATCCAAAGATATTACCTGACCTGTTGAGTTACTCCTGCATTTTGTGTCTATCTCGTTTGTAAAAAACAGCATCTGCAGTTCCTTTTAATGATACCATTCTTTGGCACTGCTTTCCATATCATGTTTTAAATTAAGCCATTTGCCAAGCAAACTTTATCAGGAGTCCCATTTTCTACTGATTCTCAAAATCCTTAACTTACCATCCTAGAATTAGTACCCAGGTTTTACTTCACCCCAGATAGACACAAAAAGCTGGAGTAACTCAGCAGGTCAGTCAATTGAGGAAGCCTAGGGCAGAAAGTCTGAAGAAGGGTCTTGACCCAAAACATCTCCTATTCCTTTTCTCCAGAGATGCTGTCAGACCCGCTGAGTTACTCCAGCTTTTTGTGTCTATCTTTGGATTAAACCAGCATCTGCAGTTCCTTCCTACACCTTACTTTTCCCCATCTCTACAATCTGTTTCCTCTGTGCGGTGACACTGTTCTTTTACATATTCCTCCTTGCTTAGCCTCATCATTGAGTCACCTCAGTTCTACTTATTGACACTTTCTTCCTAAATGTTTATAACTCAAGACCATTTATTTGACCAAGTATTCAGTCACCCCCTTAAATGCTTTCTTGCTTGTTCTGTTAATAATGCTGCATTGGATTATTTATGGGACACTTCAGACTTCCTTTCCTGCATACCAAGCAGATTTTTTGCAGAGCCACATTAAGTTACACACAATAAAATTAGATAATTAAAATATGAATACCTTTGAAAGCGATGCGTTGCAAGCAGGAGACTTAAATCTATCATCTGCTCCAAAATATTGCCTTAGTTCATTCCAGTGGGCCTCTCTCGTGGCTAGCTGGCTGCTAAAATGAAACACAACATCAACATTACCAGCATAAAATTCATTCCAATTTTAAAAAGGTTTCAATTGATTAGTTTTGCTATCTTATATCATTATGATTAACATTTTTTTTGACATCAGCATTATTTTCAACATAAGTGTAACATAAATCATGATAAGAGAATTATTGAGAGTTTTTGGCATTAACTAAGATTTTTCACAAGTGAATTGAGGATTTCATTGATTAAATTGTGTTCAGGAAAATCTAAACATAAGTATATTTAAAAGATTTCTTTGGATTTATTCTAGTAAAATTGAATTGAAGGTTTAAAATTAAAAATATTAAACAATCGCACAACTGTCTAAACTGCCAGAGGACCGATAAACTATGTACATGAATTCCAGTTAAATACCTTTCAGTCTCAGATTCCTGCTCTTGCTTAGATTTCTGCGATTTGATGGAAGGGTCCTCACTATTCCCTCCCATGTTTGTCAGGCCTTCTGCACACATATAATTTTAATTAGATACAAATCTATTAAATATGATGATCCAAAAAAAATTGTGATACTGACCATTTTTTTCATTCACCTGTAGAGGGTTAAATGTAAACAATGACCAAAATAATATAGATTACTATATATTTTGAATGATTGATTCTTGAAATTATTCTCAATTATTATTGTCTTCAGATAAAGGAAAGAAGGGCTTTTTGCTCCTTACTAATGGAGACACAAGGAACTGCAGATGCTGGAATTTAGAGTAAAATACAAAGTGCTGGAATAACTGCAAGTCAGGCAGCATCTCTGGAGGACCTGGATTGGCTACATTTTCTGTTGGGATCCTTCTGAAGAATAAGAACTTCGACCCAAAACGTTGTATATCCATGTCCTCCAGAGATGCTGCCTAACCTGCTGTGTATTCCTGCACTTTGTGTTTTTCTCCATACAATTTCTTTTTACAGTTCTAAGTATTTTATCAATATATGTTTCTCATTGGAATTTTTTTTTAAATTCCTAAATTCTTACCTGTGCAGGGTTTTGGTGAAGCCATTATCTGTCGGTTTGGTTTCTGCACTTTAGAAAAGTATCTACATTATATAGTTTTACCAGGCTATTCTGTAACATTACCTGAAAGACGGAGATAGATTGGCCTTTACTCACTGGAAATTAGTATAATAAGTAATCTTTCCGAGATGTACAAGATTCTGAACCCTTCTGAGGTTCGAGAATAAAAACTAAGGAAGCATTACAGAACCAGGAGTCAGTATCAGACTGAGATGAAAAGAAGTTTTTCATGCAGGGTTGAAATTTTTTGGCATTCCCTACAGAGAAGGTCATGACTGCTCAGTCAAATGAAGATATTCAAGGCTGAAATCAACATTATTTTGAGCACTGAGGGAATCAAGAGAAATAGAAATTGGGATGGGAAACAGAACACAGTCAGTGGACCGATAAACTATGTGTATTAATCCTAGTTAAATACCTTTCAGTCTTTAAATGGTTCAGCCGTTATCTTACTAAATGACAGAGTAGCTCAAACGGATGTAGAGTCCATTCATTCTTCTATTTCCTGTTTTTATTCATTTTATAATTTTGAACATCTGTTTGAAACCACCTCTATATATTAATCAGTGGGAATGACAGGTATTAATGTCAAAATGAATCATTCATAAAAAATGTACAATTAAAAATGAGTCATTTCTTAGAATAATAGTGCTCCGTTCAGCTTCATTGCAGCAAATGTTGACTGCTTAAAGCTCTATAGTTTCACCCAAATGCACCTCAGGCCTGTTTCCTAAGTAGCTCACATGTGTTTACGTGTCATGCCAAATGAGAAATAGTGGTCCAGTTCAAAGCAGGGATAGATAATAGCAACTTCATCCAAAACTATAACATAACAATTTTAGATGCATTAATCAAACAAGGAAAATCAATAAAAGCAGAGAATCTCAGCCCAAATTGTCATTTCATTAATGTTATTTCATAAACTAAAAAAATTCATATAACATTAGTATCTAATTTGATGGCAATCTTCATTAATAATTCTGAATAATTTCTAAAACAAGTCATACCTGCACCAGCAATTTTTCGTTTCCGTCTCCCCCTCTTTTTAAATGACAATTTGTTTATGGCATTCCTTTGTTCTTTCAACTCCTGAAATTTCTAAGAAAAATAAATCAGGATTAACATAACAAAAACATGCTTAAATTATCATTATTGTGCATGATTCAATTCAATTCAGTGTGTCTGAATGCTTATTTCACAAATCAATCACTAATTCATAATTGAGGCAATAATTGCTATTGAGGGCGTGCAGCGTAGGTTTACTAGGTTAATTCCCGGAATGGTGGGACTGTCATATGTTGAAAGACTGGAGCGGCTAGGCTTGTATACACTGGAATTTAGAAGGATGAGAGGGGATCTTATCGAAACATATAAGATTATTAAGGGGTTGGACATGTTAGAGTCAGGAAACATGTTCCCAATGTTGGGGGAAGTCCAGAACCAGGAGCCACAGTTTAAGAATAAGGGGTAGGCCATTTAGAACGGATATGAGGAAAAACTTTTTCCGTCAGAGAGTTGTAAATCTGTGGAATTTACTGCCTCAGAAGGCAGTGGAGGCCAATTCTCTGATTGCATTCAAGAGAGAGGTAGATAGAGCTCATAAGGATAGCAGAGCCAGGGGGTATGGGGAGAAGGCAGGATCGGGGCACTGATTGAGAATGATCAGCCATGATCACATTGAATGGTGGTGCTGGCTCGAAGAGCCGAATGGCCTACTCCTGCACCTATTGTCTAATAATACTTAATAACATGGGAAGATGCTGGAAACACTCAGCAATCAGGCAACATCTATGGAAAGAGAAAGGAAGTTATGGAGTAAGTTCTAAGTTGCAGACAAGGTAGATGATGGGTTTGAATGGACAAAAAAAAACCCCCACCTCAGATGGGCCAAGACTTGAATTGCTGTGAATCTACTGCAAATCTGCCTAGTTTAACGGAATTTCCTTTCTCAAGACACCTCGCAGACAGCTAACAAGAATAAAATTGTTGTGGCAACACTGCCAGTTCTTATCATCATTATGCTGTTTAGATATGTTCCTTGATTACCGCAGGCTGTATTCTGGAACTCCTTATCAATCATTTTCCATATTTTCAATAGCTAATTACTTACCTTCCCACAGAGGGCAATTCGTCTACTGTACACCTCCTGGTCTGAATAGTTTGCAATCAAAAACAAAATTGAATAGGCACTAGAAAATATAATCAAATAAAAGAAAAACATACTTTCCATAATTGCAGAGAAACTCCAGATGGGCATTCTTCATCTATATCTTTCACATTGTTGGAAGATTTCTTTTCCTTTGAACAACTATCCAATTTGTTTACATTGCCACTTTCTTCTGGTAGTACACTAAGAGAAATTACACAAAAAAGAAAAGCAGTGGGAAGCGAGACAGGCATGAGAACTCCCAACAAGATTCTACAAGGCAAAGATTCTTAGTCTGAAGTGGGACTCGACCAGAAATGTCACCTATTCCTTCTATCCGGAGATGCTGCCTGTCCCACTGACTCACTCCAGCATTTTGTGTCTATCTTCAGTGATTCTTAGGAAACTCTACTTTACAATCTTCTTTTTGAAAACTATTACAAATGGTGAATAAGTGTCCCTAATAATCACAATTGCAATGCAGTTTTCAATAGTTCACCTGATGTATTGCCATGATCATATTGAATGGCGGTGCAGGCTCGAAGGGCCGAATGGCCTACTCCTGCACCTATTTTCTATGTTTCTATTAGGTAGCCTTTTCAGTAATCACAGATTATTACTTTTAGCAGAATGCTGAGCAGATTTCATGACGTGAACGATAAAGTCTAGTAAAACTTTGGTGGTGTTAATTTAAGATCCACTTATAATGGAAGATCTTTGGGTATAAAACAGAGGGGGAAAAAAGGTTTGAATTGAATTAAAAATAGGTTACTGTTACTGAAATGTTTAATTCATGACCCTTTGCGATTTATTTTGTTCTCTTTTTAAAAATCTCATTCCCCTTTGAGACAAACCAAACTAGATCTGTACAGAGAATATTGATCCAAAATGTATATTGCTTTTGTTGACAGCACACATTCACATAAAACTTTTATAATTTTTTGTGCAAATGTATTTACTGCTGAAGTATTCTTACCAGATAGGTTTTTGGTCTGTGGAATCCATCATTACAGTTTCTGGAGGTGACATCTTGAAAGAAGGGAAAATTCATTGCATATGCATTCTCACTGGTCTATTTGGAATGAAGGGCAATATATCAAAAAGCATTCAAGTCAATAGTACTGAATTTCATAAATGGAGAATTGTGCCAACACATTTATATTCTACCTTCAGCTCATATGACCAGAAAGGAATTTCTAACCTTTACTCTGTAATTGTATTCTGCTCCCAGTGAGAGTGCTGATAGGTGCTCTACAACTGATTTTAATGTTTGTGAGATATAGGAGAGGGAAAACAATCATTTTAACAGTGTAAGAAAGAGCGGCAGATGCTGGTTTAAATCGAAGGTAGACACAAAAAGCTGGAGTAACTCAGTGGGACAGGCAGCATCTCTGGAGAGAAGGAATGGGTGACATTTCGGGTTGAGACCCTTCTTCAGACTGATGTCAGGGGAGGGGGCGGGACAAAAATGGAATGTATTCGGAGACAGTAAGACTGGTGGGAGAACTGGGAAAGGGGAGGGGATAGAATGGGAAAGCAAGGGCTATTTGAAGTCAGAGAAGTCAACGTTCATACCGCTGGGGTGTAAATTACCCAAGTGAAATATTAGGTGCTGTTCCTCCAATTTGTGCTGGGCCTCACTCTGACAATGGAGGAGGCCCAGGACAGAAAGGTCAGATTAGGAATGGGAGGGGGAGTTGAAGTGCTGAGCAACCGGGGGATCAGGTAAGTTAAGATGGACTGAGCGGCGCTTGGTCTCGCTGATGTAGAGAGGTTGACACCTGGAACAGGGGATAGAGTAGATGAGGTTGGAGGAGGTGCAAGTGAACCTCTGCCTCATCTGGAAAGACTGTTTGAGTCCTTGGTTGAGTCAAGGGGGGAGGTAAAGGAACAGGTGTTGCATCTGCGGTTGCAGGGGAAAGTACCTGGGTAGGGGGTGGTTTGGGTGGGAAGGGACGAGTTGACCAGGGAGCTTCGGAGGGAACAGTCTCTGCAGAAAGCAGAAAGGGCTGGGGCAGGGAAGATGTGGCCAGTAGTGGGATCTCATTGGAGGTGACGAAAATGTTGGAGGATTATATGCTGTTATCATTATCCGTATCATTTTAAGGGTGTTCTCCTGACTGTCCGTTTGCTAACATATAACATATAACATATAACAACTACAGCATGGAAACAGGCCTGTCCGGCCCTACCAGTCCACGCCGACCATTCTCCCTGACCTAGTCTCATCTACCTGCACTCAGACCATAACCCTCTAATCCCCTCTTATCCATATACCTATCCAATTTACTCTTAAATAATAAAATCGAGCCAGCCTCCACCACTTCCACCGGAAGCCCATTCCATACAGCCACAACCCTCTGAGTAAAGAAGTTCCCCCTCATGTTACCCCTAAACCTTTGTCCCTCAATTCTGAAGCTATGTCCCCTTGTTGGAATCTTCCCCACTCTCAAAGGGAAAAGCCTACCCACGTCAACTCTGTCCGTCCCTCTCAAAATTTAAAAAACCTCTATCAAGTCCCCCCTCAACCTTCTACGCTCCAAAGAATAAAGACCCAACCTGTTCAACCTCTCTCTGTAGCCTAAGTGCTGAAACCCAGGCAACATTCTAGTAAATCTCCTCTGTACCCTCTCCATTTTGTCGACATCCTTCCTATAATTTGGCGACCAGAACTGCACACCATACTCCAGATTTGGCCTCACCAATGCCATGTACAATTTCAACATTACATCCCAACTTCTATACTCGAAGCTCTGATTTATAAAGGCAAGCATACCAAACGCCTTCTTCACCACCCTATCCACATGAGATTCCACCTTCAGGGAACAATGCACAGTTATTCCCAGATCCCTCTGTTCCACTGCATTCCTCAATTCCCTACCATTTACCCTGTACGTCCTATTTTGATTTGTCCTACCAAAATGCAGCACCTCACACTTATCAGCATTAAACTCCATCTGCCATCTTTCAGCCCACCCTTCCAAAAGGCCCAAGTCTCTCTGTAGACTTTGAAAATCTACCTCACTATCAACTACTCCACCTATCTTAGTATCATCTGCATATTTACTAATCCAATTTGCCACACCATCATCCAGATCATTAATGTAAATGACAAACAACAGTGGACCCAACACAGATCCTTGGGGCACTCCACTAGACACTGGCCTCCAACCTGACATACAATTGTCAACCGTTACCCTCTGGTATCTCCCATTCAGCCATTGTTGAATCCATCTTGCAACCTCACTATTAATACCCAACGATTTAACCTTCTTAATCAACCTTCCATGTGGAACCTTGTCAAATGCCTTACTGAAGTCCATATAGACAACATCCACAGCCTTGCCCTTATCAATTTCCCTGGTAACCTCTTCAAAAAATTCAAGAAGATTAGTCAAACATGACCTTCCAGGCACAAATCCATGTTGACTGTTTCTAATCAGGCCTTGATTATCCAAATAATTATATATATTGTCCCTAAGTATCTTTTCCATTAATTTTCCCACCACAGACGTCAAACTAATAGGTCTATAATTGCTAGGTTTACTTTTAGAACCTTTTTTAAACAAAGGCACAACATGCGCAATGCGCCAATCTTCCGGCACCATCCCTGTTTCTAATGACGTTTGAAATATTTCCGTCATAGCCCCTGCTATTTCTGCACTAACTTCCCTCAATGTCCTAGGGAATATCCTATCAGGACCTGGAGACTTATCCACTTTTATATTCTTCAAAAGTGTCCGTACCTCCTCTTCTTTAATCCTCCTAATTTCCATCACTACTCTACTTGTTTCGCTTACCTCACATAATTCAATATCCTTCTCCTCGGTAAATACCGAAGAAAAGAAATTGTTTAATATCTCCCCCATTTCTTCCGGCTCAGCACATAGCTGTCCACTCTGACTCTCTAATGGACCAATTTTATCCCTCACTATCCTTTTGCTATTGACATATCTGTAGAACCCCTTGGGGTTTACTTTTACATTACTTGCCAAAGCAGCCTCATATCTTTTTTTCGCTTTTCTAATTTCCTTTTTAAGATTCCTTTTACATTCTTTATATTCCTCAAGAACCTCATTTACTCCCTGCCGCTTATATTTATTGTATATCTCCCTCTTTTTCCGAACCAAGTGTCCAATTTCCCTGGAAAACCATGGCTCTTTCAAATTATTATTCTTTCCTTTCCACCGAACAGGGACATAAAGACTCTGTACTCTCAAAATTTCACCTTTAAATATCCTCCATTTCTCTATTATATCCTTTTCATAAAACAACAATTTCCATTTCACTCCTTTTAAATCCTTTCTCATCTCCTCAAAATTAGCCTTTCTCCAATCCAAAATCTCAACCCTTGGTCCAGATTTGACCTTCTCCATAATGATATTGAAACTAATGGCATTATGATCACGAGACCCAAAGTGCTCCTCAACACATACCTCCGTCACCTGACCCATCTCATTTCCTAACAGGAGATCCAACACTGCCCCTTCTCTGGTAGGCACCTCTACGTATTGCTGCAAAAAACTATCCTGCACACATTTTACAAACTCCAAACCATCCAGCCCTTTAACAGAATGTGATTCCCAGTCTATATACGGAAAATTGAAATCACCCACAATCACCACTCTATGCTTACTACTAATATCTGCTATCTCCTTACATATTTGCTTTTTTTTGTGAATTGTGCTGGTAATTCTGTTGGTGCAGTTGTTGTACATTTTATGAATTAAATTGAGGTAGATGTCACTCAGCACCTCCAGCCTATTCTGTAGTTTAATAGGATTGTTGCTGATCGGATTGTAACTTCAACACATTCTCATCAATCCATGGTAGCCTTTCAACACTTGTTTACTAAGAATCTGTATACTTCTAATTTAAGGATACTTTGCTTTCACTGCCTTTTGAGAAAGAAAATTCTAAAGGCTTGTGGTTCTCTGACAAAAAAATAACATCTCATCTCCCTCTTAAAAATGACAATGAAGGTTTCATCAAGATTTTCCAATATGTGGAAACATCTTAAATATCCCACCAGGTGCCAAGGTACTGGAAATATGTGCAAAATTGCTCTAATCCCAGGTTAACCCCATTTTCAGGTTATATACTGGACTGGAAATGTTATAGCTCAACTGCCTTTCCCAAATGGCATAAACAAAAATACTGCAAGGAAAACAAACATGCTGCTTTATTAATTTTAATGCACTCAACACCGTGTACATTGAAGCTGTGATGCGTGAGGTGCCTCCACCATTTTTGTTCAAGGCATTATATTTGGTAGAAAAGCCCTTACTTGACCAAACTTGCAAGTCTCAAATAGTGGAGATGGGAGAGGAAATGTGTCCAGATATAGGTTTGTGGCGGAAGTGGTTAAGGAAGATGATCAATGTGGTGGACTGCGGTGGGAGTGGCTGAAGGAATGCAGAAGAGATGTTAAAGGAATCCGTGGAGAGAGGATCTAGCTGGGAACCATCAACCTCTGATGATTGATCAGAAAGATAAATGAGACAGATCAGGAAGATGGCATGTGTCGGTGTTGGGAGCTGGGTGGGCAGGGGGAAGAACACAGGAGCTTGCGATCAATAATGGGTCGGTGTGAGATAGTATCAGGGATAATCAGTAACAAGCAGGATTTTCAAGTTCTGCCTCAGACTCCTCAGTAATGCGTCATGTAAAATCAGGCCCTTTAAATAACTTCAAAGTAGCCTAGTGACCCATGTTATTCATGCCTTCATGCTCTGTGGAACCCAGACTGAAAATTTCAAAATATGATGCCATCCTTCAGTGATGAATTACAAAGTATTTTTTAAATAATTCCAAGATATGGCACACAAAGGTGCTACATTAAAAAATCTTATATCCCCTTTGATTTTAACTAAGACAAAATAAATAATTCATGTCACTGTTACACTATAAAAACATCCTTACATGATAAAAGTTAGGTTTTTAGCACAGAATGTTTTTCTAACTTTGCAATATGTTATTGATATTCTCTATGCATTGCTAAATTTTATTCCCTTCAAACACGACAATGATTTAACATCCTTCGTTAACTGAAATATCAAGTATAGGGGGAATGAATTACTGATAGATAGATATATAAAATGAAACGTAATCAGCATTGTAGAGATACCGGCTAATAATCAAAAGATATAATAATTTGACATACTCTTGAAAACACCAGAATCATTTTGGCACTAGCAAAAGTAACTTTGACCATTGCAAAAAATACTTAATCTCCGATGATCACAGATCTTTCCAACCCAGTGATATTAGCACTTGGACTATAATGCTCTTGCAAAACTGTATTTTGTCATCACTCATCAACGTTGATGATTCTTAAATCTACATCTCAGTTTATTCCACCCATTATATACCTTCACGGGAGGTTAGATAGTTAAAGCAGTACACTGTTGTATTATCACTACTGATCTGAATGAGCACATATAAGCCATATCAAAGACTGTCTTTAGCCTACAACAGACTGATTTCTTCAAAGAATTCCATTAAACTTATCAGACAAAATTTGCCTTTTACAAACATACGTGTTCTTAATTAACCCACTCCTTCCTGGGGAGCATTCCATTTTATGTTGTTAGCTTACCCAGCACAGGTGGTAACAGTCTGATTTATAGTTGTCTCTTTCTCCTGCTTTGAACAGTAGTGCACAAAGGGAACAAGAACCACAATTTGTACGTGTACTGTTCATTTCACTTCAAAAAACATCCCAATGCATTTGTCTTCTGGCACAAGTTACATATCTAAATGTTTGAAATATTGCAGTCATAACTTCCAGATCTAAATAATGTTTGAAATATTGTAGTCATAGCCTCTGATATTTTAGATATGAGTTCCTTCAGTATTCTTGGGTGTATGCCATCAGGCCCCCAAGCATTTTCCACTAGATTATGCAATTTTTTTGCCAAAATTGCTTCTGTGTAGAATAAACGACCAACTATTCTACCTCCCCTTAACTTGAGTTTAAGGTTGGATGTACAACTATACTCATCATCTCCCGGATCTATCCCCATAACCTTTATATTTGTAATTCTTTTTCTTCCTTGCTAATAAAAATTAAAATAAAATATATAAAACTATTCTACCTCCCCTTACAGCTTTGCAATCATACTACCACATGCTGAAAACTGAAGAGAAATCCTCAATTTATGCTACTCCGTCATCTATAATTTTGATTTATTTTTCATTTTTATGTGACATATGGTATATTTATTATTACTTTAATCTGTTCACTAAATTCAACCTACTCATTATTTTGTACCATTCTTTCTGTAATTTAAATTGTTTTTCATTATGTATATATTACTCTGGACTTGTTATGTATCTAATGAACATTTTCTCACCTACAATATAGTTAGCAATTTTAAATACATAGCTGCCAAATTTTATGCTAAATTGTCAGATATTACCTATATAATTGTGCATAACTTCAGCTCCCTGCACAAATACAGAAATTCAGAATTTCCGTTCAGGTTTCTCTCCAAAGATTGTCCCATTTCAAACCAAATTCACTCTTAATTTTTATTGTGCACCATTTAATCTCTTCTGCCTCATCCCATTTTAATAAATGTTATCACTTGTCCGAAAGGACCCACCCAAATTTTCCCTCTGCACTTGTTCAAATTCCAAATACATCTCTAACATTTTTGCAATTCAGATGATGTCCTGAAATATTAACACTATCTTTTTTCACAAATCCATTCGGTACTTACAGCACCTTTCTTAATTTCCAATTTCTAGCATCTGCGGTGTTCTGCTTTTTTTTCTGGGTTTTCAGAGTGACTTCCCTTTGAATCTTATTTAAACTGCCTTTTATTCCATCACAATCAAGTGGCTCTGATCATGATAGCTTCTTTTCATTCTTGTACCCAAATATAGTTGCTTGCCTTCCCTAATATTATCTTTTTCCTCCACTTCATATTTCAGAATATGAACTAGGAATGGCTCTTTGAACCAGAAAATGTGTTGATCTGGAAAGCCATCTCAAAAGCTTTGCTCAAATTCCTTTCCTTTCCATTTGTATTATTCTTCTTACATTAGTATGACTGTTATACAGTTAAATTATATACAATATGGTCCCAAATTACTACATTTCCTTCCCATTTATTGTTGATAACCAAACTAACTAATCAGAATGCATAAGTTTGCATAGTGGTCTATATCTCTTATAATAGTGCTGAACGAGAAAATATTGAACATAACTTATCAGTCTAACTGAGCTTACCACTTTGAAATTACTTTAGGTGTTTAATGCAGCATTATTAGATAACATGGGATTTAAAAGCTACACACTTGATTTCCTTGATAATTTTGAATAATATATTAAATGTTTATACTTTGACCATTAATTATTGTTATCTGTCAGTTTCCTGTTTCAACTCCAATCCGTATCTAGTCTGCCTTGCAATGTAGACACGTTTATAAAAATTAGAACTGATATGCAAATAAAAACCTGCCAATCTAAATTAAAGTGTCTGTAGCTTTTAAATGTTAAAAAAAAATCTCTGTAAAAAGTAATGAACGCCTGGGAGATATTATAATGAAAATGATCTTATCGTTGCATTCAGATTATGATGACTGCTTGAATTTTGCTCTTTCACTCAAAGATGCCAGCCGAACCCCTTAATGCAATTGGTTTCCATAATTACTCCCACCAAGTAAAAACTCAATTGCTAACCTTGAGCATCAGTTAGAAAGGGCTTGCTGTCAAACACGGCATGCCACATTCAAATGCAGCAAATGCTAACAGTGAACCAAAGGCTGTTATCTCTTTGTATCTTCTCCTGAATTAACTGTTCTGTTACCTAAATTCTGATTTCAATTTTAAATTGCGATTTCCAGGAAAATTTTAAATTACGTTGGCTTTGTGTAATCTTGTTCATTTTATTTTTGCCATTTATTATTTTTGTCTGAAGATTTGCACTAAAAGTTTGTGGGAGGAGAGCGTAGACGTTACTTAAAATTAGAGAATTCGACATTCGGTGGGAATAGGAAGGGGTGTTAAAATGGTTAGTACCCATGCACCTCCTCTAATATCTACTGCATCTGGTGTTTACAATGTGGGCTCCTGTGCATGAGTGAGTCAAAGTTTAGACTAAGCGACCGTTTCACTGAACCCTTACTCTTGGTCCGCCAAGGACTATAGGATCTCCCGGTTGCCAACCATTTTAACTCCCCTTCCCATTCCCATTCCAATATAGACCTTTCTTTCCTGGACCTCCTCCATTACCAGAGTGAGACAAATTGGGGAAACAGCACCTAATTTTTCGCTTGGATATCTTACAGTCCTGCGGTATGGTATGAACGTTGAATTCTCTAATTTTAATTAGCTTCTTCCACACACCCCTCCCTTCCTTGCCCCTCCTCCATTGCCAGAGTGAGGCAATTGGGGGAACAGCACCGCATATTTCGCTTGGGTATCTTATAGCCTGGCAGTGTGGTATGATTGTCGAATTCTCTAATTTTAAGTAACTTATTAGAGAGTCAAAAACTTCAAATTCCTGGGCGTGCATATTTCCGAGGGGAGGGGAGGAGGGGTGGGAGGAGGGTGGAGGGGTGGGAGGAGGGAGTGGGGGGGAGAAGGGAGGGTGGGGGGAGAGTGGAGGGGGGGGGGGGGGGAGAGGGTGCTACATCAATGCAGGAGAGGTTTGTGCCCAACAGGTCCACTTGGTCTAGTTATAAATAAAGCACATCAACACCTCTACTTCCTGAGAAGATTACGGAGCTTCGGTATGTCAGAGAGGATTCTCTTGAACCTCTACAGGTGTACAGTAGAGAGCACATTGACTGGTTGCATCATGGCCTGGTTCAGCAACTTGAACGTCCAGGAGCGGAAAAGACTGCAAAAAGTTGTGAACACTGCCCAGTCCATCATCGGCTCTGACCTCCCCACTATCGAAGGGATTTATCAGGATCGCTGCCTCAAAAAGGCAGCCAGCATTATCAGAGACCCACACCATCCTGGCCACACACTCAACTCACTCCTGCCATCGGGAAGAAGGTACAGGAGCCTGAAAACTGTAACGTCCAGGTTCAGGAACAGCTTCTTCCCCACAGCCATCAGGCTATTAAACATTACAACCTCAAATAAGCTCTGAACTTCAATTGACTATTATTATTATTATTCTATTGTTGTTTGTTTTTTGAGTGTGTGTGTATATGGATATATATATATATATGTGTGTGTGTGCGCACTTGTATGTGTACATATGTATCCACTGAACTTTTTTTTCTCTCTTGTTTATCATATTGTTTACAGTGTACTATGTTTACATATTCTGTTGTGCTGCAGCAAGTAAGAATGTCATTGTTCTATCTGGGACACATGACAATAAAACACTTGACTTCTACACCCCCCTCACCCTGCCCCCCCTCCCCCTCTCTCTCCCTCCCCCTGAGTCGTTTAACCAGCTCCAACGTACATGACAATGAATCCCTCTTAATCACACCTTCCCGAGCCAACAATTGTCTTATCAGGGAACCACCCTGTCTGAGGTCATCTTTTGCCGGCTCTGATTTATCCTGGTCTTTTCTTGCCTTCAGTTATTCCCCCTTCCGATCTAAAACATCACCTATGTATTTTCTCCAGAGATACTGCCTGACCCGCTGAGTTACTCCAGCACTTTGTGTCTAGCTTCGAAAATGGCTTCGAAAGATGTATTTAAAGTGGGTAAATGTGTTTAGATGGGCAAAAAGGTTGACATGAACCTGATGAGACAAAAGGCCTGTTTCTATGCAGTATAATGCTGTAACTCTAGAGCAGTTTAGCTCTTAGTTATCAGTAAGAAGTAGAGAATAAACACTTTATCAGTGGAGGAATAGACAGAGTACAAAACCGTTCCCACTGGAGGGCAAAGCATGGGGTTGCTCCCAACAGATAAATGCAGGGCGGAACTGAGGATCGTCCTCAATGGATGAGTGGAGGGCATAACAGGGGGTTTGCTCCCAGTGAAGGAATGGAAGGCAGAGCACAGGTTTGTTTTAATGGAGGGGGGAGGAGACTGGAGGGCAAAGTGCATGGGAGTTGAATGAATGGTGGACCAAGTACATTGGGAAGTACATTGACACCTCTGAGTGAAAAGCAGAGCACAGAATGATTTCCAATGAAGGGCAGACCACGAATTGGGCGAGTGGGAGTCAGAAGGAGAAACAAGGAACTGCAGCTGCTGGTTTACAAAAAAAGACACAAAGTGCTGGAGTAACTCAGAAGGTGCCCACTACCCGGCGCCTTTGTGTTTTTTTATCCCGCATGTACCTATAATCTCCGTATCTGATGGACAACGAATTGACTACATTTATCCCAGATGCTATTGACATTACCTCGCCCGCACGGCGCCACAAGTCAAGGCTCCCTCCTCCCGAGAATTAAGATGGCGCCTGCAGCCGCCGGAACGAAGGGGCAGAGTCAGCGGCGTCTGCGGAAGGGTTAGAGAGCGGTACGCACCCGGGCAGCTTATCGGAGCGTACCCGGTTGCCACGGAGATTGGCGTGGTCCCGTCTCACTGCGCCAATGGTGCTCTGTGTCACCCACAGAGACAATGCCTTGGCGCTTCAGAGTCCCAGTGTTTACTTTGTTGCTGATCCATTCCGTAAATCTCTCCACTAAATGCCCTTCGACTCCACGTTGGAGGTTTTATTCTAAGCGTGGGGCTTAGTGGAGTGTTTTGTTTGGGAACTGCAGGCAGGGAGGGAGGTGGGTGAGTGAATGGGACTATTGACGGGGACGTTGTGGGGGTGAACCTGAGGGCAGAGAGTTATACAGAAAGGAAACAGACCATTAATGGGGGTGAACTAAGGTACCATGGTCATAGGCATGGGACCATGAGGTCTCATGACCTCAGATCTTGAGGTCTCAACATCATCTGTTTCCATACAACATGATACAAGGAGCTGCAGATGTTGGTTTGCCAAATGAAACAAACTGCTAGATTAATTTGCAGAAACAGGAAGTGCAGATGTTGATTTACAAAAAAAGACACAAAGTGCTGGAGTAACTCAATGGGTCAGGCAGCATCAGACAATCAGTCTGAAGAAGGGTCCCAACCCACTACTTCACCTATCCATGTTCTCCAGAGATGCTGCCTGACAAACTGAATTACTCCAGCACTTTGTGTTGTTTTATTTTAATGCAGCATGGAAGTAGGATTTTCACGTGGATGAACCAAAGTACGGTGTAAGAAGATGTACGTCTGCGGTCATAGAGCTATGAGGCATGACAACAGGCCCTTTGGCCCAATTTGGTTATGTCGACCAAGATGGCATTCTGGGTTAATACCATTTGGCTCATATCCCAGAGTGGGGGAATTGAGAACTAGGTTTAAGGTGAAGGGGGAAAGATTTTATAGGAATCTGAGGGGTAACCTTTTCACGCAAAGGGTGGTGTGTGAATGGAATGAGCTCCTGGTGGAGATAGTTGTGGCAGAGACTATCGCAACATTTAAGAAACAATTAGATGGGTGAATGGATAGGACAGGTTTAGAGGGATATGGGCCA
Organism: Rhinoraja longicauda; assembly: GCF_053455715.1. Classification (NCBI taxonomy): domain Eukaryota; kingdom Metazoa; phylum Chordata; class Chondrichthyes; order Rajiformes; family Arhynchobatidae; genus Rhinoraja; species Rhinoraja longicauda. The sequence goes on along the minus strand of NC_135968.1, from coordinate 24,357,564 downwards.
AACGCAGGGAAGTGGGACTAGTGTCCCCAATTTGAATCCAACAATGTCAATCTGGCAAACCCTTCCATCTGAGCATTGGTATCTAAATTAGATAAGTTGCCCCAGAGTTAGCAGCCTGCCATTATCAAAATGCAAAATAAAATTCAGATGCAAATTCTGAACCAGAAAATGCTCATTGGGTCCAATCTGCAAAGGAAAAAAAGTTAACATCAGAACTGGAAAGGTGAGGAAACAAGCATGTTTCAACTTTGAAATGAGGAGGGGATGGAGAGAACAAAAGGAAGATGTGTAATAGAGTGGAAACCAATGCTGTCAGGTGACACAATTGCTTTCGGTGCTTTGTAAGAGGGAAATAAATGCATTCAGTTAAAGCTATTCTGTCTGGTGCAGTACAAATAGGGGAAAATAAATGAGTCTACATGGCGAATAGCCTCTCACTCCTGCCCTCCCAGAATCATACCTAGCTTACCAGACCTGCTTCACAATCTCTGGGTACAGTGGCAGTTGAGAAGCAGGAGGGAATGTCCTCAACATTGACTCCAGAGCCCATGAAGTCTTATGGCATAGGGTCAAACATGGACGTGAAATCATCCTCTTGATTACCACTTATTGTCCCTCATATATCTGATGAATCTGTGCTCCTCCATGATTTTTGACTCTAGGAGCCACACTGGAAGTAGTAGGGGTACACAAAGTACTCTGGATGGGCGGCTTCAAATGTAACCATTGTGGCGGCAGCACCATTGACACAGCTATCTTTGTCAGTCTGAAGAAGGATCTGGACCCGAAACGTCACCCATTCCTTCTTTCTAGAGTTGCTGCCTGTCCCGTTGAGTTACTCCAGCATTTTGTGTCTATTAGCTATCTGACTCCAGACTGACGGAGATGCCATACTGGAATGTGCAAATAACAAACAAACTGAACAAGGGTTTAACCCCCTTCTCATTAATCTATCCTTGACAGATGCAACTCATCACAACATTAGTATAAGTGCCATCCACCCGATAATGTCGAAAGTCACCCAATATATGTCCAGTTTACAGAAAGTAGGGCAATTCCGGTCAGGTTAATTTCCATAAACTTGCTCATTGGCAAAATAGTGATAGTTATCCTGAAAGTGTTGCCAGCTGTCACTTGGCTATAAATACCTACTTGCTGATGCCCATTTCAAGTCTCCCAGGACAGCTCAGTTCCACAGTTATTCAATGCAACGATCTATACAGCTGAATTCCAAAGGTGAGATGAAAGTAATTTCTTTCCCAAGGCAGTATTTGACTGGTGTCAAGGAGCCCTCGTAGCACTGAGGTCAGTGGGCATATAGGGGAAAACGCTCAGCGTAGGAAGATAGTTGTGTTGTTGGAGGTGAATCATTGCAGGCCAGGATATCGCCATAGTTCATCGGGGCAGTATTTTCAGCTCACCGTCTTCACTTGCTTAATCAATGGCACTCCTTCCATAATATGGCTGGAAGTAGGCAAGCTTGCTGACGATTGCACAAAGTTCAATTCCATTTCAACAACTCTGCAGATCAAGCAATTTAGAGTGGCATGCATTAAGATCTGGTCATCATTCAATTATGGGTTGATATATATCGGGTAACATTTGTGCTGTGAAAGTACCAGGCAATGACCAATGTCAATAATTAACAGTTGAAGCACAGCCTTGATAGTCAAAGCCATTACCAACATTGATTTCCATACCATTGCGTTCCTGGGGAACACCATTAACTGGAAACTCAATTGGAGCAGCTGCATAAATACTGAGACGACAAGAGCAGATCAGAGGCTGGTATTAGTGAATTACATCCCAAGACAGTATTCTACCATTTTCTAGATGACGGCACCTTCAACTAGGTTACTAGGTTACTAGGTTAATTCCCGGAATGGCGGGACTGTCGTATGTTGAAAGGCTGGAGCAATTAGGCTTGTATACACTGGAATTTAGAAGGATGAGGGGGGATCTTATTGAAACATATAAGATAATTAGGGGATTGGACACATTAGAGGCAGGAAACATGTTCCCAATGTTGGGGGAGTCCAGAACAAGGGGCCACAGTTTAAGAATAAGGGGTAGGCCATTTAGAACGGAGATGAGGAAGAACTTTTTCAGTCAGAGAGTGGTGAAGGTGTGGAATTCTCTGCCTCAGAAGGCATTGGAGGCCAGTTCGTTGGATGCTTTCAAGAGAGAGCTGGATAGAGCTCTTTAGGATAGCGGAGTGAGGGGGTATGGGGAGAAGGCAGGAACGGGGTACTGATTGAGAGTGATCAGCCATGATCGCATTGAATGGCGGTGCTGGCTCGAAGGGCTGAATGGCTTACTCCTGCACCTATTGTCTATTGTCTATTGAATCTCCTTCCCCAATTGCTGTGTGGGAGCCTCTTTACCAAAAGGACTGCAGTGATTCAAGATGACTAGTCTCCTCAAGGGATTTGAATCAGTTTTCTCGATCAGCAGTCCAGAACTCTATACAACAAGTACACTAAGTTAACCACCTTGATACCATACCCCATTTAGAACTTGATACATTGTTTAAAAATACTGATCCAAATTTAAATAAACTTCTGAAAATTTTTCTTATTTATTTTCTTTAAAAATTAACTTGCTGAAAATAAGTGTGCAGAAGCAGGTAAATACTCAGTACTCCCTTCAGCTCATTAGTTTACGAACCTCACATTTTGAACTTTATGTGGAACTTCCTCCTGACGCAATTCCTGACAAAACTTGATCCGTGTTATAAACATTGACTTGAGACCTCAATAAGTTCAAGATTTGATTAGATTTTAACCAGGCTCGTGTGTGTGATGTTCACTCATCACACAATAGAAAGTTAAAAATTAACGTGGTTGAAACTATCTGATAGATTGTCATCATTTTACGAAAAACTCCAGGAAGAGCAAAAAATATTGCAAGTTCTATAAAGATAAACTAGAAAGGAGCACAATAGTTAATTTCCAACTGTATATTTTTCCAGTTGGTCTATCCATTATAAATTAAATGTTCACCATCTTTTCTTCAATTTAAAAGCCTAGTAAATGTCAATCCATTTAATTCAGGATACAATAAAGATTGAATAGGGTAGCTTTTGATTTACAATTTTTGTACGGAAAAGAAAATAACTTTCAGAGGTCTTTACACCTTAGCCAAAACTGAAAGAGAGTACTATTTTCCTAGGAAAATAACTGCAGATGCTAGTACAAATCAAAGGTATCACAAAATGCTGGAGTAACTCAGTAGGTCAGGCAGCATCTTGGAGAGAAGGAATGGGTGACGTTTCGGGTCGACCCTTCTTCAGACTGTCAATGTATCCACACCTTTTGTATTTGATAATTCGATTGACTAGTATGGTCAACAAAGTTGTTTAAATTATTAATAATAATCCTGCATTTCAAGATTTAGATTTTAAGTATTGATACTGAGCCTGGTTGTATACACTTTCATTATCATTTGTGATCTTTTTAATAACTTAAAATACATTTCTTCACCGCACATTGACATTGAATTTACATTCACATTTTAATACCGTTTCATGTAATTCAATGTTTTAAGGCACAGTATGAAGGGAAGGAATGGAGACCACAAGCAAGAGGTTAAGATACATTAGAAAGATAACTTTGTATGTTATATTTGTAGAGGCGGCATGGTGAAGAGCTAAAGAGAAAAATTATGTTGAACAAGTAATTGATGTGAGCAAAAATAGTAGAGTAAGAGATGTCCATTAGCCCAGAATTGAAGGAACGGATAGTGAAATTTTAATTTACGGATGGAGAAATCAACTGTGACGGACTTGGCAACCTTCCCCACCCTACTTTGGGTTCTCTCAGGGTGTGTCCCGATACGCACTGTTAAGGGCTTTAATAAACTGACGTTTGATAGACTCACCACTGTTCTTCAAACTGCTTTATTTTGTGTTTCTGCCTCTCTGAGTAAAGGCAGATACAGGGTATGAGTATAGACAAGCCTGGCTTTCCCACCGTGGACTCTGAACTTCATCCCAAGCCACCAGCGTCGACGGGACCCGCACCGCTGAGAGTGAGGAGGGCCGCTGCGAGCAACCACCGAGAGGATAGGTGGATGGTCAAAAGCGAGGTGGACCGCCGAAAGCGAGGGGACTGTCAAGAGCGAGGTGGACCATCAGTGGTGCCGTGGACAGACGGCAGCGAGGAGGACCCTCGAAAATGGAGGGGGGCTGTCGAGAGTGGAGGGGGACCAGTGCCATCAAGAGCATAGGTGGACCGTTGTGAGCGAGGGGACCATCGAGAGCGAGGAGCACCCCAAAGAGCTACCCAGTGGGTGGCCGCCACGACCGAAGGGGAGAGCCGCCGGAGTTCGCCAAGAACAATTGGGGGAGACCCGGTGGGGTGCCGTCAAGAACAAAGGGGGACCTGGTGCGGGGGGTAGGGGGGGGCATCGTAAACAAAGGGGGACCCGGCGGGGAGGGGGGAGGGGGGAGGGCGCCAGGAAGAAGGACTGTTCAGTGAACTTTTGTAATTTTGTCGGCGCTGAAAACATGGTGACACTTGTGTACTGCCTTGGTGAGGTCTGCTATATGATTTTACTGGGTTGTATGCAAAAAAAAGCATTTTCACTCTACCTAGGTATATGTGACAATAAAGTATCATTGAATCATGAATCTATCCTCTTATTGCTTCTATGGGTCAAAAGCAGGCGAATCTGACTAGCTTAGATAGGCATCTAAATTGGGTGGAAAGGCCTGTTTCTGTGCTGTATGATGCTATCTACCATTAGGCAGGGAAGTCTGAAGTTGTGCACCACCAGATTCAGTTACAGCTACTTTCCTAGAGCCAACAGGTTCTTCAAATGAATTGCACAACCCTAATACTACTCCACCAATGGAGCATTGCAGACCATGCACTACCATAGACTTGTATTCTAATTGTGTTTTGCACAATCTTTTCACTGTCTTCTAAAGTTGCGTACGGTTTGTGTGTTGTGCCTGTGATTCTGCTAGAAGCAATATTTTCAATGTACCTGCACCTCACTCTACTTGTGCTTATGACAATAGATTTAATTTGACTTGATAATGCAGGAAATTCTTAGCAAGTCAGGCAACATCTGTGGGGAAAGAAAAACAAAGATCAATTAATAGGGTGTTGACCTTTCTGAAGTGGCCATTCTAACAGAAATTGGAATGGCTGGTTATCTGAAATTATTGAATTCAGTGTGGAACAATATGAAAGGCCAAATGAAAAGAGAGGAAAAAAAAGTGCAATGGAAAATTAAACTGACAGGACTTCTGTCATGGACAGGAGTGTCCATTTGATTTTTACATTGCAAAGATCATATTGTGATCATAGTTCACTAAATTGAAAAAAGGACGTTAATCATTGTTTCACCTAAAAGGAGTGTTCGGGTCTTGTACGGTTTAAAGGAAGAAATAAAAGGGCTTATGGCGAGTCTGGAGGCTCGTTCTTTGTTGAAGAAGTTTATTGCGACAGGAATATTCGATCACAAAGTATAACGAATGAGATTACAGACAACCATTAATTCTAACTGCTCACTTTGAAGAAGTCTCCTAACTGACTAGTTTTGGGCGCCAAAACCACACGTGACGACGCTGTCTCACTCCCTGAACCAATCCCTACGGTCGCACCCACACATGACCTTGCTGGCCAATCTGCGGGTTCGACTCCCAGGACCAGTCTCTATGGTCGCTACAGGCTGTTACATCTCCTGGGTTTTGTGGGGAAGTACTGAGACAGGAGTGGGTGTTGCTGGAGATGGAAGAATGAACCATGTGATCACTGAGGGAATAATCTCTTGGGAATGCTGAAATGTGTAAGATTTGAGAAGTTTTCCCTCATTCTGAAATCAACACAAAACCAAAGAGCTGCAGTTTGGACATTTTAAACGGGAGACTGGGGCTGATAGCGGAGAAAGGCTGCAGTCAGTTTACCAAAGGATGTCACAATCTGTGGGTCCTAAAATGGCTGCAGGACCTCGTGACCAGCCACAAAAGGTAAAAAAACCTTACAACCCAGTCTCTAGGTTTCTGCAAAGCCACGGCCAGAACAAAGGATGGGTATTGGCCATGCAGAAACCTACGAAACCAGGTCGGAGTCCAGACACTGGGGCGCTGACATCAGCATACTCACAATGCCCCAAGCCGACCTAAACAGTTCATCTCAGTGAGGGGGCACAATAGCCCATAGAAAACTACCTGGTAGGTGATGGGAAACCAGTTAACACCCATCACCTCACAATGAAATCCCAATTTACACCGTCTGGCCATCCCTGGTATCCCCGAACATAAGCGCAGATCAGAAGAAAACCTCATACATATCTTTTTGAACAAAGAGATTCCAAGATCTGGCGGGAGATAGGACGGGTCAGAAACAGTATAACTGGCCACTACTTTTGGGTGAAAAAGTTAAGTTAAGTGAAGTCAAGAGGCAAGAAGAAAACCTGCAAGGAACGCAAGCGTGCGCAGTGTGAAGAGCACTGTGCGATGTGTATCCGCCTTGCAGTACCTGGCCAAGGTAAAGGCGGATGTGACTTTTTTACAGGAGTGCGGGCTGCCACACCTTCGCTGCTATCGGAGGTGGTCGCGATGGTGGCCCCACGGACTGTCGGTATGGTCGGGGGGAAATGATTGTCGTGCGTCCGGTCTGGGGATCTTGCTGCGGGGAGGGGGCTTCACCATCACTGAGGTAAGGGAGGTGGTGGGGGGTCGTCTCTTGGTGGTGGATGTAATGTACCGTGGTTCTCCGCTCCGGCTGATAAATGTGTATGCCTCACCCAGGTGGAGCGAGCGGGTGGCCGTCCTCCAGCAGCTCCCACCGCTGCTGGCCACGTCTAGACCGCTCGTTCTGGCCGGTGACTTCAACTGCATCATCGATGCGGCTGGACGATCCGGCAGTGCCAACCACAGACTGGACGGCACCTCCAAACTCCTGGTGGAAACGGTCAAAGATGCAAAGCTGCGCGACGCCTTCAGTGACCCTGCAGGCGGAGTCCAGCCACGGTTCACCTGGTCAGGACCAAACGGTTCAGCCCAGTCCCGGATAGACTTCCTCTTCACATCGAGGGCCGTCACGGTCAGACACACCGACCTCGCCCCGGTGTTCTTCTCTGACCACTGCCTCCTTCAGGCCACCTGTCACCTACAGGAGGACCGGAAGGCGGGCAGAGGGACGTGGAAGCTAAACATGGAGCTGTTGACCCCGGAGAACGTTAAGGAGCTAAAGAGGGACTACGCATGTTGGAGAACTGTGAGGCCCCTCTTTGACTCCCAGACACTCTGGTGGGAGGCAACAAAGGAGAACATCAAGAAGTTCTTCGTCTCCAAAGGTGTTCAGAGAGCAAGACAGGGTAAGAGGGAACTGTGTCAACTCCAGACAGATTTGCAGCAGCTACTCCTTCTGCAGAGGAGAGGGGTGGATGTGAGGGAGGAACTGAGAGAGTTGAAGGGCCGGCAAGCTCGGCTCTTTACCTCTGAATCCTCCAAGATCATCTTCCGGTCCAGGGTCCGCCATGTTGAGCAGGATGAGACGTGCTCACGTTACTTCTTCCATAAGGTTCACAGGGGGAGCTCTGTGATCAAAAGCCTTAGGGAGGAGGACGGCTCGGTAACATCCTCGCAGACAGACATGCTCAAGATCTGCAGATCCTTTTATAAGGATCTGTACGATGTAAAGACCACAGACAGCACCGCCTCCCAGAACTTCCTGTCCTCCATCACGGAAGTCTTGGACGACAGCAAGCGGGAGAGTCTGGACCAACCACTGACCCTGGAGGAGCTGACTGGCTCCATCCGTTCCTTTGACTCGAGTAAAACTCCCGGAGGCGATGGCTTACCGGCAGAGTTGTACTCGGCTCTGTGTGACTGGGTGGGCCCGGACCTGCTGGAAGTGTACAACGATATACTCCTAGCAGGCAGCATGTCAGACTCTATGAGGAAGGGCAACATCACCCTGATCTACAAGCAGAAGGGGGAGATGAATGACTTAAGGAATTGGAGACCCATCACATTGTTGAATGTAGACTACAAGATCCTGTCTAAGGCCATCGCCAACCGGGTCAAGTCTGCTCTGGGACAGGTGATCCACCCGGACCAAACCTGTGCTGTACCTGGCAGGAAAATCTCAGACAGCCTGGTGCTGCTGAGAGATACCATTGCCTACGTGCAGGACAGACGGGTGGATGCCTGCCTGGTCAGCTTGGACCAGGAGAAGGCCTTCGACAGGATATCGCACACGTACATGAGGGACGTGCTCTCCAAAATGGGCTTTGGGGAGGAAATCAGGAAGTGGATACAACTGCTCTACTCTGATATCTGTAGTGCAGTACAAATTAATGGGTGGGAATCAGACAGCTTCCCCGTCAGGTCTGGAGTCAGGCAGGGTTGCCCTCTTTCCCCTGTCTTGTTCGTCTGTTGCATTGAACCCTTTGCCGAATCCATCAGGAAGGATGCGAGCATAAGAGGAGTGACACTGCCAGGCAGTGGGGGCACTCAGGTCAAGGCCTCCCTGTACATGGACGATGTCGCCGTCTTCTGCTCGGATCCAGGGTCGGTCCGCAGACTGATCAGCGTCTGCGACCAGTTTGAGTTGGCCACGGGGGCCAGGGTAAACCGCAGGAAGAGCGAGGCCATGCTCTTTGGCAACTGGCCCGACCGATCTTCCATCCCCTTCACCATCAAGCCTGACTTCCTGAAGGTGCTGGGGATCTGGTTCGGGAAGGCTGGGGCATGTAACAAAAATTGGCTGGAGTGGATAGCCAAGGTGGGGAAGAAGCTGGAGCTGTGGAAGCAGCGCTCCCTCTCCATCACGGGGAAAAACCTGGTCATCAGGTGTGAGGTGCTCTCGGGGCTGCTGTACTTGGCGCAAGTGTGGCCCGTCCCTCCCTCCTACGCCACGGGGATCACCCGGGCCGTCTTCCGTTTCATCTGGGGGTCGGCGATGGACCGGGTGCGACGAGCCACAATGCACAAGTCAGCTGACAACGGGGGTAAAGACGTGCCCAACGTCGCCCTCATTCTGATGGCCACCTTCGTGTGTGGCTGCATCAGGCGGAGCATAGAGCCAAGGCACGTGGGCACCAAATGCCACTACCTGCTGAGGTTCTACCTGTCCCCGGTGTTGCGAAGGATGGGCCTGGCGCAGATGCCACGCAATGTGCCAGTCAGCTGGACATTGCCGAACCATCTGTCGTTTGTGGACAGGTTCTTCCGGACCAACACCTTTGACCACAAGTCCATCGGGCAGTGGTCAGCACGGAACGTCCTGCAGGCACTGCAGGGAAATGACTCCATGGATCCTGTGGCGTGGTTCCCAGAACAGACTGCCCAGCTTGTCTGGCAAAATGCCTCATCGCCAGTACTCACCAACAAGCACCAAGACCTGGCTTGGCTGGCGGTGAGGGGAGCCCTCCCAGTCAGATCCTTCCTGCACCGCCGGAACCTCACTACCAGCGCACGCTGCCCTCGGGACGGCTGCTACGGGGAGGAAACGGTGGCCCACCTCTTCAAAGAGTGTGGATTTGCCAGGAGAGTCTGGAGAGGTCTGCAGGGGTCCCTGTCACGATTCATTCCGAGCAGCTCCGTCACAGAGGACTCTGTGCTCTACGGACTGTTCCCAGGGACGCATTCCGAGACTGACATCGAGTGCTGCTGGAAGGTCATCAACTCGGTGAAAGACGCTCTTTGGTCTGCCCGATCCTTGTTGACCTCCCAGCGGAGCGAGCTGTCCGTCAAGGAATGTTGCCGACTGGCCCACTGCAGACTGCAGGAGTACGTGCTGAGGGACGCTCTGAAGCTCGGTGCAGCCAACGCCAAGGCCCTGTGGGGGAGGACCACAGTCTAGGGCCCTTCCGCTGCTGGACATGGGGGGCAGGGTGTGGTGGAGAGAGACGCCCCTCCAAATAAGGGATATGTATGTAAATGTATGTAAATGTCTAAGTAAATGCCTGTATTGAATATGTAACCTCCGGAAATGTCGGATGGGTTTGTTTAAAAATGATGTTTTGTAAATGATATTTATTACTAGAATAAAGTATTTTTTGATAAAAAAAAAAAAAAAAAAAAAAAAGGAACGCAAGCAGGCAAGAAAACGAATGCAGGAGGAAGAAAAGACAGGCAAGAAGAACGGATGCAAGAGAGAGGAACAGGCACGCAACTCGAGGAGAAATACAGCAAAACGAACAGCCAGTAACCCCAGTAATAGCCCCATGGTGAGCATGCACTCCAAATTCTACATATCCTGGACATAGTTTAGTGTAGAGGGGAGGGTGGTTTGAATAAACGTTGGGTGTGTAAAGGAATATGTGTTGGTCAATTTTGCGATGTGTCGTACGTTCCCCATCTTACAGTCGTGTATATGTCTTATAGAACTGTGTGTGTTTTATGATTCATAGTTATAAGTTTCCATGTGATTCGGTATGTGTTTTATAGACATGTCTTATAGAACTGTATAAGTATTCATGGACAATAGTCCCAAGCGCTGAATAAAAGCCTTTTTCATTTAAACCCTGGTTTTGAAATCTGGTCTGGTTGAATTTTTTCTGCACTATAAGAGCTCCTGCATCTAAGCCCAGTGTCTAGAACCGTAAGGGGTGAGTGGGTCGAACCACTCACGGGGAACCAGTGTGCACGGCCTGGTCAAGGGATCAGAGCAAGGCACGGGGACCTTAGGTCGGGCGAAAGCTCGGCGCAGAAACCCCTTACAAATGGGAGGAGTGAGTAAGGTAATTAACTGGGCTTAGTGATGGCATTATGTTGAAAGTGGCAAATTGTGGAGAAAAGTCTGTTTTAACTATGGTGATTCAACAAAGGAAAAACAATCTCTTGCATTTATCCGACACTATTAATGACCCCAGGACTTTGCAAGGCTCTTGAGAGTTAAGTAAATAATTTAAATATATAGTTTTGGTTATAATGGAGTAAATCTATACACTTTGCTCCTCAAACTCCACAAACAGAAATGTGTTATTAGACAGGTAATCGACACCAGTGATATTGACTGAGTAAAAATATTAGCCAGGATAGCAGGGGTGCACTTCAGAATAGTACCATGGAATTTTATATCCACCTCGAAAAGCAAATGGATCCCCAGATTGTTGTCTGATCTGGGGAAAGCACCATTGACAGTGCAATACTCTTTTAAAAGCGAAAGTTGTGTTAAATTTATACATATATGGCACTTCGCTGAATTGCTGGGGCTATAACATTAATTAGGTTTATCTTTCATTATTGCTCTCTGATCTTTATCTTCACTGAGCATAAAATGACTTCAAATTTTAAGGCTCTGGCGCTCCATGGAAACAAACCCACACGATAGCATTCATTGTTTAATACCACATTAAGTGCCAGACTGCACATTCAAATCACTAAACAGATTTTCATAGTGATTTTTTGCTTGATGATCATGATCCTATGTGATACTTAATCTGAAAAATGTATTTTATGCAGCAGCTTTAAATTTTCCTCAGCCCTAACATGGTCTTTACAATCGCCATGTTGGAGAAACTTTGATGTATTTTGTAAAATTTTCTTCACCAAGCACGATCGCAGATATCAGGACTCTGGTGCCTGAGAGTCGAGAAGAACTCACTATTCCTCCTCATCTTGCAAACCAAAGAACTGCAATTTTTAATATAAAATGTAACTGCATTGCTTTTTACAATGTAGAAGTAGGTACATGTATAAGGACTTCTTCACATTGCTCACATCCTCTTTTTTTTATGGGAGTTCTTAACTTGGAGACTACTTTCACATTTGCCCTACAACACTGGTTGTCCAGGAGTTAGAAGACATAAATTAGTATTTATATAATTTATTATATACTAATATAATAAATACTAATTATTTATTATATAAATAAATCAGTATTTATTTTCCCCAAAATTATTTTTCTCATGCCCTCCATAATGTTTGGGACAAAGACCCATCATTTATTTATTTGCCTCTGCACTCCACAATTTGATAATGTTTGGGACACGTGGCTTCACATTATGATGCCCTGAAATGGGAGGACTATGTATAAACACTGCAGTAATTTCTACATGGTGAAACCAAAATGTAGAAAAAAAGGCCTTTATTAAAATCTGACAATGTGCACTTTAACCAAATGTGATTTTTTTCTATTACAAATCTCAAATTGTGGAGTACAGAGGCAAAAAAATAAATGGTCTTTGTCCCAAATATTATGGAGGTCACTGTAAGTGCCACTTTACGTATGGTGCAGGCTTCTTGAGATATGTCTGCCACAGATTTAAAGCTGAAACTTTGAAAACCGGGCAGCGGACCTCCAAACTGCCTTTCCTTTTTGTTCCTCTTCAAATGCAGCTCCCATTACTGAATCCATTTGCATAAATTACCAGAATGAAATTTGAAGAACATAAACCATCTAAATGCTCAGAATTTGTTTGTCATGATGTTTGTGTCTTCCCAATAACCCAATTTAAAAAAAAGAGAATATGATTCTTTTTGATGCCTTGTTTCTGATCAGACCACATCTGCACTTGTTAATCTTCATAAGATCAATATCTTGCCGTGATCAACCTATTATTGTAAATTAGACGTGATCTTATCACTTTGCTCTTTGTGTACATTTTTTACTGACATTTCTCTTCTAAGTAAAGCGCATTTGCATCATTGAAATGCAGAGTGTGTCACATCTGTCAATTATATTCAGGTCAATTCTAATTTCGGTTCTGATGTTAGAGAGGAATTAAGTTCAAAACTCCAAGCCTGCAGTTAAGTTCGGACTCTGGAGGATAAGAGGAAATAAGCGCTGCAAGATAAACTAATCATCTAAAAACCGTAATTATATGAGGTATCTTTGTACAGCAGGCTGTTTATACGAAGCATTTGAATTGAGTTTGAAATGAAAAAAGCATATCTATGAAAGTGGTAATAATTTTTTTGTCATCTCACCCTGGTCAGGGGTTGCAGAATTCATTAGCACAGATTAATACATAATGTACAAAGTAGTTGAGATATCTAATGGCGAATGCAGCGGTCCAGGGATTGCTAATTCTGTGCTGAATGCCATGCGTGGATAATATTTGGTCTATGAATTTTTTTTTAATTTGCAGAGGAGTCCAAGGATACAGGGAATAAAGCAAAACCCAAAACAGATCATAGAGCTTTGGCCTTCCTGGCCAGCAAACTGAATTGTTTTTAGACTAGTGAAGAAGGCTAATTATCCTGGGCACAAGGAGACAGACGGAAAATAATAAGATTATGGAGAATAATTTACTGATATAATTACAACAAAATTGGGTACACACAATTGTCAAATACATGTATTGCTTGACCCGGGCGAGTCAGTGAAACAAATCCTCCTTCTATAGCCATCATTAATATGTTTTTATCATCTCCAAGTGGTATTTGCACAGGCGGAGCAATTTGCATGTGTAATGTGGCTATACAAATTTTCAACAAGTTGATAATTCATGAAATGAGCTGCTTTCCTGGACTGGCTCACATGCCTACATCTTATAAGGTATTAGAGAGGAACAAGGATCATAAATTAACATTTTCTCTGACAATTCTTTACCTAATTGTCTTCAGGTTGCCATTACACCTATTATTTATTAAAGTATAATTCATTTGCTTATATCCACTTTTATGGGTTGGATTAATAACATGCTTTATAGTATATTAATATAAAATCATTCTGGGATGACACACTTGTAAGCAGTAAAGCTGTATTTATAACACCATCATCAATTTATATGTGGGCTTATTGTTAACTGGGACAACTGGGAGTATAGTCTTTTTCAACAATCTTAACAAATTTACAGTTATGTTGACTACTACTGCTATTTTTTTCTCTTTGGTTAAAAATACTTCCTATTTTATTCTGATTTTGGGGACAAGCGCTTTTGTTGCTTTGCTATCTGAGGACATAGGGAATCCCAAAATGGTTGTAAAATGAAGTGAGCAGTGTTATGAAGGAGAAAACAGTTTAAAAAAAAAAGTTACATGTGAGGAAGACAAAGGATTGGGGTATAGTGGAATGCACCCAATAATCCAGAGGGAGATGGGGAAAAATGTGTTGAGGTGGTTAAGATTTGATTTTGAAATCCTGTTAAAAGTTTATTGCATTTCTTTCCTCAGGCAGACTACCTTGTTTCTACAAGCGTAAGCAAAGTGGTAAATATGACAAAAGTTAAATTTTCTGTATTTCAGCTTTTCAATCCCAGATGCAACTACATAGCAAATGATTTTAACCAGTGTTCAAATAGGTTATATTTTATGACTGCCACCGTAACTACATGGATCAGTAAACAAAATTAAATAAGTATAATAAAGGCATCAAAACATAACAAACGCTTTTGTTCTTGTTTAGATGTGCTCCTGTTGGAGGATAAATAGATACAGGGCACAGAACAAAGGTCCAAACTTGTATACACATAAATATATATATTTTAAACAGATACCACATATGCTGAAGATGTGATGAGAAGTCAGCAAATCGGGCTGCTGCCTGGCCTGTTGGGTGTTTTCAGCACTTAAATGTTTATAATAGTTCTCATAAATATTGGAGAGCACAGAGATATAAAAATCAGAGGAAAACAAGAGCCATTAAATTTTAAATTGCCAATAATTTTCGATCTTGATATTAGAGAGATTATTAGCTGCAAACTATGATTTGGAAAGTGAGAAGGGAAGCTCAAAGAAATTAATTATTATTTTGGCCGTGAAATAATTCTTGTAGATGAGGCAGGGATTACTTCATTGTAAATGTTTGAAGCAATAAAAGATATAAGGCTATGGGGAATAGGGTAATTTGTTACTGTACTAATGAAAGCTAGCACAGGCATGATGGGGTAAATGGCCCATGATATAAACTTGCAGCCATAGAAATTAGGAGCATGAGTAGACCAATTGGCCCCTCGGGCTGCTCTGTTATTTAATCAGATCTTAGCTGATTTGATTGTAATCTCATTCACATCTGCCTGTGGTAACCTTTCACTCTCTTGCTTATCAAGTATCTACCCACCTCTGGCTTAAAAATATTTAAAACATTTTGCTTCCACCAGCTTTTTATGTAGAAAGGTCTGATGATTCTCAGACGATTTTTTAGAAATCCACCTTAGTTCTGTTTTTAATGCGCGACTCCTAATTTTTAAACAGTAATCCTTTAATTGTTGCTTCATTGTCAAGAGGAGGCATCATCTCCATATCCAACCCGCAAGACCATTTACGATCTGTTTCAATAATTATTCAAGTCTCTCACGCTCCTTTGCATTCCAACAGGTACGACGAGCCTGACCAGTTCAATTTTTGCTCATATATCTTATATGAGCAGGATATCTTGGTTTAATGTAGGTGACCCCTGCATTAAGCTGTTCAGGTAACAGAAATTTGTTCTTACAGAATTCACAAATCATTGCCCCTAAAATTTAAGATACAATGTAAAATTTTCTCTCATGGAATTTATGTGGGTAAACTTTAAAAATAAAAATTCATTTCTTGATAGGTCAGTTACAGGTGTACAGTAGAGAGCATATAGATAGATTGCATCACGGCCTGGTTCAGCAACTCAAATGCACAGGAACGAAGGACATTACAAAACGTGGACACTGCCTGGTCCATCACGTGGACACTGACCTCACCACCATCAAAGGGATCAATAGGAGACGCCACCTCAAAAAGGCAGCCAGCATCATCAAGGACCCACACCACCCTGGCCCTGCTCTAATTTTGCCCCTGCCTGCGGGAAGATGTTATAGAACTCTGAAAACCGTGACCAGTTTCAGGAACAGCTTATTCCCAACAACCACCACGCTCTTGAACACCTCAAATACCAACTAAACTTTGAGCTACGAACTGTGTTGGTTTGCACTAAGAACATCAGGCTTTTGTTTTGTTCTGCACTAATATTGTTTTTTTAAATTAAACTTTTATTTGTTTGTTTTATAATTATGTTTCCTATTGAGTACTGGATTACATACCTGTTATGCTGCCGCAGATACGAGTTGCATTGTTCCGTTTCGGCACATATGATTAAACACTTGATTCTTGATGCATGCACAGATGACGTGGCTTCTCAGTATGGAAAATTGCTACATGGATCTTTCTCGGAACACAACCCCACCCCTCCAATGTAACACAGGGATTGCCTGTAATCCTCTGAAATGCCTGCAACATATTAACATCCTCTCTTAAATAAAGAGATATGTACAGTGCACTGAACTCAAAATGTGCTGTCAACAATGCCCTATGTAACTGAAGTAAACCTCCATATTATTGTATTCCCCAACAATAGTTTAGTTTATTATTGTCATGTGTACCACGATACAGTGAAAAGCTTTTGTTTGCATGTTATCCAGTCTATACTATACATGAATACAATCAAGCTGTCCACAGTGCACAAATAAAGTATAAAGGGCTCAGAAAATTGTGGAAGATTTTACATTGAAATCCAATAAAGCCCAAGCAAAGATAGTTCAAAGATCTCCCAGGAAGTGGAAGGGAGGTCAGGACCTCAATCAGTCAATATGCACATGTACATCTGTCAAGAATTGCGTTGAGGAAAAAAATGTTTTGTGATTAGTTTTTACTTTTTATTTCATCTACATAAATTCTATGACTAATATTTTACTTTATGTTTTAAATTTTGTGAGTAATAATTTGTGAATTCTGCAAGAGCACATTTCTGTCACAGTAGCTGATGAGAACACCGTTCAGTTGCCTGTTTTCAAACATCTGTACCTCTTGCCTTAGGGGAGAGCGGAAAAGAAGGACCGGGATATACTGGTCCTTGAACATGCCAGCGGCCTTGTCGGAACAGATTGATGTGTAGATGGAATCGTTGGGAGATTGATGGTCTGGGCTACGTCCACAAATAGACGTCCACTACGTCTGTTCGCTTTCCAAATTACCCACTGTTCCTGGGCATTAGCCTTTCACAAATCATGCACTTGGTCACATAGATTCCTCTGCATCTCACAGCTCTGCAAACTCTCACCATTTGGATAATATGCTGTTTTTATTTTTTCTTGCCAAAATTGGCAATTTAAAATTTTGTCGCACACTCAATTTTCTGAGTTTTTTTCTCACTCGCTTAATTTATTGCTACTTCCTTGCATTCTCTTTATGTCCTCTTCACGGCTTCATTTTTTTTCCATCCCCTTTCAACAAATTTATCACCATACCTCATGTGCTTTCATCCAATATAAATTGTAAAATGTAGATGCAACAGCACAGATCCCTGTGGCATTCCAGGTGTTACATCTGGTCAACTAGAAAAGACTTACTAATCTATATATTTGCTATTAGCTGTCCAGTTTTCTATCTGAACAATATGTGCTGTAGACATATATGGTTTTAATATCTGTGGCCAGTGAGTGCTATTTTTCATTGATTCATCTTTGGAGACCTGCTCTCCATGGAGCTAAAAATTTCAATGTTTTAACCAATGAAGAATCCTATATCTCTTTGAAATCATGGCCCTTATATTTATGCCGTGACAGTCCACTGCATTGTTGTGGACGCTGTACGGATTGCTGCAGCTTTCTGTACTGCTATATTTTAAACAAACTATAAGAAAGTAGATAATTTGTGCAGTCAGAGTTTTGCAAGAAAATTGAGCAATTTATACACAGCAAGAATTCACAGCTGTCAAAATAATTAGTTGATCTGTTCTTTTGGTGAAATATGAACATTGCCTTATGAACTGACAAATTTCCATGTTAAAGTACTGTTACAAGATTTACTGTCAGCTGAACTGATGTTATGGAGAAGGGCGTAGGCCTCGTAAAGGCTGACATAAAGGTCAGAATGCTAACAGTGAACTAGAAGCAGTGAACTGTGCATCAGTTAGTTATATCATCACACCCTATGTGCAGATTAACAGTTTCACATCTGTACTATATGTGCTCATTATAGCAATTACATTGGCTTAGGTTCATGAAATGTGTAATTATTTTTCTTCATGTAAATTTCGCTAAGAAAACATAAACAAGAGACTGCATTGATACAGCACCTTTCAGAAGCTCAGGATGCATCGGTGCCAATGAATGAAATGTAATCACTATTAACCTGTGGCTAATGTGGCAGCCAGGTGAAGGTCTGTATCAAGGTAAACAGCCAGTTAATAACAATGGTTGATGGATAATGAAAGAAGATTTCTTTGCATGTACAATATCTGCATGCAGGGTTCTCAGTACCTCAGTTGCAAGTACTAAGAATGAATTTTCAATATGTTCTATGCTTTGCATGCAGAATTTAAGACCAAATATATATTAGTAAATATCCTGTAGCTTTACTCCTGGTAGGGCAGAAAATCTGCTAAATGATGGACATTTAATGGTAAATGTTGTACTTGCATACATGCTGATCAAAATTTTTAATGTGTTATACTTGTCATCTTCCAGTGGTGTGGTTAGAAGTTAAAGGATAATTGTGCAGATGTAATTCTGTCCCATTTTAAAGCTCTCTCTTCACATTTTGTCCTTAGTTACAGTTTATTTGGGGGAACAAACTTGTCAGGAGCTTAATATGTTTGCCTTCAGCCTTATTTAGAGATACAGCATGGAAATAGGCCCTTTGGCCCACCGAGTCCACACTTACCCACTTACTCATTCAATCACCCACTTATTCAATCCCTACACACCAATTTACAGAGTGCAATTAACCTGTAAACCTGCACCTCTGTGGGATGTAGGTGAAAACTGGAGCACCCAGTGGAAATCTACACGGTCACAGGTGGAAGATGCAAACTCCACGCAAACAGCACTTGAGGACAGAATCAAAGCCAGATCTTTAGTGCTGTGAGGCAGCAGCTCTACCAGCTGCGCTACTGTGTCGCCCCATATTTCTTGGAGGTATTGTCAAAGAAGCTTTGGAAAATTACTGGAATGCACCTTGAATATTGTATTCAAGGATGAATATTTAAGATGGCGATGCACAGGATGCCAATCAAGTTGGCTTCTTTGTCTAGGATTGTGTTAAACTCATTAAATGTTGTCAGAGCTGCACTTTGCCGGGCAAGTGGAGAGTATCTCATACCTTTGGTAGAAAAACTTAGGGAGTCAAGGGGGGGATTATCCAACTGCACATTCAATGTCTACCTGCTCTTTTGGCCATGTGCTTATTTGGCTAGTCGAAGAATGTGGTGTAAGATGTTATCTGATATCTTATTACTTTGAGTCAGTCACATAGCAGAGGCTAAATTAAAAACACTTCTGAAAGTGAGAGGAAATTGTTCTAATCCATTGATTCACCTGATTACGAAGAAAGATTGCAAATGAGCAGCAGATGTACTTTGTCATCAACTGCATCCGATGGTGATTTTATTGAAGGGAGCAAAACATTATTTCCTTTTCCAGTGGCACCAAAGATCGATCTAATTTCTTGATGAAGTGTTTGTTGTTGACGAATCTTTATCACAGGTGTCGTCAAGTTATTCAGCTGAGAGGCATTATAGCTAAACTCACACATCTAATATGTACAGTGAGACCATGGGCAACTTTGGCTGTTTTTTCCTCCTCCCTAATCAAGAATTTCCATGCTAAGTTGCAGCATGCTTACAGTCAATCTGAGGCAATTCAGCACACCAGAAATCAATGCCAAGACCGTTCTAGTCTCTTTTGACTCAGCTATCGACTGAACGTTTGGGGAAATGGAAACAGGTTGCTGTTTAATTAGTAATTTTACACTGCCACTTCAACAGCTATTATTCCAACAACAAGATGGTAAATAAATGATGATTGCAATGATTAAAAAAACTTGGACCAATCATAAAATGTCACATATACTATAGAGCTGAGTGGTTACTGAAAAATTAAGCAAGTTGCTTCAGGCTAACAACTCGTGAGGTTGCAGGTGGCAATGAGACAAGAAGTATGTATCAAGGGAGGTTTATTTTTATCTAATTGATTCTCCATCATATAATCTATCCTGCATTGAAATACACAATTATATGGAGATGAAAGTCGTTTTACATTAATTTTAAGAAAACATGAGGTTAGGTTAATGATGCGATATTAATGGTGCTACATTAGTTTATGTAGTCAGTCACTATCTGTAGAGAAAGATTAGCATTTTAGATGTAGGGTCCTTCACATGCTCTCTTCAAGAGGACGATAAACATGAATATTTCCAGCATTTTCATTTCTTTTATTACTATAACGATACAGCATGGAAACAGGCCCTTCGGCCCACCAAATCTGCGCTGACCAGCGCTAGCACTATCCTGCACACCAGGGACAATTTACAATTTTACTGAAGCCAATTAACCTACAAACTTGTGCATCTTTGGAGTGTGGGAGGAAGCCGAGAACCTGGAGAAAACCCACGAGATCACAGGAAGAATGTACAAACTCTGTACAGACAGTACGCATAGTCAGGATCGAACCCAGGTCTTTGGCGTCATAGGGCAGCAACTCTACCGCTGTGCTACTGTTCTACCCTAATTCCTAATTTCCAGCATTTCTGACTTTCATTTTTTCTTTGCAATTCAGTTATATGTTGTTCAATCCCACGTCTTTAAGTTTGAAAACTGAAAGTGCAATAACAGGTTTTAGAGTCGGTAGCCTGTATTGATTGCAAAGGACCAACAAGAACTCTTTCCTGAGCGCTGTGTTAAATACCAATATGACCACATAATTACAACAATTATTTACCTTTGTAGATTTAACAAGAGTGATCATACTCACTTGAATTGCCTACTTTTTTGGGTTCCCTAAATTGCTATCAAAGGAAAGTGAATGTCTCCCGATGGGTACATTTGACATGGCCTGGCAATGCCGTTGATGTCCTCCACCACTGCTCTTCTGCTCTTTGCTGCTGCAGGCCACTTCTGATCTGTGCACTTGCCCAATTTCAGTGGGCCTTCAGTGGTGCTTGATTCATGTAATCCCCTGGCTGTTCTAGGGCCTCCAGTAGCCCGCTCCATGGATATATCAACCTGCAATCCAGGTTGGTCCATCACCTCCTGCAGACACTGCTTCACCTCTGTGAGTCAGGGCACCACCTGCAGCTGCCCTCAGAACCCCCAGGGTGCCTCCAACGGCGTGGGATATGGAAATAATTAGCAGCCTAGCCAATTTTTTGACTTTCTTAACTGATTTCTTAATTGAGAAACCAACTACTACAATCCGACTAATCAAGGTATCTCAAAGTTTTGACGTAACTGAATGATGTATAATGTAATTTCTCATGCCAGTTAAGAGATAATCATCTCTAATGACAAATAGCCCAAACAGTTGAGGTCAGATGATCTGCCCTAAAAGACATTGGAAAATCCACCATATGTTTATGAAAGGAGTGGACTGATTTTTGACAACCAAGTTTACCGGAGGTAGATGGAAATGCAGCATTGAGGTTACAGGCAAATCAGGCATAATCTTACTTAATGGTGAAGCAGGTTTGAGGAGCCAAGTGATCTACTGTGGCATCTAGTGAATATTAAAGCTACCCGACCTTCCTCCTCTCCTTGCCCTTTGCATATTACCACTGCCTGGATGTGCTCGCATCATTCTTTCTCTGTTGGGATATTTCAAATGTTTGAGCTGGCAACATTATCCATTGCGTGAACTAATGGTTCCTGTGATGTCAATATGACCTTGATTGTATGTTAAACCATAAGAAAGCAGGATATTACTCTGGGAGCATTTACATCAAGTTGGCTGGGAGCATTGACTTCATGCTGACAGCAAGGGATGTTTAAAAATTAATTTGTGGGAGCAGGATGAGCTTTTTCATACCTTAACCGGGAAGTGAAGACCTCCCTAATCAATTATCTGAATGACATGTATAACATAATTCCCAGAAGAGACATGTTTACCTGTTGCAGCTGGAGTAAGTGTATTGTTCATTTGGTCTATAGCACCACTTAATGGCCTAAGACAACAACAAAATTACATTATGAGACAAATAAATATTAACATTAGGTAACCCACAACACATTCAGACAGATTTTGTTTTCAGGTATAGGTACATTGAAAGTTTTGATTTGAGAATAAGTGGCTGACTACTGAGAAAATGAATCTCCATAGGAGTCCAATCGCTGATAATGAGTAAATCCTACACAATGGCTTTTGGCACAAATTTGATAAGGGTAATAATAGTGAATTTGTTGGTATTCATCATCAACACTTCTTGAAACTGGCATTAATTTGGGTATTTTTGTACACAAACATGTTTAAGTTGAAAACCTTAAATTGCTGTCAGTAATTCAACACATCTGAACAAGCTATGGAATATCATCATAATAATGTGAATTTTAGATATTTTTAAATTAGTCTCGCTTAAAATACTCAAAGTCCTAGACTTAGTCGCATAAGATTTTAATGGCATATTAACAAAAATAAATACTTTAAATAAATTATTTGTGATTTTTCAGTTTCCCATTTAACTGAATATATGTTTTAATATTAAACATTCTGCATATTGTGTAAATAGTTAATTCAAAATTGCTTTCTGGTCTGCTGCATGTATGATTTTTTTAAGCAATTGGCTACTCAGCCAGTTCAATGGCTTTGCAGGGGCTCACGTTGTCGACCTCCCCGTGGTGAGCCCTGTCAACTGACCTCAGTCAGGCGAACGACAACAAACAGAGACACCAGAAGCAGAAGCAGCTTCATAACTTCTGCCGCCTCAAACGCAAGAAGGAGATGGCTTTGCAGCAGTGGAGTATCTAGGAATCCTTCCTTGGAACTAATGTCTGACAGCAACTCATATTAGAAAAAAAGGTTTGCAAAATAAAATATCTCTGAGTAACTATCTTTGAAGTCAATGGGGAGTAGTATCAGTTTGCCACCGATGCAAATACTGGGCCATTGATCTTCATGTGAATAATGGCATGTGTTTTGAACAGCTGGGAATTGCTTTCATTAAAACTTAGTAACATTTTCCTGTTATTATCACCAAGTAAATAAGACCAATCTTACATAGAATATAGTACAGGAACAGGCCCTTCAGCCCACACTTCGTGCCGAACATGATGGAATGTTAAACTAATGTCCTCTGCCTGCACATGATCCTTCCAATCCCTGCAATTCTTCTGCCGTTTGTCCTCCAAAACCAATAAGGTGTAATCTAGACGGTTTATTTCCGACCATTATAATGTTTACTTAAGGTGTCTTGTGTTTTAATAATAAGAATACCATGAATTTGTCTTGAGAATTAACAGATCATGACCCTGATAAGTATGATGTGATTTTGTTGCTATTTAGTTTAGTTCAAAGTTACAGCGTGGAAACAGTCCTTTCAGCCCACTGAGTTCGCACTGACCCGTTCACACTAGTTCTATGTTATGCTACTTTCGCATTCACTCCCTGCACACTCGGGGGCGAATTACAGAGGCCAATTAACCTACTAATCCACATGTATTCGGGATGTGTGAGGAAACCAGAGTGCCCCGAGGACACCCACTTGGTCACAGGAAGAATGTGCAAACTCCACACAGACAGCACCCAAGGTCAGGGTAAAACCTAGGTCTCTGGTGCTATGAGGCAGCAACTCTACCGCTGCACCACCGTGCCGTTCCATTTGTCACGCAGTAATGCTGTAAAATTAGAAAGAACATTATCTGATGGATTTGTTTGTGTAATGCAGCTGATAACAGAAAAACATAAATTACCTGGAGCTTTGGCAAGCATTCAAGTGAACTTCAATTTATCTTCATTAAACGTTGCTCTTTGGATGTAACTTGCATTGCCTTATTCTTAGGCTTATTAGGTTTTAATATGAACCAGACATGGAAGTTGTACAATGTGTAGCATCTTGGGCATCTGGAAGGAATTTAAAAACATTTCAGGTAAATCCAGATTCTGGTTTACAGAAGGACATTGCAGGTCTCTGCAAAATTAGTTGGAGCAACACACAGACACCAGTAAAGTCTAATGTACAGTAGGAAATCATTTCAATAAATATCTAACAGCACTTACCACCAATGCAATCATCAATCAGGAATGATTACAGCTCCACTTAAGACAGCAATTTTTGAGTTTTTGAACTTGTTTGGTTTTAGGAGAGCCTGTAATCCATAAAAAGCGATTCCTTTTTGCACCTTGGAGTATAGATATTAGCAACCTGGGCTAAACACTTATTACCGAGATGGTAACAATAATGTTATATTTTATCTTTCTTCACTGTAGCTAAAGCCACATCTTTATAACACTATTTCTCTTTTTTTCCCTGAAGGATGTGGATAAAAGGTATAAAATAATTGTCAATAGAGAAAAGGGATCATGAGTATATAGAGACATTGATAAGGTCATACTTTGCATGTTGCTGTTGCCATCCGTCTGTGGTTTCAACTTCTTTTGGGGATGGAGGCTTTTACAAATACTATTCATCAACTGACATATGTTTGTAGGCAGCTGTGCATTTATGGTCTAATGGAAAGTGGCTGCAAGATGTATAAGAGACAAAATCTGCATTGCATCGTGTTCTGTCCAGAACCACCCCCCTTCCTATCCATTGCAAAATCTATTAATGGTAACCACAGATATTTTTGTGGCTTTAGCAATGTCATTCATTCCATTAAACTTTATGATTTCCTTTAGCACAAAAGTTAACTTCCACTGCCTCGTATCCAATGGTGCAAGTCCCAGGAGTGCAGCACCCTTCAAAAACAAGTGATCGATGCTAAGATCTACCTTTGATTTCCATAGTTTCAATGATGGTGTTGCAACTTCTGTCTTATTTGCATCTCTCTTGCTTCTATTCCAATAAGAGTCGTGTTTTATTGCCATATGTCCAAGATAGAACAATGAAGTTCTTATTTGCAGCAGCACGACAATAATAATGCAAAACAAAAAAACAATACTATTCCAAATGCCTTTACGGGTTCTCATAACCTCTCACTACATCTAAAGGCAAAATTATCCTATGAGTATTACTGTCCTAAAGGCAAGTGGAAAATTATAAGGAGTTAGCACGGGCATAAAGGCTTGGATAAGCCCATTTTCTAGTTGGATTCTGTCACCTACAAATTCATTCTCACTTTAGGGTTCACTGTGTGATATGATAGTGTATGCACTTCAGTGAAACCTGATTTCAGAAGTGGAATACCAAGTGCAGATGTTACTATCTCGGATGTTTACTATAACAGGTTCATGGTTCCCACCATTTCCATATTTTTGAAAGAATGCTTCAAAAAGTTTACTCTTGTCTTGTAATCCACGGACGTTCAACATTCTGCAGAATTTTTATATTCTAAAGGTCTGCCCGTTTCAGCTAATCCTGGTGCCTGGTCACTTAAAAATGTTTGTGCCAAGTTACCATGAGAGATAATTTGGGCTGGGAGGGGCACCTCAATCATATGCTGGTTGACCTGCAGGCAGCCTGTTGTGGTCAAAATGAAGGAAGGAATGACATAAACTCAATGCTCAACATGCCTCTTAATTTTTCTGAGATGAATGGCTTTAACATTTAGCTGACAATGCCACTTTCCTTCATTCCACTAGAAGTCTGAATTTACCTGGGGAAGAAAAATTAGATTTCAGAGGAACTGAAAAACAAAAAGTGCCCAGACTTGCTTAAACAAGTGTTTATTCAGCAGTTGCGCTTCTATTGAGGCGTGGGCAGACTTGCTGTCTGATCCAACACCAAAATTCTGAGTTACTCCAGCACTTTTGTAAACCAGCATTTGCAATTCACCAGTTATGCTTCATGACCCACTGAGTTATTCCAGCACAGTTTTTTTTGTAAACCAGCATCAGCATTTAGTTTCATGAAAATTAATAGAAAGAGAGAGAGAGGGGGACAACTCAGATTTTCCCACAGCTGGAAGAGGAATATGCAGCTTGATTTACTGTTGGCTTCCTGATCTGTGCCAGTGCTGTGGGGAGGGATGGGTCACAAACCTCTAAGATTTGTGTGGATTTAAAAAAAATTTGTAATGCTGATTTGTGCTTTTCTAATTGGTCACCGTGAACACCTACTGTGATTGGTTCTTGAATGTGTCTCTCCTCTTGTTCTCTCTCTCCAATCTTTCTTCGTGCACCGCTCTCTCTCTCCAACTATCGATATAAATTGATTTGGAGATGCTGTAAATCTAAAGATTACCAACAAAACACAAATTGTAATTAGTTTATTTTCGATTAACATATTAAACTGTAAAACAGGAAAATACCATCTGATCTGTTCCACTGCGTTGCCTTATTCAATCTTACATGCTTGCTCGTTATACATTTGGAGCCTTACAATCTCCTGGGAACGATCAAACATTAGATAACAACTGAGACCAATTAAGAAAAAAAAAGATCTGGAAATTTCCTCTCTGCCCTGTTGGCTTGCGAAAAAAGAACAATGGAACAATGGAACTAAAATGTGTATTGGGGTTGGGGGTGAAGTGGGTGGATGGGAATTCCCCAGGATGGTATTGGCTGTCAGACGCAAGCTCTGAAGTAGAAACTGAATAATGTTATAGATCAATGACAAATCCAGCAAAAATTTGCTTTTGTACAGCTCACATAATACGACCATGATCAAATGGAATGACAGAAAAGGTTTGAATGCCCACTGGATCTCCCCATTGCTAACCATTTTAACTCCCCTTTATCTACCTCATTGGAGACCCTCGAACTATCTTTGATCGGACTTTATTGGATTTAATCTTGCACTAAATGTTATTCACATTATTTCCTACATCATTTATCTGTACACTGTGGATGGCTCAATTGTAATCATGTATTGTCTTTCCGCTGACTGGTGAGCATGCAAAGAAAGCTTTTTACTGTACCTCGGTACACATAACAATATACTAAACTCCTCTCAACTCAACTCATTCCCACACTGACCTTTCTGGCCTGGGCCGCCTCCATTGCTAGAATGAGGCCACATGCAAACTGAAGGAATACTACCTCATAATCCACTTGAGTAGCTTACAACCAATGGTACGAATATTGAATTCTCAAATTTTAGATGACCTTTAACCCTCCCCCACCCCCTCCCCCTTCTCAACAACACCCCTGGAAAGATAAGGAAAACCGTTTGAAAGAGCTAAAAAATCTGCTTTTACCACAATGTTTTGCCGGATGAGTTGCATATAAAACTATTAATGAGGATGAATTCCACAGACAGAGCTCGTACCTCACTAATAAATATGACCCATTGTTCCAGTCAATTCTTTACCCTTCTCTCTGCAAATGAAAGCAACCAAATAAATATGTCTCCTTCTTATTTATACATGAGATGAATCCAGAAATGGTGACCATCTTTGAAATTTTCACAAAACCCCACAATTTTCTTTTGGTTTTCCTTCAGGAATTACGCATGCATTTGAACACAGTTATAATCTGTTGCTTATAATATAAAACAAGTGGGAATAAAAGGCCCAGAATTTCTGGTAATGTGTTGTGACATTTGTACGTTCCATGGCCTTTTCACATTTTCTCATCACTGTTTATTCAGCGAGATTGTACATAATATTGGTGTGTGTGTGAATATTTTTATATATGTAAGTGTCATTCTGATGTTAATTAAAGCCTGTGCTGAGATTATATCACATCCACTATTTTTGTTTGTTTTTATAATGCATCACCAGATGCCCAAAAGGATTTAATTAATTCCTGTCTTCTTGTATTAAGCTCTGCAGTGATGTTCAGATATAGGAGACTGAAGACAAGAATGTGCTGACTGTACTTTACACAAAAGACCAAAGTGATTTCCCTAATGACTTTGTTAAATAGGATAAAGCTCTCTCCTTTAGCTACTTGTATACATTACTGTTTATCTGTCATTTATTTAGTGACATTGACATTGTAATGTAAATCATATGTGCAAATAAGGGCATTCATTTTGAAATAAGAGTTACATTTATATACTCCCTTTCACATAATGTCCATAAGCACCTCAGAGGGGCATGAGGAGGAGTGCAATGGACAGTAAGCACAAACCTGGGGGTAGGACCCTAGATCTGACTGAAGGTGTGATCAAAGCAGTAAGTTTTGAGGATGTCTTTGAAGTCGGGCAGGTAAGATTAGAGGATATTTTGGAGCATCCGAGACCTTGGGGGCATTGTTAGTTGCGGGTTGTGTTACGAAACCAAAGCTGAAACATAAAATGAACCAGAATGAAAATATGCTGTGTGGTACAATTGGAATAGACTGAAGAACTAACATGAAACAAGACCATGCTAGGATTTGGTGACGGGGATAAGTACCTTGGAGTTGCTATGCCAGAGGGCAAGGGATCAATTATGAAATAATAGATTTTCCTTGAATTTTAACATCAAGCAGATCCAAGGAAGTTGGAAACAAGGTTCATCTTAACACCGCATCTTTTTTAAGTGTATCCCAAATTCACAGCTTTCCTTATTGTGCTGAAACATCAGACCATTGAAGTACACTTGTTTGGAACTCAACCTCATTCCCACAGTAGCAGGAAGTTTGTTATAATGCTCAAGATAACACTGGTTCTGTTCTGTACACAGTTGAATATTGAATTGGAAAGACCCATATAATTTCAGCTGGAGGCCTCGGAAAGGTAGAATGGAAGAATTTTGTTGATATTATCCCCCAACAATGACATTTTCTTCTTTGTTCACTATCTTTTTAAATAATGTCTACTGAACACATCCTTAATAACATCCTCCAAATACTGTGAAGTAAAATGGTATAAAAATAAAAAAGTGTAATAATATCTTGTGCAGTATTATAAATCTTCAAATATTGTTTAGCCTGTCCAATTCAACAATTAAATGCTCTTCTCGGTCACAGCAAGAATATTCCACAGTTAAAATGAAAAGTAGTCTGATGTCTGGTGCATTGGCAGAACAGTGAACATATGAGCATGACTTTAGCAAGTAGACAGACAATCACAATTGCATGTGATTCTGGTCACCCCATTACAGGGCGGATGTCGAGGCTTTAGAGAGAGAAAAAAAGATTTCGTAAATCAATATGCAGTAATAATTGCTTGCAGTTCTAGCCACCCTGTTGCAGGAGGGATGTCACGTTTTTGAACAGAAAATAAGATGCACTACAGCGATTTAGTTTCTAACTTCATTTGTGTTGTGACACAGACCACAGTATGTGTTGTAATGCTGGCTCAGTCTCAGTGTTGCAAGTCAGGAGATCGATGATACTTTTATGAGATTGCCTCCCAGTTTGTGTAGTTTATGTTTTTCATTGAGATCCTTGGACTAGTGTAAAGCACGCGAGCACCAACGGTGTAAAAATGTCACTTCAATAATTAAATGCATTTTAATAGCTTTTAATAAAGCACAGCATGATTTGCTGTTTGTTTAGAATGAGATGCTGCAATCTGTTCTGTTTGCCTATCTAGAGTAGATGTAAAGGGAAATTCCTCGTGATAAAATTCTTAAGAGGCTGACACGGTTCTGAATTTGTCTTTCACTTTGTCTCCTTAGAGCTGATTTTGTTTTATCTGATGTCTTTATTCTTTTGTTTCCCATTCTACTGAGCTTCTTTGATATCAACATTAATATTGACAGCGAATATTTAAGTTTAAACAAAAATAGCTGAATATACTGCCTGAAAACCTATTGGAAAACAGCCTGTAATTGGTGTTTACTGGAATTTATCTGTGCTGTGAGAACATCAAAATAGGAGGAGATATGAAAAGCAGATTTTACGCTAACTTCCGTGGAAATTCATGCACGTTTGCAAGTATCAGTTGCAAAGTCATTCGATGTTCAGAAATCAAAGAATTGAGGGCGTTATTTATCTTTCCACCACCATGACCTTTGCCTTTAGCTGCTTGGGCCACACCCTCGCAGACTGATTACAAATGTGATTAGACGAGAGAGAGAGAGAGAGAGAGTTCAGAAAATATTCACAGGAATTTTGCCCAGACGAGAGGCCTTGAGTTATAAAGAGGGATTTGAAAAGGCTGCGATGATTTGGGTATGCTTCTTTAAGGAGACCTAAGCTACACACAATTGACAGTGGATGAGTGTCCCAGAATATACTCGAGGTAATGGGTCAACCTTGCTTAATAATAATAATAATATTCATTTATTGTCATTGCAACGAGTACAACGAAATTAAAAAAAATAGCCAATCCTGACGGTGCGTACAAACATATATGCAATAAATGCAAAAACAAATAAATACATAAATACAATTAAATACAATTATATTAAGTACAAGATTTTTTAACGGTGTTGCCTAGTGCAAAGGTAGTGTTCAGTTCTCGTATGGCCCTGGGGTAAAAACTGTTCTTAATTCTGTTTGTTCGGGATTTGATCGACCTGAAACGTCGACCAGAGGGCAGATGAACAAACAGACGGTGGCCGGGGTGGGATGGATCTTTTATTATTTTGCCTGCTCTACTGAGGCAGCGTAGGCTGAACAGGTGCTCCAGGGAGGGCAGTGAGCAGCCGATGATCTTCTGGGCCGTCGTGATGACCCTCTGAAGGGCCTTCCTGTCGTTTTCTGAGCAGCTGGCATACCATGTGGTTATACAGTATGCCAGCACACTCTCAATGGAGCAGCGATAGAAGGACAACATGAGCTTCTCCTGCAGGTTGGTTTTCCTGAGGATCCTCAGGAAGTGGAGTCTCTGCTGTGCCTTCTTTACTGTGGTGATGGTGTTGGTAGACCAGGTAAGATCCTCTGCGATGTGCGTACCCAGGAACCTGAAAGCTGGTACCCTTTCCACACAGACCCCATTGATGTAGAGTGGGTCGTAATCTCCACTGGTTTTTCTAAAGTCAATTATAAGTTCCTTTGTTTTGGAGGAGTTCAGGACCAGATTGTTCACTGAACACCATGCTGCCAGCCTTTGGATTTCATCCCTATAGGCTGTCTCATCTCCTTCTGAGATGAGTCCAACCACAGTCGTGTCATCCGCGAACTTGATGATGGTGTTGGTGGGATGGGTGGGGGCGCAGTCGTAAGTGTAGAGGGAGTAAAGGATGGGGCTCAACACACAGCCCTGTGGTGAGCCGGTGCTCAGTGTAATGGTGGAGGAGAGGTGAGGGCCTATTTTGACGGTCTGGGGGCGGTTGGTCAGGAAGTCCTTGATCCATTGGCAGATGGTTTGGGAAAATCCAAGGTCGGAAAGTTTGGTGACCAGTCTGCTCGGGATGACCGTGTTAAAGGCAGAGCTGAAGTCGAGGAAGAGCATCCTCACACAGCTCCCCTGGTGTTCAAGGTGGGTCAGTGCAGTGTGAAGAGCAGTGTCGATGGCATCCCCTGTAGACCTATTTGCTCTGTAGGCAAACTGGTGTGGGTCGAAGGTGGGTGGGAGGCTGGCTTTGATGTGCTGCAGGACCAGTCTCTCGAAGCACTTTGTGATGACCGGTGTGAGTGCTACCGGACGGTAGTCGTTAAGACCGCTGATGACAGACTTTTTCGGCAGTGGGATGATTATGGCGGACTTCTGGCAGGGAGGGATGGTGGATTTTAAAAGGGACAGGTTGAAGATTTTTGTGAAGACCTCAGATAATTGGTCTGCACATTCCCTCAGCACTCTGCCCGTCACACCATCGGGGCCTGCAGCTTTCCTGGGATTCACTGCTCTGAGCACGCGCTTAACATCATACTCCTGCACAGTGAAGGTGTTGCTGTCAGGTGCTGGAGAGGGTGTAATGTCTGCCACTGTAGCTTTCACCTCGAAACGAGCAAAGAAACAGTTAAGTTCCTCAGCCAGCGAGGCGTCGCCGTCGGCAGTCGTGCGGTTGCTGGTCTTGTAGTTGGTGATGTGCTGGATGCCTTGCCATACCCGCCGTGGGTCATTGTTGGAAAAGTGGTCCTCAATCTTCCTCTTGTAGGACGCTTTGGCATCCTTGATGCCTCTCTTCAGGTTGGTTCTAGCAGCACTGTATAGAGCTCTATCACTAGACCTGAAGGCGGTGTTACGGTCCTTGAGGAGAGACCTGACATCCTTTGTCATCCAGGGTTTTTGATTGGGATACAACCGGATGCGTTTGTCGACGGTGACATTGTCAACACAGTTTTGGATGTAGCAAAGTACAGTTGATGTGTACTCCTCCAAGTCCTGATCCTCAAAAATATCCCAGATGGTCCTTTCGAAGCAATCCTGCAGCTGCGAGGAAGCTCCTTCAGGCCATGTCTTAACAGTCTTTATGGTGACTGGAGCTTTCCTCCTGAGTGGGGTGTATGCTGGAGTTAGGAATATGGACAGGTGATCTGACTGCCCCAGGTGTGGTAGTGGTGCTGACCTGAAACCCTTCTTAATATTTGAGTAAACCTTGTCTAGTGTGTTTTTCCCCCTGGTAGCACATCTTATGTGTTGTTCAAGTTTCGGGAGAACTGACTTTAGGTCTGCATGGTTGAAGTCCCCGGCTATGATGTGGGCTGCTTCTGGATATGTGCTCTGTTGTGAGTTTATTGCACCGAGCAGGTAGCCTAAAGCTGTGCTAGCGTTAGCATTCGGTGGGATGTAGACTGCTGTTACTATAACCCCTGTAAATTCGCGAGGAAGGTAAAAAGGCCTGCATTTAACTGTTAGGGACTCCAGATCAGGAGAACAGTGGCTATCTATGATTTGGATGTTAGTGCACCATCTGTGGCACTATAATAAATGGTCCTGCAGAACCTTGCAGTTTCAATGTATTCTGTAGAAGGTATACAGGATATTTAAGGGTATTTTCAGCCCATCGTGTGTTTCCATTGAATCTTTGATTGGGAAAGTGATGCACATCATGAATTAATTGGCATGCGTGCCAAGATTGGAACACAAGAGGCTAATTATGATTTGGGTACAGATCACATTCAGTTGAAAAGTTCCCATATGAGATGCAACTCCGCGATGTGGAAGTGTGGGTAGAATGATCTCTTTTAGCTAATGATTTTCCAAGTACAGGTTTTGCTTGCCTGATTTTAGTTCGGAGGATTTTAGTCATACAGTGTGGAAACAGGCCCTTAGGCCCAATTTGACCACACCAACCAACATGACCCATTTACATTAGTCCCACCTGCCTGTGTTTGACCCATTTCCCTCTAAACCTATTCTATCTGCGTACCTGTCTAAATGCTTTTTAAACGTTGCAATAGTACCTGCCTCAACTACCTCTTCTAGCAACTCATTCCATTAACCCACCTTCCTTTGTGTAAAATAGTTACCCCTCAGGTTCCTATCAAATCTTTCCCCCACTCACCTTAAACCTGTCCTCTGGTTTTCGATTCCCCTACTCTGCGCAAAAGACTCTGTACATTGACCCTATCAATTCCTCTCATGATTTTGTGCGCCTCTATAAGATAACCCCTCATTCCCCTGCTCTTCAAGGAATAGAGTCCTAGCCTGCTCAACCTTTCTTTATAGCTCAGGCCCTCGAATCCCGACAACATCCTTATAAATCTTCCTAGCACCCTTTCAAGCTTGATGACATCTTTCCCAATACGGTGACCAAAACTGAAGACAATACTCTAAATGTGGCCTCACCTATGTCTTATATAACTGTAACATGACATCCCAACTTCTATACTCAAGTAATACAGACCACAGCATAGAAACAGGTCCTTCGGTCCGAGTCAACGCTGACCATATTCACACTAGTTTTATGTTACCCCACTTTATCATCCATTCCCTATACACTAGGGGCAATTTTGTAGAGGCCAACTAGCCTACAGGCCTGCACATCTTTGGGATGTGGGAGGAAACCAGAGCACTCGAAGGAAACCCATGCTGTCACATGGAGAATATGCAAACTCCACGCAGACTGCACCTGAAGTCAGGGTCAAACTCGGGTCTCTGGCATTGTGAGGCAGCAGCTCTACCAACTCTGCTGCTCTTCCTTGACTTCAATCCCTCATTCAGAAAAAAAGCAGTATTATGGAGAAAACAGTAATTACATGAGTGTCCCTGGCTGATCCTGTAGTGCTCTCTCAGATAAGTCATGGCTTTTGATCCCAATGCGTATTAAGGCAGGAAAGCATCGCTGCACCAGTGCTCAGTGGGGGCAGTAGGAAAGGGAATGGAAGTCATGTGCCACTGTCAACCATTTTTTCAAAAAACTAGCCAAATGATTGAATGTCTTCAAGTCTCCACATTACATTAAATGCAGATTGCAGCCCTTTAAGGGCATACAATCTTCTGAGCCATCTGTGATTTTTGCCGGTTTTAAATGTCCAGACTTGCACCTATGTCTCCCTCCATCTACATTCCTTCCTCTGACTTCACAATCCTATTATTGCACTACTATTGTTTGTTTTTTGTGTGTATGTATGTATGTGTGCGGGTGTGTGTGTATAAATATATATATGTGTGCATATATATATATGTATGTATTGTGTGCGTATATATATATATATATATATGTGTGTGTAGGGGCACAGGGATTGGTCCAGACCATCGAACCCTCTGATTGGTCGAAGAGGTCAGGTGGTGCGCAGGAGAGGGAACAATCAGTCTGGTTTTGAACTCCAAGAAAGACAGTTGAATTTATGGTTGTTTGTCGTTTACAGCGTTGGTTTTGTCACGGTTGTTAGCCTTCTAATATACGTCTACCTCAACGCACATCGCCTTACGACTCGCCATAGTGGTGACCCCGACGTGATCACAGATCACCAAGATGTCCCATCAGGAGGCATCGACACCGAACGCAGTCGGCGTTCATCTGCCCCCGTTCTGGGCCCACCAACCACGCCTGTGGTTCGCCCAAGCGGAGGCCCAGTTCCACCTCCGGGGCGTAAAGGAGGACGAAACCAGGTTCTACCACCCATTGAGCGTACTGCCGTCGGAGACGCCCGCACGGGTAGCGCAGTACGTCACCGACCCGCCAGAAACCGGCAAGTATGCGGGCCTCAAGTCACTGCTGCTGAAAACCTTCGGCCGCAGCCAACAACAGCGGGCCAGCACACTCCTGCACTTACCTGAGCTAGGGGACCGACCGCCGTCGGTCCTCATGACGGAGATGATGACTCTAGCGGGAGAGCACACCAAATGCCTCATGTTCGAGGAGGCATTCCGCGAGAAGCTGCCAGAGGACGTCCGCGTAGTTCTAGCAGACGTCCCGTTCGGTGACCCGATGGATTTTGCAGAGAAGGCGAATGCGCTGGTCGCGGCAAAGACGAAGCGCCCTGGCTCGGTAAATCGGGTTTCCACACCGGTGAGCGACCGACCGCGTGGCCAAAATGGCGCCCATCCGCCCGCCACTTTTCAAAAAAACTGCCAAACTGCCACATCGACGGCGGCCATTTTGAAAGAGGCTCGCGACATAGAAACACCCCAGCGCGGCTGGTGTTTCTTTCATAAACGGTGGGGAGCAGCGGCACGCAACTGTAGAAGCCCCTGCACGTTCTCGGGCAATGCCTCGGCCGATCAAATGTAGAGGCAATCTCGATCGGCCAGAACCATCGCCTCTACCTTGCTGAGCAACATACCGGTACCGTTTTCCTCGTGGATACCGGGGCGATCGTTAGCATTGTGCCTCCATCCTGCCAGGAAGCGCGATCAGGTAGGACTGGTCCCCCACTCATTGCGGTGAACGGCAGCCCTGTCCGTACCTACGGAACACGGGACATGTCCCTGTCCTTTGGTTCCAGGACCTACGACTGGACTTTCATCATCGCGGATGTAGGCCAGGCAATCCTGGGAGCAGATTTCCTTTGGGCTTTCTCACTGATCCCTGACGTCCGCGGGAAGAGCCTGCAACCGTCGGCCAGTAACGTTGACCCTCCCGCTCCTTCGGTTTCCGTGTCGCCCAGCCCGACCGTCCAGGCCGTCACCACGACCTCCGACCCGTTTGCTGCGATACTCGCTGATTTCCCGGAGCTCCTAGTCCAGCGTTTCGACGCACCTGCCGCCAAGCACGGAGTCATGCACTTCATCCCTACGGAGGGACCGCCTGTTTTCACCCGAGCCCGATGCCTACCCCCTGATAAGCTGGCAGTCGCTCGCGAAGAGTTCCTCACTTTGGAACGGCTGGGGATCGTGCGCCCGTCGGACAGCCCATGGGCCTCACCGTTGCACATGGTCCCAAAAGCATCTGGGGGGTGGAGACCGTGTGGCGATTACCGGCGTCTGAACGCCATCACCACGGCTGACTGATACCCGATCCCGCATATTCAGGATTTTTCCGCCAGCCTGGAGGGTGCCACGGTATTCTCAAAACTGGACTTAGTCCGAGGGTATCACCAGATCCCGGTTCGCCCTGCAGACATCCCTAAGACCGCCACGATCACCCCGTTCGGGCTTTTCGAGTGGCTGCGGATGCCTTTCGGCCTCAAAAACGCCGCCCAGGCGCTTGTTCCAACGCCTCATGGATCATGTGGGTCGGGGTATGCCTTTTGTGTTCATCTATCTGGACGATATTCTCGTAGCAAGTCGGTCGGCTCACGAACATCGGTCCCACCTGCGCTCCATATTCCAAAGGTTGCAGGACCACGGTCTGATCCTATACCCGTCCAAATGCCAGTTCGGGCTATCCTCGGTCGATTTCCTGGGTCATCGGATCACACCGGCCGGTGCCGTTCCCTTGCCCGAGAAGGTGGCTGCTATCCGCTCTTTTTCCCGCCCCGACACCATCAAAGGGTTACAAGAGTTTGTAGGTATGGTGAATTTTTACCACCGATTCGTCCCGGCGGCAGCTCGGATCATGCGTCCCCTTTTCCAATGCCTCGCGGGTAACCCCACCGAGCTCGTGTGGTCCCCTGCTGCCGATGCGGCTTTCGCGGCGGCCAAGCTGGCCCTCGCGAACGCCACCATGCTCGTCCACCCGCAGTGGGGGCAGAGGAGCGCGGGTGGACGAGCATGGTGGCGTTCGCGAGGGCCAGCTTGGCATTTTTCAGCTGCCAACTCACTCGCCCCGAAATGGCTTACAGTGCCTTTGATCGGGAACTCCTGGCCCTCTACCTGGCGATCCGTCATTTTCGCTATTTTTTGGAGGGTCGCTTTTTCGTTGCCTTCACTGACCACAAGCCACTGACGTTTGCTTTTTTGAAGGTTTCCGATCCGTGGTCGGCCCGCCAGCAGAGACACCTCACTTTCGTTTCGGAATTCACCACCGACGTTCGGCACATTGCGGGTAAACTAAACGCCGTGGCGGATGCCCTGTCCAGACCAGCGGTTACCCCTGTTGCCGAGGTAAGTTCCGGGGTGGATTTCCAGGAGCTCGCGGAGGCACAGTGCCTGGAAGACACCCCCTCCCTGTACCCCCACACCACCTCGGGGTTGCGGTTGGCACAGGTAGCCTGTGGTCTCACTCGTACCAAACTCTGGTGCGATGTTTCTCTGCCCCGCCCCCGCCCGGTAGTGCCCACTTCCATGCGGCGCCAGGTTTTTGATACCATTCACGTCCTGGCACATCCGTTCATCCGGGCCACTTCGGCTCTGGTTGCGGCTCGCTTTGTCTGGCATGGGCTGCGGAGGAAGGTGGCCGCCTGGTCCCGCTCCTGCATTCCTTGTCAAACCTCCAAGGTTCACCGGCACACTCGGCCCCCCGTGCAGCAGTTCAAGGTCCCCGCAGTCCGATTCCTCCACATCCACGTGGATCTCGTCGGCCCGTTACCTCACTCCAGGGGCTCCACCCACCTCCTCACGGTAGTCGAGCGGTTCACCCGGTGGCCGGAGGTGCTCCCGTTGTCCGACATCTCAGCAGCCTCCTGCGCTCGGGCTCTGGCACTAAATTGGGTTGCCCGTTTCGGCGTCCCGGACGTCATCACTACCGACCGGGGCGCCCAATTCACCTCGTCCCTGTGGGTGGCTCTGACTCAGCTGTGCGGGTCCCGATTACAGCAAACCACCGCCTATCACCCCCAGGCCAACGGGATGGTGGAGCGGTTCCACAGGCAGCTTAAAACCTCACTCACTGCCCGCCTGTCCGGCCCCGACTGGGCCGACCAGCTCCCATGGGTTCTCCTGGGTATCCGCACGGCTCCGAAGCCCGATCTCGGAGCTTCCTCGGCAGACCTCGTCTATGGCTCGCCCCTGTGGTCCCGCTCCTGCGACGTTCTCCCTCCATGTTCTACCCTCCCTCCCTCCGTGCCAGCACTCCTGGCTTCACTCTGAGCGCGGGTGGGGTCCCTGGCCCCGGTCCCTGCTTCTCGTCACGGGGATCCCCCTTCACATGTCCCGGCGGCCTTGGGCGACTGCGAGTTTGTGTTCCTACGAATCGATGCCCACCGTCCCCCATTCCGGCCGGTTTACCAGGGTCCGTTCAGGGTAGTGAAGAAAGGCACAGTCACCTTCACGTTGGAAGTGGGCACCCGACAGGAGGTCGTCTCGGTGTCCCGCCTTAAGCCTGCCTATTTGGACCCAGACCAGCCCGTTACAGCGGCTCAACCTCCTCGCCGGGGCCGACCTCCGGCCGCGGCTCCCGTACAGCAGTTTCCCCCCTTGCTGCCCCCGTTCGGGACTCCTCTTCACCCGGTCGCCTTGCCACTACCGCCTCCGGCTCCCAGCTTCCCCTCCTCCCCTTTCGCCTCCGGCAACCCCTCCTGCGGTGCCTGCTTCCCCGTCCCCACCCCCGGTGGGGCCTCCCTCTCCTCTCCGCACCCGCTCCGGTCGGGTGGTCCGGGCACCTGCCCGGTATCGCGCCGAGGGTTCTGGGGGGGGGTCATGTAGGGGCACAGGGATTGGTCCAGACCATCGAACCCTCTGATTGGTCGGAGGTCGGGTGGTGCACAGGAGAGGGAACAATCAGTCTGGTTTTGAACTCCAAGAAAGACAGTTGAATTTATGGTTGTTTGTCGTTTACAGCGTTGGTTTTGTCACGGTTGTTAGCCTTCTAATAAACGTCTACCTCAACGCACATCGCCTTACGACTCGCCATATGTGTATATATATATATATATACACACACACACGCATACACGCACACAATACATACACATTCAGCCCAGCATGTTCCAGGAGATAGAAAAATAAGGCCAGCTGGGAGTAATCTCAGAGAGTTCTCAGTGTCAAGTATTTGTGTTGCTCAAATTCTGCTCCGAGCATGTCGCCCAGAAAATCAGATCTAATGACTGTATCTTCTGCCCAATACCCAGCTGCCTTAATATCTTCTAGAAATCAATAGAAACATAGAAGTTTTTAACACAAGTTTGGAAAGAATTAAAAGGAACAAATTTCCCAGGATTAGTCCAATTGTTTTAAGATGTATGACAGCACTACAATGAGTGGGAACATCAGAGGTGAACAAGAAACCGCAGGAATTGGAAATCTGTTCAAACAAATTTCTACCCACAAAATACTGGCAATAGACAGCCAGAGAGCACATAAGGAAATACCCAGAGTCCTATTCAGATGCACCATCAGACCTCAGATGCACTAACATGACATCTTATCAAAAGCGAACAGCTTGAAATACATTTGCAGTTTAGTTTAAAGATACAGCATAGAAAGAGGCCCTTCAGCCCAACTAGTCCATGCCAACCATCGATCACCCGTTCACGCTAGTTATAATAATAATAATAATAATAATATTCATTTATTGTCATTGCAACGAGTACAACGAAATTTAAAAAATAGCCAATCCTGACGGTGCGTACAAACATATATGCAATAAATGCAAAAACAAATAAATACATAAATACAATTATATTAAGTACAAGATTTTTTAACGGTGTTGCCTAGTGCAAAGGTAGTGTTCAGTTCTCGTACGGCCCTGGGGTAAAAACTGTTCTTAAGTCTGTTTGTTCGGGATTTGATCGACCTGAAACGTCGACCAGAGGGCAGATGAACAAACAGACGGTGGCCGGGGTGGGATGGATCTTTTATTATTTTGCCTGCTCTACTGAGGCAGCGTAGGCTGAACAGGTGCTCCAGGGAGGGCAGTGAGCAGCCGATGATCTTCTGGGCCGTCCACTCCCTACACATTAGGGGCAATTAGCCTACAAACACATGTCTTTGAAATGTAGGAAGAAACCGGAGAATCCGGAGGAAACCCAGGCCGTCACAGGGTGAACGTACAAACTGCACACAGACAGTAGCCGAGGTCAAGATCTAACCTAGGTCTCTAGCACTCCGCTAGCTGCGCCACAGCTAGTCTGTTTTTCTCTGAAAGTAATGGACCCGGAGAATATGTTAGACAAATGTTTGTGTTATGAATACTAATTGCATGCTTGCGTTATTTTAACTGACGTTTTAATTCTATTTATATTTTTAAACCATGTTTCTCCT
The DNA here is from genome assembly GCF_053455715.1 of Rhinoraja longicauda. NCBI lineage: Eukaryota > Metazoa > Chordata > Chondrichthyes > Rajiformes > Arhynchobatidae > Rhinoraja > Rhinoraja longicauda. The sequence goes on along the minus strand of NC_135968.1, from coordinate 24,317,591 downwards.
TTTATGATGTAATTTGATTTATGCTTTGAAAGTGAGAATAGTGCAAAAGCACATTTTTAGCATGGCTTTGGACTGTCATAAAAGCGTTAGTCAGTTAAGTTAGTACCGGCTCAGGTAGGCTCTCAATATTAGCTCACAGACCATTGTGCAAATCAGCATCCATTAAAGGGAAGGAGAAAAAAAGCTGTCCTCATTACACTGCTGTCATTTACTCTTCATCCCCTGTCCTCTTTAGCAGCATTAAGACTGGATGTAAATTTGCCAGTTAATGCTGTGAGAAAATGGATAGTTCAAGAAGGGCAGGAATTAGAGATCAGTATTAGGTGCTGATAAGCTGCTTTCCCTCTGCAGTGCCAGCTGTTTAACATTCATGGGAAAGTAATCATCAAACAACGTTATCGCAGCTCTGTTGACAGCTGAGGAACATCATATCAGTATGATAATTTTTTATTGCTTCCAGCAAAGAACCATATTTTTTCTCATGTCCATTATTGTGATCCCAGCTTCTTAGTACGGGCACTGCAAACCTTTGGTTCTCAAACAATGTTGAGAATTCTGTAATAGCGATTTTGAACATCTTTGCTGATAAAACATAAGTGTATGAATAGCCCAGTTATGTCACAAACCAAGCATCGTCTCTCCAACGGAGTGTCATAGAAGTTGATTTGAGAACCTTAGATTGTGACACCAAATATCATGCGTAAACACCTTGGCACAACAGTAACTCTCAAAGGTTTTACACCATATCACAATCAAGCCCTGTTAGAGACACCAAGATCACACCATATCACAATCAAGCTATGTTAGAGACCCCAAAAATTTCACAATAGCACAATCAAGCCATGTTAGAGACACCAAGATCTCACCATATCACAAACATAGTCATACAACGTGAAAAGCAGGCCATTTGGCCCAACTTGCCCACACCGACCAACATGTCTCATCTTCACTAGTTAGTCCCACCTATCTGCATTTGTCCCATATCCCTCCAAACCTATTCCATCCATGTACCTGTCTAAATGTTTATTAAACGCTGCAATAGTACCTGGCTCAACTACCTCCTCCGGCAGCTTGTTCCAAACACCCACCACTCTTTGTGTAAAAAAAAGTTACCCTTCAAGTTCCTATTAAATCTTCTCCCCGCTCCTCCTAAACCGATGTTCTCTGACTAAATACCCACTCTTTGTTTTGCACAGAGTTCTTCCTCAGATCTTTAAGGCATTCCCTCCAATCTAGAATTTGCTATTTCTATCTACCAATGCCCAAAGTGTTGATCATTCAGTACTGGCCAAGACAGGGGCACATCATGCCAATGAATAATTAAAAGACCAGATGTGTATCCAGGGTTGGGTTAATCAGGATTGTTTTGCTTATCATTTGAGGTTTATTTTCTTTGTAATTATTGAGCACTCCTTTCTGCTGGAGGTATTAAAATTCTGCCAAAATTTAAAATGCGATGGAGGAATCTGTGAAGATCCAACAAGATGTGATGACATGATATAGTTTGACTCCATTATCCACTCCCTCCTCTTCACAACCCAGACAGTTGGGTTGTCTATAGATACGTATAGATAGATACGTTCATCCACGAACTGTACACATTTGCAACAGGAGTTGTTCTCCCTCCTGTTACCAATTGGCAGTAGAAGGCACCAGTGCTGAGTTCTGGGACACTCACTCTTGGAATGAATGACTCACGTGAAAAGACAAAGTGTAACATAGTCACATTTATTGCTGAGTAAATGAGCTTTAAGGAATATGCAAATAATTATCAACGGGTAATAGACAAATCAACGGAGAGGACAAAGAGATGTCAATAGAATTATAACTTAGGAAGAATGGAGGTGTTAACATTGTTGGGGAAAATAGAAATGCTATCTATCTTATATTACTAAAACTCTCATCTTGTTTGTTCTGTTTGTTTGTTAGGGTTGTTTGTTCCCCGTATGTTTGTGCTTTATTTTTGTGCCCTGTCGCACAATAGCACGACAATTTTAGGCCCACCTTACTCACCATTGTCCTGGGGTCTGTAGTACCCAAGTTTCATTCAAATTGGTCTTATATTTTTTAAGTTAAAGACATTTAAAAGTTAAAAAATCACCTTTTCAACTTATCCAGGAGAGGAGGGGAGGATAAGGGGGGTTGAGGAGGGCTGGATTGGATGAGTGGGGGGGGGGGGGGGGGGTGGGGGGGGGAGAGGGAGGGGGGAGGGAGGAGGGGAGGTGCTAGACCAATGCAAGAGAGGTTTGGGGGTTGAGGGGGATGGAATGGGTGAGTGGCTGAGGGGGAAAGGGAGGATGGGGAGATAAGGGGGATTGAGGGGGGATGGAGTGGAGGAGTTGGTGAGTAGGGGGGAGGGGGAATTTTTTAGATTTAGATTTAGAGATACAGCACGGAAACAGGCCCTTCGGCCCACCAAGTCGGCGCCGCCCAGCGATCCCCGCACATTAACACTATCCTACACTAGGGACAATTTTTATATTTACCCAGTCAATTAACCTACATACCTGTACGTCTTTGGAGTGTGGGAGGAAACCGAAGATCTTGGAGAAAACCCACGCAGGTCACGGGGAGAACGTACAAACTCAGTACAGACAGCACCCGTAGTCAGGATCGAACCTGAGTTTCCGGCGCTGCATTCGCTGTAAGGCAGCAACTCTACCGCTGCGCCACCGTGTCGCCCTGAATGGGGGAGGAGAGGGTGCTGGACCAATGCAGGAGAGGTTTGGGCCCAATGGATCCACTGGGTCTAGTATATAACTAAAACTCTCATCTTGTATGTTTGTTTGTTTGTATGTGTCTTCATTTGTTCCCGAATTACAGCCAAAATGGTACAATAATGCAACAATTTTAGCCCCACGTTACTCACCATTGGCCTGCGTTGTGCAGTAGCAAGTTTCATTCAAATTGTTGTTATATTTTAAAAGTTATTCGCATTTTAAACTTTAATAAATCGCTCCCAAGTGCCGTGCCCATCAGCCGAGCCTGCGCAGTAATCCCTCCGTGTTTGACATCACAATGGGAACCCAACGGGTCCGCGCCTGTGCAGTTGGGGCCTGTTGATTTAATACTTACGCGTTCATCTTGCATCACAACGGTAAGATGGCCGCCAGATCTGCGTGTGCGCATCTGCGGGAGGTTTGCGGGGGAGGACTGCCGCCCATCCTGCCGTGCCCTGCATCTGATCTTCATCCCGTGGTACAGCGTGGATCTTCCTCCCATGGTGCCGCGCGGCGTCAGAGAGAAGGCCAAAGAAAATGGCCACCGACAGGATGGATACGCGGCTGTGCCTTGCGGCCGCTCTCCTGCTACTGGCTGCCACGATGGCCACCCGGGGCTGGGGTGAGTGGCTCCCTCTCCCCTTTCCTCTCCCCCCTTGCCCGCCCCCGGCCCCGGGGGCAACTCCCCAGCCAGCAACGGGTCCATGGGTCGTCAGTTGGGGGTGGGTTGCCTGGCCCCGCAGCAGAGGTTTGATCCCAACGGGTCCACGAGTCAACTAGTATTTTTTAAATGGTCAGAAACGACTAAATATTGATATACGGAAGGATTTTTGTGCACTAATTTATTGAATGCAAAATGTGTATTAAATTACAAACAAACACCAAGTCACGTATTATATATGTCTTTAATGCAAGGCGATGGAGAACAAGACTATGGTGTTCTTCCTTCACTGTTCTTACACAAAAGTTCTTAGTACAGTCTTATCTTCTCGCAGCGGCAAACCAGGCCTACTGCCGCAAGTGGCCGCAGGAATTAATGTTCAGGTAATGTCTGTCCCTTGGTTCATGGTGCCCCCCCATCCCCCCCCACCCCCCTTCCCCTGCCGTGTCTCTCTCTGAGGAGAAATTGTAAATCCTTAGAATTTTACACATGAGTGGTATAATTCATGAAGAAGCTCAGGAATGAGATATACTTTTGGACACTAAGGAAATCAAGTGATCATGGAAATTGGATGGAAAAGTGAATGAAATAATATCTGTCATGATTATAGACAATAGACAATAGACAATAGGTGCAGGAGTAGGCCATTCAGCCCTTCGAGCCAGCACCGCCATTCAATGCGATCATGGCTGATCCCTCTCAATCAGTACCCCGTTCCTGCCTTCTCCCCATACCCCCTCACTCCGCTATCCTTAAGAGCTCTATCCAGCTCTCTCTTGAAAGCATCCAACGAACTGGCCTCCACTGCCTTCTGAGGCAGAGAATTCCACACCTTCACCACTCTCTGACTGAAAAAGTTCTTCCTCATCTCCGTTCTAAATGGCCTACCCCTTATTCTTAAACTGTGGCCCCTTGTTCTGGACTCCCCCAACATTGGGAACATGTTTCCTGCCTCTAATGTGTCCAATCCCCTAATTATCTTATATGTTTCAATACAGTAGAGTGATGGGCCGTACCACTTACCTCTCTGTCCATTTCATCATCTCTTATTTCAATTGCATGTCTCAACTGTACATGATCTTTTCAAGTCATACAAGGAGATATTGGGGATAGAAAGCAAATGAGGTCTTGCCAGTAATGCTTAAATCCAGAATGAAATTGCAAAAATCTGGTAGATTAAAGAGCATACATGTAGTGGACACATCTGCCCAACAAATGGCAATGCACTTTTCGCAAGGCACAATGTTCTCATATTATTTTTCTCTGCAAAGGAAGCAGAAACCAGAAAGAGTACAGAGTCTTTAAGCCTTGAATTCACACAGTTGTAGACAGCATCAACTCTCCCGTGCACCAAACAGTAAATCTGAAAGAGTTTACACTGAATTAATGTCCAGGGAATGTCTATCCACTGAAATTGGCTAATTCGTTTCAGAGGTTGGTAATAGAGGAAAGCAAAAGTGAAGGCACAAGGAACTGTAGATGCTGGTTTACAATTTTAAAAAGGGACAAAGTGCTGGAGTAACTCCACGGATCATGCAGCATCTTTGGAGGACGTGAATAGGTGATGTTTCAATGTCACAAAGCTTCTTCAGACTCGTTATGGTAGGGGGGAGGAAGCTGGAAGAGAGTAGGGTGGCAGGACAAAGCCAGGCAAGGGATGTGGATTTAAAAAAGGGGGGTCGGGGGTTTATTGGCAGATATTTGGACAAAGGCTAGAGATGAGAAGACAAAAAGCTGTGGGATAATGAGATGGCTTTATGGTGAACCATTTCCCAATGCCAGCATTGCTTGAAGGGGAATCAACACCAGGTTATGATAAAAAGGCTAAGCTCCTCAACATAGCAGCTGACACTACCGCAAAACCCTTCGAAAGCTGAAGATGCTGATGGTAGCAATGGGACTGTAGCTTGAATAAGTGCGGCTGAAATGCTAAATTAATATCAGTGGAGATAATCACAGTCCTGAGGGTGCTTAAACATTAATTGTATATTTTAATTTTGCTCCCTCACACTTTTAGGCTTGATTACTTTAACAGAAATTCACCCTAATAATATCACCAACACTCAAGGATTTAATTTTTCCTGATAATATATAGTTAACACATTAACCTCAAAAGTATTTATGCAATATTTTAATGCAAGTGCTAATCAGGTGGAAATGAAATAAACCAGTTAAATAGTTTCATTAAATTAACGTAATAAATGATTTTTATATGAATTCGTGAATTTGTTCGTAACCAAAGAAATTAAACTCCATTATTTAAACAGTAATATTTAATCAATTTTCCAAATTTAAACAACATTTTGTAATTTAATCCTATTTATTTTTATGTTTCATCAGCTGAAGGGTCCTGATGGTCATACTCCTTTGTAAATAACTTTCTCATGAATCTGTAATTATGTTTTAAATATATTAATTTGAAATTTCCCAACATTAATTTAGCTTGTGCTCTCAAAAGTTTTGTATCTATCGGTCCCTGACAGAACTGTCATTTCCCCCGCGAATATATTTTCTTCTAGAGATGGAAATAATTTGGCATTGATGTTAGGTACTATTTCTGTCCAATATGTCCTCTCTCTCATCCCACCCCTGAGCAATAAATGGGTAAATATTCCTTGCTGAGCCAACTGGAGAAGCAAGCATTAAGCGACCCATTGAGACACAAGGAACCGTAAATGCTGGAATCTTGAGCAAAACACAAAGTACATAGGCAAGCTATGATTACTAGTCTCAGCTGTGTTAGGTTTGTACTACAATTGACCTCAATGTTGTGATTTAGCGAAGAGAAATATGATGTTCATCACTTTAATAGAAGAATCAGGCTGTACCACAAATCCAATGGCTTTTGGAGGTGGAAAATATTCATTCCTTGCATAATGAGTCCCTCATCTGGTTTGATATGGAAAAGCTAAAAATGAAAGCAGTAGAATTTGTAATTTGATTTATGCAATGATGATGCAGATTCGTACTAGTTTGTGAACTGTACTGAAGGTTGAGTGGTGAGTTCTGCAGTAAACGGTTGTGTCTTAGCTCCTAATTCATTAGCACAAAAACAAGAAGGAATCAAGCAAAGAGAATAAACATTTCAGCTTTTAAATTAAAGCTTCAACAGAAAACACTGGGAGTGCTTGGCAGATCATTCAGGCCCTGTGGGGAAACAAAGTGTTTGTGTTTCTGGGCTCAAGTTGGTATGTAACAACAAATAACATGCTTCCACCGGCTTTGTAGGCTTTGTAGGCTTTGTAGGCTTTGTAGGCTTTGATGAACTTACCACATGAGATCCATGCTTAGATATGCATGCCCTGCTGGAAGGCTTAGACATACTTTGTAGCGATGTGCTGTACTCTACTTTTGAAATTCAGTTGGATATATGGATTTAATTTTGTAGGCAGACTACGTCGTGGGAAGGGGACTATATAATGCGTTTCGTGCTACTGACCTGAGATTCACTCAGATTGACTGAGTATTTCCTTTTTTATTACAATTGTTTTCACGTATAATTTGAAATGATTCTGACTATTTTTGCACATGACAAGGGAAGCGCAGTCCGTTGAGCCTGACATCAATGGTGGAGGGAACTCTGAGCGACAGGATTTACCAGCATTTGGATAGGCAATAACTGGTGAAGTGTTGCCGGCATGGGAACTCTTGCTTCACAAATGTTTTGAAAAGGCCACCGAAAGGATTGATGAGGGCAAGGTAACATTTTCTATATGGACTTTAGCAACGTCCCACATGGTAGGCTAGTGCAGAAGTTTAGTCCGTATGGGATTGAGGGTGTGCTAGCCAACTGAATTCAAACTCGACTTGATTGAATGAGTTTGAGAGTGCTAATGGATGATTGTTTTTTGATAGGGGGCCTGTGCCACTACATTACACTGTTGTTTGTCATTTAAGTTAATGACCTGGATGACAATGTTGTTTATGTGGTGAGTAAATGTATGGCTGACACCAGAATTGTTTAAGTCATGGACAGCGAGGAAAGCTATCTAAGTTAAAAATGGATTGGGATTCACTATGGAAGATGCCCAAGGAATGGTGGATGAAATTTAATTTAGACAAGTATGAAGTGAGGTGTTTTGTAAGTCAAATCAGGTCAGGACTTACACAGTAAATGGTAGGGACCTGGAGTGTGTTGGAGCACAGAGAGGCTGAGGGGTACAGGTACACATTCTATGAAAGTGGTGACATCGGTAAACAGGGTGGTGAAGAAGGCATTTGGCATGCTAGTCTTCATCAATAAGAGTTGGGACATTGTGTTTCAGCTGGATGTTGGTGAGACCACTTTGAAGTATTGTGTGCAATTCTGGTTGTGGGAAGGATGTCATTAAGCTGGAAAGGGTGCAGAAATGATTCACCAGCTTGTTACCAGGACTTGAGGGATTGAGTTATAAGGAAAGGCTGGATAGGCTGGCACTTTCTCCCTGGAATGCAAGAGGCTGAGGGGTGACCTTGTAGAGGTGCACAAAATCATTAGAGGCACAGATAAGGTGAATGGTCACAGTTTTTTTTCCCCAGGCTGCAGTAGTAGTGCAGAGCTAGGGGACATGGGTGTAAGGTGAGGGGAAAGTTTTGAAAGAGACCTGAGGGGCAATTTCTTCATGCACAGCGTGGTACCCATATGAAATGAACTGCCAGATGAAGCAATGGAGGCAAGTACAATCGCGATGGTCAAAAGACCAGGCAGGTACGTGGATAAAAAACGTTCAGAGGGATTTAGGACATGCATGGGGAAACGGAACTGGCTCAGTTATAAAACTTGGTCAGCATGGATTATTTGGGCCAAAGAGCCCGTTTCAGTGCTATCTGACTATGACTCGAGGTTTATAAACAAAATACGTTGTAAATTCCGTGTTGTAATTATGTGAGTGTGAATTGCAATTGAAGTCATATTTGCAAACATCAAATACATTCTTTCTGATAGCAAATTATATATATCAAAATTGTTTCTGTGTCATGGCTTGCTTCACTGTTGTAATGTGGTCCACTTTAAAGTATTGCAAATCTGGTTTCATAATATATGGTATGTAATTATAGCTTAAAAGATTTTCCATACCTGCAGAAACCTGTCCATGTATGCTTAAATAAAAGCTCAGCTATTACTGACTATTCAGTTTACCATTTAGCCTCAAACACTGTGGTACACAATCGTTACATTGGGTTTTAAGGTTAGAGATTAAGGGATTATCTGTTGAGGTTGATTTGAATTCTTAAGGGTAAAGCTAATGATTGTCTTTGAGATACTTTAGATAGTTCTTGAAAGCAGCACAACATTTTTACCTGTCAGTCGTAATTTGGCATCAGATTTGATTTGAAATGGAAGGGGAAAAATTGCAATCTTGATACCCTGGGAGCAATCTATAGTCCATTAAAAAGTGTTGCATTACAGTTGCTCATTGTTGAAACATGACTCAGCTGGTATTTTGGTCAATTTACAGCAATTCAGCTGCCAATGCTGCTGATAAAGTTGAATGAAACCCTGATTACTAATCATGACTTATCTACTACGAGAATGCTTTCAGAAGAACCATTCTTTTTTAGTGCAGAGTATTATTACTCCAGCATTTGTTTGTGAAGGGCACAGCGTGCTGGAGTAACTCAATGGGACAGGCAGCATCTTTGGAGGACATGGATAAGGTGAAGTTTGTGAAGTACTGTTTAACTGAATTATTTTGGCCAATGTACAATGCAGGTGTACACAAAGTGCTGGAGTAACTCAGCGGGTCAGGCAGCATCTCTGGAGAAAAAGGAATGTTGATGTTTCGGGCCTTTTTCTTCAGAGATGCTGCCTGACCCTTCCAGCTGTGTTACTCCAGCACTTCGTGTCTATCTTCAGTATAAACCAGCATATGCAGTTCCTTTCTACACATAAACTGCAGGTATCTTCAGCTTCAACATCAGTTATAGAGTAAATGTGTAGGAAGGGACTGCAGATGCTGGTTTAAACTGAAGATAGACGCAAAAGGCTGGAATAACTCAGCGGGACAGGCAGCATCTCTGGAGAGAAGGAATGAGCGACGTTTCGGGTCGAGACCCTTCTTCAGACTGAAGAAGGGTCTCGACCGGAAACGTAGCCCATTCCTTCTCTCCAGTTATAGAGTAAATATGCGCAAATTTCAAAAATAACAAAAAGTGAATGAAGAATGATGGATCACAGGGGGACAGTATTCTCGGAAAAAAAGAGCCAGAATCTTCAGTGCATTTTGCACGTTTTGTGTTGGGACTTTTCTGACCATGGAATTACAATTTCAATGAAACTTTCCTTTTCTATTTGCTGGATGGATGGCATTTCCATTTAGCTCATTTTAGTTTCATTCTTGCTGCTCAGCAGTTGTTGCCTTTTCTTTTTACCATATTAATTCATTTCCTCCAGTGAATTTTATAGCAGTGATACACTGCTACATTCCCCATAAATCTTCATCTTGCAGCAGTAAACTCCTAAACACGATGCATCTTTTTTCAAATTCCTGAGAGGGCAATTATACCTTTCTCCATGCCCACCTTTATCAATCCCCTCATACGTAAAGCAGACAGGAGAAATTATATCCTCACCGTAGATTGTGCCAGGAACCTTCTTTTTTCACACCAGTGAAAATAATACAGATCCATTTCCTTGTCATGTGTTAATATATCAACGGAACTCCTATTACACGAATGTTCTTGACAAGTGAGTACAATATTGTGATAAACTACTTAACAATTTAGAAGTGATCGACTTCATTCTCATGTGTAAGAAGGAACTACAGATGCTGGTTTAAACCAAAGATGGACACAAAAAGCTGGAGAACTCAGCGGGACAGGCAGCATCTCTGGAGAGAAGGAATGGGTGACGTTTCGGGTCGAGGCCCTTCTTCAGACTGGTTAGGGACAAGGGAAACGAGAGATATAGACGGTGATGTGGAGAGATAAAGAACAATGAATGAAAGATAAGCAAAAATGTTACGATGATAAAGGAAACAGGCCATTGTAGGCTGTTTGTAGGGTGAAAATGAGAAGCTAGTGTGACTTGGGTGGGGGGGGGGGGGGGGGGATAGAGAAAGAGGGAATGTCGGGGCTGCCTGAAGTGAGAAATCAATATTCATACCACTGGGCTGTAAGCTGCCCAAGCGAAATATGAGATGCTGTACCTCCAATTTGCGTTTAGCTTCACTCTGACAATGGAGGAGTCCGATGACAGAAAGGTCTGTGTAGTAATGGGAAGGAGAATTAAAGTGTCCAGCAACCGGGAGATCAGGTTGGTTCACGTGGGCTGAGCGAAGGTGTTCCGCGAAACGATTGCCCAGTCTGCATTTGGTCTCGCTGATGTATAAGAGTCCACATCTTGAACAACGGATACAGTAGATGAGGTTGAAGGAGGTGCAAGTGAACCTTCATTCCCATCACCTTCCTGTTACCCACCTAGTTGTCATGTCCCCAAAATGTTAAATTCATCAACTATTAAAAGGGTATTTTTATGTGTTTATGACTGTACATAGACATAGTCATATAACTATACAGCACAGAAACAGGCATTTTGACTAAACTCATCCATGCCGACCAAAATGCCCCAATTCAGCGTGTTTGGCCAATATCCTACTCAATCTAATCTATCCATGTACCTGTCCAAGTGTCTTCTGGCCTGTGACGTGTCTCAACTACCTCCTCTGGCCACTTGTTCCATACACATACCATCCTCTGTGAAGTATATGCCATACTTTACAGTGATCAATAGCTAAATAATTGCACTTATGCTCCAATGCATGTGTCTTGTAAGGACATACAGCACAGTCATGGAGACAACCGTAATTTGCTACCGGAAGCCTGATTTTGATTCATAATTATTGGCAGGGACATAGGTTTCACACACAATAGTTTCTTGTTCATTTGCAGGTTACTCCAAGGGACAAAGGAGAATGTGTATCCTTACATGAATCTATAATTCATTATAATTGGGTGCTCCAACTCTTTATCCAGTTGCAGAACAAAGCTTTATTATGACTGCTACAATGATAAGTTTTAGTCTATGTACTAAAATGGTGTAGATTGCTTAAAATGCACAACTAAATGAATTTCCCTCACTAGCTCTCATTGTTACAGTCTCAAGTTGTCTTGATTGATTGATTGAATGAGACAGCATGGAAACAGGCCTTTAGACCTACCAAGTCCATGCTGACCATTGATCACCCGTTCACACTAGTTCCATGTTACCCCACTTCTGCATCCACTCACTACATTACCAGGGCCAATTTACAGAAGCCAATAGTGCACGTCTTTGGGATGTGGGAGGAAACCAGAGCTCCCAGGAAAAACGTAAACATATCCCACACAGCCAGCACCAAGGTCAGGATCAATTACCCCAAGTAGAAGGAGATGGCACAGGCATTGAGTGGTAAATTGCTCCCCCTCTATCTCTTGGACAGCACCAAAATACGACCCAACATCTTTCCCCAGAACATGCAAAATAACGCATTGTTCAATAAAATCAGAAAATAGACAATTTTCCTCCCCGACTTTGGCACTGTAAGACAGCAGCTGTATCATGTTGACATATTATCTATGAGTCTGAAGCAATATTACATGTGCCACCCCAGGGTTTCAGGTTAAATATTGGAAACACAAGGAACTACAGATGCTGGAATCTTGAGTAAAACACAAAGTGCTGGAGTAACTCAGCAGGTCAAGCAGCATTCATTCCCTCTATGGATGCTGCCTGACTCACAGAGTTAGACCAGCACATTGTTTTTGGCTCACATTATATATTACAAAAGTAATGGATACACAATGGCAAGATTTGTGGTGTTCATGTCATCTCTTGGTGGTTATAGGATCAAGAGTGTCATGTTGACATATTATCTATGAGTCTGAAGCAATATTACATGTAAATCGAAAGAAGGGTCTCGATCCGAAACATCACCCATTCCTGTCTCGCTGAGTTACTCCAGCTTTCTGTGTCTATGTTCGGTTTAAACCAGCATCTGCAGTTCCATCTTACATATTATCTATGAGTGCGGTGTTTACAAAAATGGAACCGAGTGTGTATAATTATTATATAATCTCTTACGACATCAAATTATGTATAATGAGGAAAAATCCCTTTAATGATTTGAAAGAAGTTGTGGGTGATTTATCTATCTTGAATCAGAAGTTAATCTTTGAAGAATGTGTCACTACTGCCACTCCTTGGCTTAGAGTGGAGACTAAATATAATGAAATAAAATGTTTTCTCTTAATCTAAACAGGTTTAACATAAGGTGGTTATATTAAACCCTCAATCATCGATACCAGTTAATTTCTGAGGTGTACTGATGCAAAAACAATGCATACATCAAGTGCCTGACATGGAACTTGTGAAAGCTTGAAATTTTCCTGGAATAAATTACCATTATTGCATCAACAACTTAATACTGGTGGCCTCAGGAAATACAATATGTACTCATGTTCCCTCACTAGATTTCACACGGGTGCAGATCTGGATAGAAGCTATGTGAGTTGGGAATTTCTTTGGATTTGCTCTGGCAACAACTTCAGGACATAGCTTTAAGTTGAGAGTGCCCAATTTTAAGGAGATGTGTGGGGCAGGTTTTATTACACAAAGAACGGTGGGTGCCTGGAATGCGCTGTCAGGAGTGGTGGTGGAGGCAGATACGAGAGAAGTGTTTAAGAGGCTTTTGGATAGGCACATGGATATGCAAGGAATGGAGTAATATGGAGCTCGAGCAGGCAGATGTGCTTGGTTTGTCATGTTCAGCATAGACATTGTGGACCAAAGGGCCTGTTCATGTGCTGTACTTTTCTATGTTCTATGTTCTAATGACGCTATGAGATTGCCACACTTACAACAAAGTTAAAATGGAAATCAACTATAAGGATATTTCTAACCTGGAAATCATCTGTGCAGCCTTCGTAACACAGTTCAGCTTCACAAGGGGACAAACAAATGGAGAACAGACTCCATTATGCCTTACTACATGTATTGGCAATCTATTTTATTAAGTGAGCAGAATTTTAATTATCCCAGCATTAGCAGGACACTACCTCGAGGCAGAGTGATTAATGCACTGCTTCATTCTTTCAGATCACCAAGTCCTTCAAGGCAGGAGCAAGTCATCAAATCAACAAGAATTATCTCCCTGCCCAAGTAGAAGGAGATGGCACAGGCATTAAGTGGCAAGTTGTTCCTCCTCTATCTCTTGGACAGCACCAAAATGCGATCCAACATCTTCCCCCAGAACATGCAAAATAACGCATTGTTCAATAAAATCAGAAAATAGACAATTTTGCTCCCTGGCTGTGCTGAGCTGACATTCATCAGAGGAGAAAAAAATCTCTCTCTCGCCCTTCCCCAGGGCCATGTCACATTCATCACCTTTTTAAAGCAAAGGTAGACACAAAATGCTGGAGTAACTCAGCGGGTCAGGCAGCATCTCGGGAGAGAAGGAATGGGTGACATTTCGGGTCGAGACCCTTCTTCAGACTGACGGAAGCAAAAGAAAACAAAAGACTCTTTAAAGCAAAAGTTGTTTAACAATGCCCTCTTGTTAAGAAGTATTCAAACAATGTCTTGCACTAAAGATGGTCAGATTACCACGCCCGCTTTCATTCACAGTTTTAAAATTGTTCATCTTTTTATAGTTTAGTTTATTGTCACATGTACCGAGGTACAGTGAAAAGCTTTTGTTTTTGCCTCACAAAAGGATTTACCTATGTCCTGGAAATGTTCTGAAAGTTTAACAGGAAAGATGCAGCTCTGAAGGACCTTGGTTAGGCTGCATTTGTAGTATTGCATGCAGGTCTGGTCGCACCATTACAGGAAAGATGTGGAGGCTTTGGAGAGGGTGCAAAGGAGGTTTGCAAGAATGCTGTCGGGATTCGAGGGTTTTAACCAGAGGGAGAGGTTGGATAGACCTAGATTGTTTTCTCAGCAATGTCAGAGGTTGAAGGGAGACTTGATAGAAGTATATATATAATTGTGAGAGGCATAGTTAGAACCTTTTTTCCCAGGGTGCAAGTGTCCAAGGGGATAGGTAAAAGGTGAGTTTATTGGAGCTGCGCGGAGCACATTTTTTACATTGAGTCTTCACAAATCGTTCAATATAATATATCAAAAAAGAACATGTTAAAATGTTACTCTTCTGGTCCAAATTCAGTGTTCGGTCATTATTACGCTGTTACAAGGCAGTCACCTGTCCCTTACTATACTCCCTATATGCTCATGACTGTGCAGCCAAATTCTGCTTTGAGCAAGACACAAAGTGCTGGAGTACTAAGCGGGTCAGGCAGTGTCTCTGGAGAACATGGATTGGTAACGTTTCAGATTGGGACCCTTCTTCAGGCTGAAAAAAGTTCCCAACCTGAAGCGTTGCCTATCTGTATAGTCCAGAGATGCTGCCTGACTTGATGAGTTACTCCAGCACTTTGTGTCTTTATTTGTAAACCAGCATCTGTGGTTCCTTGTTTCTACTTCTTATTTTGCAGCTGGCTTACTGGTTTCTGAAAGGATAACCCCATATGAAAGCAAAGGTCTGTGTGAATAATGTCAGCGACACAGTGGCGCAGCTGGTAGAGCCTGACAGTGCCAGAGACCCGGGTTCGATCCTGACCTCGGGTGCTGTCTGTGTGGAGTTTGCACTCACTCTGACCATGTGGGTTTCCTCCGGGTGCTCCAGTTTCCTCCCGCATTCCAAAGACGTGCAGGTTTATCGTTTAATTGGCCTCTGTTCTGCTCTAACTCCGTGTGTAAGTTTGCAGATGACTTCACTGTAGTGGGCCAGATCTCAAACAATGACAAGATGGAGTACTGGGAGGAATAGTGCACTTAGTTGCATGATGCCAAAACAACAGCCTCTCCCTCAGTGTCAGTAAAACAAAGGAGCCAGCATTGACTTCAGGAAACGGGATGGAGCACAAGCTGAATGGTGCTGAAGTGGTCAGGAGCTTCAAGTTCCTAGGTATAAATATCACCAGTCATGGTCCAACCATGGACAGTGCAGCTAAGGAAATACACCGATGTTTTTACTTCCTCAAAAGTTTAAGGAAATTTAGCATGTCTCCAATGACTCTTTCCAATTTTTTGCGGAATGTTGAACACTAGAGGGCATAGTGAGAGGGGGAAAGTTTAATGAAGATGCGTTTAATTAAGAACCACTAAGAAAGTGGTGAGTGCCTGGAACACATTGTGTAATGTCCCGTCAGATCTGTTAGTCTTGTGTCATGTTCTGTGTTTAGATTCTCATTTCAGGTCCCTTGACTTCCTGCCATTGTAATTGTCAGCCCTGCCTTGATTGTTTCCACCTGTGTGCCCTTACCTCATGTATATATAGTCCACGCCTCCCTTTGTCCTGTGCCAGTTCGTATTGTGATTCATGTGCTCTGATTCATGTGCTCTCGGTCGTAGTATAGCTAGTAAGTAATTTTTGTAACTAATGTTTTTGTAGCTGAGTAAGTTTAGAGTTTTTGGTTCGAATCGCAGTGTTCTTTAATGTGAAAATTAAAGAACGCCTTTATTTTCTCCAAATTGATTCTTGTGTGTGAGTCGTGCGTTTGAGTCCAGTTCCTGTGTGCCCCAGAGCATAACACATTGCCAGGGTTGGTGGTGGAGGCAGATACCACTGTGGCATTTAAGAGGGTTTTAGATAGGCACATGCAGGTGCCAGAAAGAGAGGGATATGGATCGTGTGCAGGCAGATGAGATCGGTTTAACTTGGCATCATGCTCAGCACAACATGGCGGGCTGAAGGGCCAGTTCGTGTGCTGTACTCTTCTATGTTCCATCGCGCAATCCCCACTATTGCCACCGTCTACACTTCATGCTGCTTCAGGAACTCAGCCAACATAATCAAGGACCACTTACACCCCAAACATTCATTTTTTCCTTCCCACATTGGATAGGAGATACAAAATCTTTAAAGCAGATGGCACCAGATTCAAGATCAGCTTGCTCCCTGCCATTATCAGACTATTGAAAGGATATCTCTTAAGCTAAGGTTTTTATTCACAAAATGCTGGAGTAACTCAGCAGGTCAGGCAGCATCTCGGGAGAAAAGGAATGGGTGACGTTTCGGGTCGAGACGTTTTGTCTGAAGAAGGGTCTCGACCCGAAACGTCACCCATTCCTGCTCTCCCGAGATGCTGCCTGACCTGCTGAGTTACTCCAGCATTTTGTGAATAAAAACGTTCGATTTGTACCAGCATCTGCAGTTATCTTCTTATATTTCTTAAGCTAAGGATACATTCCAAATCTCCCAAACTACCTTTTTGCAGTCCTTACACATTTTTAGAGGCACTTTCTATGCAGTTTTAACAATAATTGCAGTACCCTGTTTCTTTTTCTCTTTTGCATTACCTTAATGTAGTTATGTATAATATGATTTCCTCGACAGTATGCAAAACACCATTTTTTTTGCTGTAACTCAGTACACAAGACAATAATAACAATAGCAACAGGATTCCTATCATGTTGCCGTAAATAAAACATAAAAGAGTTTCCTGATTGACATAGGCAGACCACAAAATGTTGTAAAAGTTAATAAAGATCATTAAAATCCAGAAATGCAAAGAAGCTTGGTCAGAATCGCGATTGAATGACAGATTAGCAGTTTAGCTGTGAAGGATTTTTTTTCTATTGAGTTGCCAAATGACCTGTGCATTTTCATCGACTCCCGCCTCTTTATTCAATTGCGCATTTATGTTGGCATTTCAGTTTTTCCTGTGTAGTTTAGACAATCCTGGGAAAACAGAATTGTGAACCTGCACAATGGTTGAAGACTATTCTATAAACCCTTCTCCACCTCAAAAGGAAATAGCAGTCGCCAATAAAATCAAAACCTGAGGGTTCATGCATAAATTAGAGACATGCATTTTAATATCATTTCTTGCCTGCAGAAGTAGCTGCTTAAATATTACAGTGACACGGGAGCTCAAAATGCACCAAACAGTCCTCCAATTTATCAGCTTGGTGCATATATAACTCAGATTAGCAGGAATTATTCTGTGATGAGCAATGTTTCCCTCTAGAGGTATTTTCAGACAGCTCGTAGCAATCAACATGTGTCAAAGCAGGGTCAAAATGGAGCCAAAATGTATTCAAGGGATTATTTTTTCATCTGATTTATTTATCAGTTTAACGTGCGTTTAGTAAGCATGACAATGAAGAAAATGACAAAAATGTATGTGGTTTATTGAAAAACTTGACTTGGAAAATGTCACTGTATTCTGGCCACTGGTTATGCTCCTTTGCTCTCAATTTGTCTCAAGCATTTCCATATAGATGCTATCTGGCACAATACGAGGAAAAGGTTCAGTTGCTTTAGAAAAGAGACATAGGAACTCCCAACGTGCTTTGCAGCAAATTAAATACTTCTGAAGTATAAATACTGTTGTCATGAAGAAAAATTCAGCTAGCTAATTTCTACACAACAATAACCACTTTTCAAAAGTATTGCATCAGTTGTAAAGCACTCTGGGATGTCCTTAAAGGGATATTTAGAGATGCTTTAGAAAGACAGGTTTTGCATAGCAGCTTTTGACTCATATTGCATCTCTTGGGTAGCACAGTGGCACAACTGGTAGAGCTGCTGCCTCACAGCGCCAGAGATTCGGGTTCGATCCTGACCTCGGGTGCTGTCTGTGTGGAGTTTGCACATTTTCCCTTTGAGACCACGTGGCTTTCCTTGGGTGCTCCAGCTTCTTCCCACATTCCAATGACATGGAGGTTTGTAGGTTAATTGGCCTCAGTAAATTGCCACCTAGTTTGTTGGGAATGGGATAACATGGAACTAGTGTGTGAATGGGTGATCGATGGTCAGTGTGGACTTGGTGGGCCGCAGGGTCTATTTCAATGATGTATCTCTAGATCTTTGTCAGCATAAAATTGTTATCTGAATTTAATTTTGTATTTTAATGGAAACATTAACCAATAAACAGGTTAAATATCTTTTTAAGGAATGGTATATGTTAATAAACATATTAAGCTACCGCAGAGTGGTGTGTAACATTGTTCCTAAAGCACTAGATTCTAGTATTGCTGCTACACGCTGCTAATTTTCTCTTTGCACTGCCTGTTATACGTGCATGGCTTGATTGTACTCATGTATAGTATGTTCTGCTTTAATTTAATAGAGCATGAATAACAAAAGGGATTCACCTTGGTACACATGGCAATAATAAACCAATCCAATCCAATAGATCTGTAAAAGGTACGAATTATAATAAAAAATACTGGCAGCACTTCAGATCCTGTAAAACACATTCAGAGAATTTAGCACATCTCCAAAAGATTTAGAAGCCTAATTATTTTTCTGGAAGATGGAGACAGTGAGTGTTAGTTCCAGTGTTTAATGTCATCGGATTGAGGTTATAAGGTGGAGATCAGTGGAATAAGGTCAGAAAATCAAAGGCAATAGACAATAGACAATAGACAATAGGTGCAGGAGTAGGCCATTCAGCCCTTCGAGCCAGCACCACCATTCAATGCGATCATGGCTGATCACTCTCAATCAGTACCCCGTTGCTGCCTTCTCCCCATACCTCCTCACTCCGCTATCCTTAAGAGCTCTATCCAGCTCTCTCTTGAAAGCATCCAACGAACTGGCCTCCACTGCCTTCTGAGGCAGAGAATTCCACACCTTCACCACTCTCTGACTGAAAAAGTTCTTCCTCATCTCCGTTCTAAATGGCCTACCCCTTATTCTTAAACTGTGGAACCTTGTTCTGGACTCCCCCAACATTGGGAACATGTTTCCTGCTTCTAATGTGTCCAATCCCCTAATTATCTTATATGTTTCAATAAGATCCACCCTCATCCTTCTAAATTCCAGTGTATACAAGCCTAATTGCTCCAGCCTTTCAACATACGACAGTCCCGCCATTCCGGGAATTAACCTAGTGAACCTACGCTGCACGCCCTCAATAGCAAGAATATCCTTCCTCAAATTTGGAGACCAAAACTGCACACAGTACTCCAGGTGCGGTCTCACCAGGGCCCGGTACAACTGTAGAAGGACCTCTTTGCTCCTATACTCAACTCCTCTTGTTATGAAGGCCAACATTCCATTGGCTTTCTTCACTGCCTGCCGTACCTGCATGCTTCCTTTCAGTGACTGATGCACTAGGACACCCAGATCTCGTTGAACATCCCCTCTTCCTAACTTGACACCATTCAGATAATAATCTGCCTTTCTATTCTTACTTCCAAAGTGAATAACCTCACACTTATCTACATTAAACTGCATCTGCCATGTATCCGCCCATTCACACAACCTGTCCAAGTCATCCTGCAGCCTTATTGCATCTTCCTCACAATTCACACTACCCCCCAGCTTAGTATCATCTGCAAATTTGCTAATGGTACTTTTAATCCCTTCATCTAAGTCATTAATGTATATCGTAAATAGCTGGGGTCCCAGCACCGAACCTTGCGGTACCCCACTGGTCACTGCCTGCCATTCCGAAAGGGACCCATTTATCCCCACTCTTTGCTTTCTGTCTGTCAACCAATTTTCTATCCATGTCAGTACCCTACCCCCAATACCATGTGCAATGATAGATAGAGATGACCATCCATCTATTTCATGTCATCAATATTCCCTTCAGTTCCCCCATT
The DNA here is from genome assembly GCF_053455715.1 of Rhinoraja longicauda. Classification (NCBI taxonomy): domain Eukaryota; kingdom Metazoa; phylum Chordata; class Chondrichthyes; order Rajiformes; family Arhynchobatidae; genus Rhinoraja; species Rhinoraja longicauda. The sequence goes on along the minus strand of NC_135968.1, from coordinate 24,297,631 downwards.
AGAGCATACAATTATTACAATAGAAATTCCAAGGAATCGACAAATACTGGTTATCTTTTTAATCTCGTTACATTTAGAATCAGCTCCTGAATAAAATAAAATTGTTAAAATGTTATTTTGCTAAACTACCTCCGTACGAGTTGCAGTTGCACTTCTGCTGGTGTGTTGTGAGACTACCACCATCAAGAGCTTTCATGTCATGCAATCATTTCATATGCTGTCAGCTCCATGATCTATCTCCCACATTGTACTATGAGATCTGCAAGAACAATATCGCATCAGTATGTACTTTATGATATAACTTTGTCACTAAAGGCGCAGTGGTGCAGCGGTAGAGTAGCTGCTTTACGGTGCCAGAGAACTGGGTTTGATCCTGACTAAGGGTGTTGTCTGTATGGAGTTTGTATATTCTCCCTGTGACCGCGTGGGTTTTCTCCAAATGCTCCGGTTTCCTCCCACATTCCAAAGATGGGCGGGTTTGTAGGTTATTTGGCTTCTATAAATTGTCCCTCGAACGTAGGATAGAACGAGTGTACAGGTAATCACCAGTTGGCATGGACTTGGTGGCAGAAGGGCCTTTTTTCTACGCTGCATTTTTATCTCTCTAAACTAATCTCACTCCCATCTCTTCCTGGTAGATACAAGGTTGGGTTAGTCTGCCTGGGTCTGCACCTAGACACAACCCTAGAAGCAAGACACATAATAGGAAAATAGGCAGGAATTCATTTTGGTAAAAATCACAACCACTGTAGATACTGAAAGCCTGAAAGAAATTCTGAATTCACTCAGCAGGTCAGGGAGCATCAGTGGAAAAAGAAACAAGAAAGAAGATTTCATACCTCTAGTTTCCCTTCTCCCTAACTCTCAGTCAGAAGAAGGGTTTTGACCGGACACATCACATATTCCTTTTCTCCAGAGATGCCGCTTGTTCCTTCCTACACACGACAGACCTTTTCAGGTCTTTCACCTGAAAAGTTAACTCTTTTCTTTTTCCACAGACTCTCAGATGTGTGGAGAAATGTTCACGTTTTATTCATGATTACAGATTCAATGTGCCCCCTGCTCTTTCCATACCCCTGTGCTCCACCAGCAAAGAGTGGGTGAAGTATTTTGCTGGCTGGCTAGAAAATGGCTATCCATTGTTGTGGGAATGAAATGCCCACTGAAGTATTTTTATTTTAAAAATGTGTATTAAAAATATATGTACAAAACAAAATCTATGCTGAACTCATGCCATATTCCTGATGTGTCTACACGTTCAATATTGCTAGTGTTATACCCAGTAGCAGATAAGATAGAAGCATTTAGGAAACTTTTGGATGGGCGTATGGATATGCAGGAAATGAGAGATATGGCAGATAAGAGTTGATCTTGAGATCATGTTTGGCAGAGACATTGTGGAACAAAGGGCATGTTCTTGTGCGGTACTGTTCTACGTTCTCTTAATCTAACTTGGTCGAGTGAGGCACTTGGGTGTAGGATAGAACGAGTGTACGGGTGATTGCTGGTCAGAGCGGACTCGGTGGCTGATGGGCCAGTTACCGCGCTATATCTCTAGAATAAAATGAGCACCTCTCTTTTTCCTTACACATAATACCATTGCCACTTATGTGGCCTCCTGAGGTGATATCCCTTCCCTTGTTTGAGGGATGTCCCCACCAGACTCAGCCCCTCAATGTCCAACAGCAGAAGCACCCCAGCTATCTATACTACCCCAACAACGGAAGTACCCCAACTACTCTATAGTTGAAGTATAACCAGACACCTTATTGTGACTGCGAAGTTGTCTCTTTAGCAGGAGTCTGAATCAATCCTATCCACATTGTAAATGGAGAATTTGATTTGAGAACTAATGAATTACACCAGGCCGAATGTTTGATAAGCTCAACTCCAGGATCAGTATAAATGATCATCTGCATTTAACATTAGAGCTAAGTAATTTAGTTTAGTTTGGCGATACAGCATGCAAACAGACCTTTCAGCCCATCGGGTTCATGTCGACTATCGATCACTTGTGCACTACTTCTATGCCCTACACACTAGGGGCAATTTACAGAAGTCAATTAACCTACAGAGGTACACGTCTTTGGAATGTAGGAGGAAACTGGAGCACCCGGAGAAAACCCATGCGGTCACAAACTTAGCACAGGCAGCTCCCACAGTCAGGATCGAACCCGGGTCTCGGGAGCTATAAGGAGGCACCTCCATTACTGCACCACTGTGCCGGAGTGGAGGATGATTAAAGAACATCAATTCTGAACCGATGTAAAATGGAAGAAAAATAGGCTGACACCAAAGAGCTGGATAAATTGTACACACATTCTCCTGTTGGTTATTATATAGCTTATCAGCAAAGGTGTGTGTGATAGCAGAATGAGAAAAGTTCCTGCAAGAACTGGGTTGTGAAACAGAATTTGGGCATTTATGACTGATCAATGAAACGTTTCAGATTTTATGCTACAGCAGTGAACGAGACAATAAGCAACATACAGGGAACGGTAACATAATGGTCAGAGGCCTGAACTGGGGAAAAACTTTAAATCCCATCATGAATGCCGTGATTCAGGAAATTACATCAATCTGAAATAGAAAGTTCATATCACTAAGGACAACCTCACAATGGCCTCAATGTCATTAAGGCACATCTGCTTCACATGTGGATTCAAGGAGAAAATATTTGTCCTTAGATAGACACAAATTGCTGTCAGCGAGTCAGGCAGGTCTCTGGAGAAAAAATATAGGTGACGTTTCAGGTCAGAGGTCTGAAGAAGGATTCCTACCCGAAATGTCACCTAGAGATTCTCCAGAGATGCTGCCTGACTCGCTGAGTTACTCCAGCATTTTGTGTCTATCTTCACTATAAACCAGCCTCTGCAGTTCCTCACTACACAAATATATATCCTTACCTGGCTGAGCCCATGTGTGACTCTTCCCTGGCCCCTCAAATAGTCTCGAAACCTGTGTCATTGCAGATGAGCAAAAAATGTTGGTCTTGACAGAGAGACCCATTTTTTGTGAAGGAATTAAAAATAAGGAAGCTGTCATGACAAAACGAACATAATGGGAAATGTACAGCTTCAAATCAAAGCTTAATTTTTCATGATTTAATTGGAACACTTTAAGGTATATCTCAAATAATAATTACTCAGTAATTATATTACAGGGAGACATAATTGTGAATTATCAGCAGTGTGAATTTTCAATCAGTATGACTGAATAAATGAAAAATAGTAATAGTACAAAAAAAAGTGATTAAATATTCATAATAAATGTAGCTATATATTTGCTTCCAATAAAGGAGATGGAATGGGAGCTGGGGCAGTGTCTATGACTCTGTTAGCCAAGGTTAAGGCCTGTTTTTGACCGAAATCCAGCAGGCTTTGCTACAATTCATGAGGCCATACCCAAGTGACAGAATCTGACATAACATCTTTCACCGATGCACTGTTGTGTCTCAAAAGCAAAGAAACATTGCCAAACGTCAGATGTTCTCATTCCTCTCTCTCTGGTTGTTGACATTCTTTAGATTCTATATAGCATGCTATAAATCATGAAAATTTAATCAAAATGTGAAAAGTAAAGGCCGCAACAGTTTACCCTTACTTCCTTTCCCTACATAAGGCCAGTGAGATTCTTTTATTCCAATCTATTACAGTTCCAAGTCCCAAAAATGTGGTGATGTTCTGTGCTCTGGTAAAAATATAGGGTCATGTATTGTGGGCTGTTTTATAAAACTGATTAGGTTGTAAAGCAGCTAATACTCTCTGGAGCAGAAAAGGGAACATTCTGGATGTGTATAACAGGTCTGCTAACCTCAGTAATCAGAAAGGACAGATCGACTGAAAACACACACTGAGCAAAATGCAGGGAAACTGCTCTCTCAAATGGGTAGTTCATAGATCACAGTAATTTTTACATATAAAACAACCCAGATACAAAGATCTCCAAAGGCAGTGAAAGAGGACGATGCATTTGGATCAACAAGATAAGCCGCCCCATTAAAGGAAGGATGCGGACCCTGGAGGGCGGATGCACAAGAGGTTTACCACATTGTTGAAACAAGGAACTGCAGATGCTGGTATACCAAGGAAAGACACAAAATGCTGCAGCATCCCTGGAGAACATGGACAAGTGATGTCTCAGGCCAGGACCCTACCCCAGCTTGAAGAAGGTCCCGACCCGAAGCGTCACCAGCCCATGTTCTCAAGGGATGCTGCCTGACCTGCTGATTTACTCCAACAACTTTTTGTCTTAACCAGAATGCTGCCTGGATTTGAGGGCATGAGTTGTAAGGGGAGGTTGGACAATCTTGGATTGTGTTCCTTGTAACATCAGAGACTGATAGAAGTATATAAAATTATAAGGATCATGGCACAGGGTGGACAGTCAGAACCTTTATCCAAGGTGGAAATGTCAAGCACTAAGGGCATAGCTTTAAGATGAGGTGGGCATAGTTTAAATGAGTTGTGCAGGGCAAGTTTTTTTTAACACACAGAGTGGTGAGTTCCTGGAACATGCTGCCAGGGGTGCTGGAGGAGGCAATGCGAAAGGGGAATTTCAGATGCTTTTAGATAATCACAGCGATGTGCAGGGAATGGTGGGATATGGATCACGTGCAGGGAGAGGAGATTAGTTTAACTTGGCATCATTTCCGGCACGGACACAGTGAGCCAAATGGCCTGTTCTTGTGCTGTACTGAACTGTGCTTCTGTACATCGGCGAGACAAAGCGCAGGCTCGACGACTGTTTCGCTGAACACCTCGCTCAGTCTGCCTTAACCTACCTGAACTCCCGGTGGCTCAGCACTTTAGCTCCCCCTCCCATTCCCAATCTGACCTTTCTGTCCTGGGCCTCCTCCATTGTCAGAGTGAGGCCTAGCGCAAATTGAAGGAACAGCACCTTATATTTTGCTTGGGTAGTTTATACCCCAGTGGTATGAACATTGACTTCTCTAACTTCAAATAGCCCTTGCTTTCCATCTCCATCCCCTCCCCCTTCCCTGTTCTCCCACCAGTCTTACTGTCTCCGACTACATTCTATCTTTGTCCCGCCCACTCTTCTGACATCAGTCTGAAGAAGGGTCTTGGCCCGAAACGTCACCCATTCCTTCTCTCCAGAGATGCTGCCTGTCCCGCTGAGTTACTCCAGCATTTTGTGTCTACCTGTACTGTTCAATGTTCTATGTTCTAAAATACTAAACAATAATATAATAACATTTATCAGATCATGCTTTCCGTGGTTCCACCAGAAATTCCTGCAAATATTTAATATATGGTACGACATGGTTCCTGGATGTAAGCTGGAGGTTTTCTGTTAATGACAGTAAAGAATTGCTTGAAATATTGATTAAAAGCTGCATTTGTGGAAAATTGTAATCTCTATTCAATCTAACTAAATGTGGCACTGTGCTTGAAAAAATTAAGAATTACTGTTAATTAATCTTCATAATATTGAGTGAACATTTTTTTAATGGCCTATTAATTTTTTTAATAATTCATTCAGTAGCTAGGTTTCTTAGATTTTTATGAATGAAAGTTCCCACATACTGCAGTAAATTTCCACTGCAGACAGCAAGGGCTATTTTTGCTGCATTGATATTGTTTTTAAATTAACAACAGCTTCACTGAGAATTTTTATTAAAGGAATGATCAAATTTAAACTGGTCCATGTTAAAAATCTCTCTAGCTTTACATTTCACTCCTCCTTCACCCCTATTCTCTCCTTATCTAACATCCTTTGCCATAGAGTCATACAGCATGAAAACAGGCCCTTCGGCTCAACTTTGTCATCTTACCTCCATTTTGTCTCTCTTTCTTCCCTTTGTTACCCTCGATTGCTTTTCATCTATAGCTTGTGTAAACCTGTCTGCCAATGAAACCCCATCCTCACTTGTATCCACCTATCACTTGAAAGGGTTTATCCCATCCCCACCTTTTTTCTAGCATTCTCCTCTTTGAAGAAGGGTCCCAACCTGAAGCATCGCCTATCCATGTACTCCAGACCCGCTGAGTTATTTCAGCACACTGTGTTCTAGTCAGGCAGCCTTTTGGCCATTCTAAAGGCCATTCTAAAGGCCAAAAAAAAGACCATTGTAAAGAAATACAAATCATTCTTCTGTCTCTATTGGTACTGTCTGAATAGTTGAACATTTCTAACATTTCCTGGTGTAATTTAGCTTCGTAGCATACATTGCATTTTGTTTTGTAATTCTATGTTACTATTGGATTCAATCGAACTACTTAATGTAGGTGCACAATCTAAATTGATCATTCCGATGTTCTGTTCCTCTGTAGGAAGAAGTGCTTAATCTAGCTTAATCAGCAACTTTCCCTCACTTTCAACTTCTACACCTCAGTGAGAAACCAGTGGGTCGCCAGTTCACATCCTGACAACCTCACAGCTACAAAGTTTTCATCAGCAATAAATAAGTAGGATGGGTACATAGCTGGGAAAGGGATAGAGTATCTTGGGTTAAATGCAGGCCACTTGGAATAGCCCAAGTTATAAAACCTGGTTGGCATCATATAATTAATAATGCACAGTAGAACTGGCTTCTGCAATTGATATGCCACTCTTTGTACAATATGGTTACTTCTGCTGGAACTTAATCATAGTTTCAGATGGTATTATTAGTTTGTAAAGATTGAGCAAAAGCAATGAAATAATTTGTGTACTGTAAAGGTGTGGAAGCAATATTAAGATTCTTTAACCATGATAGCCTTTCCTTGGCTATAATCTGCTTTAACATTAGTCAGAGTTAGCAGCTTTAAATTCCTGGGCATTAACATCTTGGATAACCTGTCCTGGTCACGGCATTTTGATGTAATCATGAAGAAGCCGTGTCAATGTCTCTACTTTCTTAGTTTTAAGAAATTCGGTATGTCTCTGAATACTCTAACAGCCTTTTACAGATGTTCTGTAGAAAGTATCCTGACTGGTTGCATTATCAATTGGTATGGCAATTCCAATGCACAGGAACGCAAGAGAGTGGTGGACTCAACCCAGTCTATCACAGGCACAGGCAGCCCCTCCAGCAAAAGGATCTACCTGAGGTGCAGCCCTTAGAAGGCGGCATCTATTATCAAGGATCTCCACCATTCGGTTCATGCCCTCTTCTTGCTGCTGCCGTCGGGCAAGGGGTCCAGAAGCCTGAAGTCCCACACCACCAAGATCAGGAAGAGCTAGTTTCCTACAACTATCAGGTTCTTAAACCAACCTGCACAACCCTAATCCTACCTCAACTATGGAACACTTCTCAGGGGTGGCACAGTGGCGAGGCAGTATTGTTAAAGGTTTTACAGTGCCAGAGACCCATGCTGTCTGTACTGAGTTTGTACGTTCTTCCTCTGCCTGTTTAGGTTTTCTCTAGGTGCTCCAGTTTCCTCCAACACTCCAAAGACGTACAGGTTTGTAGGTTAATTGGCTTCTGTGAATTATAAATTGTCCCTCGTGTGTAGGATAGTGCTAGTGTACGGGGTGATCGTTGATTGGCGGGGACTCGGTGGGCCGAAGAGGTTGTTTCCATGCTGTGTCGCTAAAGTTCAAAGTCCTGCACTACTCGGGATCTGTTCCTATTTTACTAATTATGTTTTACAGTAATGTCTTGTTTTTTGCACAGTTTTTGCCCACAATTTACGGATTATATATGATTTGTTTTTAAGTATATAGCTGTCTATGCGCCTGAGATTCTACAGCAAGCATTTTTTTAATTGTACCTATACCTCACTGCTCTTGTGCATATGACAATAAAGTCGACTTGACTTGACTATATAGTGTGAAGAAATTTTATGAAGGAGACCATACACAGCAACCCTGAGAGCCAAACCTCGGGCAGGTGAAACGTTTTAAACAAGTTTCATTTAGCCATTTTTGGCCCAGTGACCAAAAGTAAACATTTGGCAGAAAGCATTAACGTAGCAAAGTGAGATCTAGTGAGCAGAATGTGAATTACTCAAGTAACAAAAAAATGGCATTGACATTTTCAAGTGACGTCCATTTTTAATGCACATTGGACATAAGGAACTATATTTTAAAAGCAACATTTTAGGAACCTAAAATTTACACAGAGAACCTATGCTCCATGGTGTAGTACCGAATGCTTTCACAGGCTGGCATTACGCCAACCTACATTTTTGTGCATGTTTAAAATGTATGTCATACCTGATCCTTGATATTCTTTTGCTCTGTTAGATAGAGCACCACTATTATTTTCAAGGTATTTCAAATTGATATCTACAAACAAAAGATTGTAATTTAACCGTCTCTCCTTGCTAAAATGAAGTAAAGAATTGCAGGTTCAGAACTAATGTGGCTGTTCGGTAATGAAGAGAAGGCTAAAGAGGTCCATTATTGAGTAATATAATATTCCCAATACCAGTTATCTGATGTAAAAAAAAAGTCATGTCTAAAGCAACCTTGAGTTAGAATGCTTAAATAGGTGCTCACGTTTATAGTCATTTATACTAAGACTTCCGCTGTTGAGCCAAACTGGCTTCTGATGATTAAAAGGTAGAACATCACAAACACTTTATCCTCTCATTTATACGCAGTGAGAATTTCTGTCATACTGGTACATGGAGCTTTCTTTAACTTTTTTAAATCAAATAGTATTTTACAACCTAAACATATTTTGAACACAAAGTTAATTGATAGGCTTGTTACATCAACACTACATAACTGTTTCTCCTTTTTTGACATTAATGCAATTTTTTAAAAACTGAATACAGTGAATTTCATTCCCCCAACGGACTATGTATAAACACTGCTGTAATTTCTACATGGTGAAACCAAAATGTATAAAAATGGCTTTTATTAAAATCTGACAATGTGCACTTTAACCACATGTGATTTTTTTTTTCTATTACAAATCTCAAATTGTGGAGTACAGAGGCAAATAAATAAATGATGGGTCTTTGTCAAAAACATTATGGAGGGTACTGTACCTTTTAATCATCAGAATACGTAATCGACTGAAAACCACGCTCCTGGCAAAACAATTTAGATTGTAGTCCATGTGGCAATATTATTCTTTTTGGTTAATTTGATGTAGTTTGTCCCTTGTGTATTATTTGAAAGGGATTTTTGAATATTGTAGGAAAGTAATTCCTTCTGCGAGATGGGAAATACAGACAGGAAGAATTTAATCTTGGTGTGCATAAATAACTTTACCATGTGTTTCAAAAGGTTCTGACGCTACCACACCACAGACCCAATTGACCAGGGATTTATGGGGAACAAGCCACTAACCCTCGGCCTGAGTTCACTGTCTCAAGGCCCCATGAAGAAATTGCTGATTCATAATGCCCACCCACTGTTTATTATGCCCTAAATTGTCACTTGAAGCTTAAACCTTGTTATTTCCAGTCTGAAGAAGGGTCCCAACCCGAAACATCACCGGTCCATGTTTCCCAGGGATGCTGCTTGACCCGCTGTGTTATTCCAGCACATTGTTTTTTTTTTGTAAACCAGCATCTGCGGTTCCTTGCTTCTACTTATTTTTCAGCTGGCTTACCAGTTTCTGAATGGATAACCAAATGAAAGCAAAGGTCTGTGTGAATAATGTCAGTGGCACAGTGGCACAGCTGGTAGAGCTGCTGCCTGACAGCGCCGGGTTCGATCCTGACCTTGGGTGCTGTCTGTTGGGAGTTTGTACTTGCTCTGGCCATGTGGGTTTCATCGGGGTGCTCCAGTTTCCTCCCACATTCCAAAGAAATGCAAATTCATAGGTTAATTGGCCTCTGTAAATTATCCTAAATGTGCAGATGGTAGACAGGAAAGTGGAATAACATAGAACTAGTGTGAATGGATGATCCATGGGTCGGCATGGACTCAGGGGCCGAAGATCTGTTTCCATGCTGTATCTCTAAAAGAGTTGCTCTCATTAAACAGTGTAGGAAAAAAATAAGGGCAATTTGAAGAGATTAATAGAAGAGGTCATTTTGCAGGTTAATATTTCACAATTTAGAAATGCAATGTCAAAGCTCAAATTCTGCATAAGCAATAATATCCTGTCTATAATGCCTTACAAATGTGTGAACATTACACTGTATGAAATTGTGCCAAATGTGTGTTTGATGAAACACTTTTGTTTGACAGAGGAAGCGGAAAACCTTTGCTTCAATGGCCTTTGGTTGTTGGCTCCAAAATCCCCAGTAAGACTTCAGAAAGCTGATACACTCTATTTGCATTGGTGCCTTAGATCAGAACTTTTTTCTCTGCATATGGCTGCCCCTGATTAATCTGGCACGAGACACGCCAGAGCAATTATGAAATAGCTTCAGAATGAGAAAAGTTAATAAATATCAATTTTTCTCTGAGGTTTATCTGATGTAATTATTGGCACAAATCATGATCTAATTTTTTCTTATGTTATTTCTGTGATAGCATCAGAGAAGCCTTAAAACAAACAATAACTGTTTTGTGTCATGTGCCTTGGTTTGTATTCACACAGTAATCTTCCAACTAGCCGCTGCTGGCAGCTTTAACAACTTCAAGCACTCCCCGGCTTGCCTGCTTGCTAGAATCCAATGCGATCTTGCGAAATGGTCCAATGGCGGTGAGGAGAAGGCTCCAAAATCCTGAAAACTGCAAACTAGTGAACTTGGGGCAACTCGAGGAAGTTTTTGATGGATTTGGAATAGCGAGTTAGGGTGATGAATTTACGCTCAAAAGTGATATTCAGAAAGAAATAGAAGTCCTTGAAGAAGGAAAAAGAAAATCAAGGCTATGAGAGGGTAAATGAGGCTAAGTATTTTGCTCTTTGAAAGTGCTGTCATAACATCATGGATAAAATGGTTCCCTCATGAGCACTGCCATTTTAGAGGCATCGAGTCACACAGAGTGAAAACATGTCCTTGCCGACCAAGATGCCCCATCTAAATTAGACCCATTTCACCCATATTCCTCTAAACCTTTCCTATCCATGTACATCCGAATGTTTTTTAAATGTTATATTACCTGTCTTAACCAGCTCCTCTGGCAGTTCGTTCCATATACAATCAGCCTCTGCGTGAAAAAGTTACCCCTCAGGTTCCTATTAAATCTTTTCCCTCTCACCTTAGACATAGGTCACCTGGTATTTGATTCTCCTACTCTGCATTTATCCTGTCTATTCCCCTCATGATCTTATACACCTCTCTGTAAGATCACCCCTCATCCTTCTGGACTACAAGGAATAAAGTACTAGCCTGCCCAATCTCTCCCTGTAGCTCAGTCCCTTGAATCCTGGCAACATCCTCATCAATCTTATCTGCATTCTTTCCAGCTATAACCAACTTTGCTTTCTCTCCAATTCAGGCTTAAAAACCTTCTTGTATAAATTGTTGTTTTTCTTTTCCATTTGCATTGAATGTATGACTATCAAACTAGCATAGTAGATTTACAGCAGAGGTAGAAAAACAAGCAAATGTCTCAACCATGGGCATTTTCATCCCAGTCATTCCCTCATCTCTCCCATCAGGGAGAAGATACAAAAACCTGAAAGCACGCAAAACCAGATACAGGAACAGATTCTTCCCTGCTGTTATCAGACTATTGAATGGTCTTTCCATAACTTAGGGTGTTGTCTTGATCTTCCAACCTATCTCCTTGCAGACCTTGCAATTTTTTTTGTTTGCGCTTTCTTTGTAACTGTAACCCGATAAGATGTAACCCTATATTCTGCACTCCGGTATTTTTCTCTTTGCTCCATCTGTTGATCTTCTGTATGGCTTCATTGTACTCATGTATAGTTTGATTTAACTGGGTAGCATGTAGCGGGTATACATGACAATAATACACCAATACTAATAACAATATCATTGTACGAGTGTAAGCTGAAGAATATTTAGCCTTTATTATCTACTGTCAATCTTACTTTTCTGCAATAAAAGTAAGACTTTAGAATTGAGGCATATTTCATAACATAATTCCTAAAAGCTTTGAATAATCCTGGTAATTCTACTGTTATAATGCAACTATATCCTTTTTGAAGCAAGAGAAACAAAATTGCATACCATTGTTCAGAATTGGTTGAGTTTTTTCCTACACAATATCAGAATATTTTTGTTGGAATTACCATTGTTTTCTGGATAGAGCCAGCATCTAATTTCCTAGGGTTTTTGTACTCTCTATATTTTTTAGAAAACAATTAGTCTAAATCCTGAGATATTTCCCCAAGTCCATCTCACGAATTACCCATGTAGATATTGGCCTATAGTGAAACAGTAGCTAAACGTTCTCACTTTTCAAATTCCTCCATGGTCTCGCCCCTCCAAGTTATTGTAATCTTGCCCAGCTCCCAAACACTCAGATACTTAGCTATTTCCAAACTGGCTTCCAAGCCATCTGTGAATCCAACAGATTCACCACTGCAGCCGTGTCATCAGGAGTCAACCAACTCATCTCTAGAAAGCCTTCTGTATACCTCTCCCATCCTTTCCTAGAAGACCATAACACATAGAATTAGGCCATTCTTATGATGAGCATTTAATGGAACTGGGCTTCAGGGGGGACCTCATTGAAAAGTACCGAATAGTGAAAGGCTCGGATAGAGTGGATGTGAAGAGGATGTTTCCACTAGTTGGAGACTCCAGGAATAGAGGTCATAACCTCAGAATTATAGGGCATTCCTTTAGGAAGGAGGTGAGAAGGAATTTCTTTAGTCAGAGGGTGGTGAATCTGTGGAATTCTTTGCCTCAGAAGGCTGTGGAGCCCGTCGATGGATATTTTTAAAGCAGAGGTACAGTAGATAGATTCTTGATGAATACAAGTGTCAGGGATTATGGGGAGAAGGCAGGACAATGGGGTTAGGAGGGAGAGATAGATCAACCATGATTGAATGGTGGAGGGAACTTGATGTACCAAATGGCCTAATTCTGCTCCTATCACTTATGGCCTTATGACCTTTTGAGTCTACTCCACCATTCAATCAGAGCAGATCTAGTTTTCCTGCTCAACCCCATTTTCCTACCTTCTCCCCACAACTTTTGGCACCCTTACTAACCCAGAACCTGTCAATCTCCGCTTTCAAAGTACCCAAACACTTGGCCTCTACAGCAGTCTGTGGCGATGAATTCCACAGATTCACTACCCTCTGGCTAGATAAACATCTATCATGGAAAGTCAGGACCCATTTTTCAGATTGATTGCAGGGTTGGGGTGGGGGGTGGGAGTGGTTGGAATAGGAAGAAACTTGGAAGAGAGGAGGAAGACAGAGCATGGCCAGTAATAGGTGAACACAGGTAAGGTTTTATTTGCAGGCAGATTGCTGGACAAATGCTAAAGATGAAAGGACACGTGTGAGCCCAAAAGGAGAAATAGTTGCAAATTGTGAAGCTCGAGAATAGAAAAGTTGTGCATTGTGAAACAGGGTAAAATGAATGCATTTGGAGGAGGGGGGTGGTGGGGGGTGGAGGTGAGGGTAGAAACCAGTGCAAGGTCTGCCAGGGGTCATGGGAGGGGAGTGGGTAGGGAGGGGTAGGTTCTTGGGGGAGAGAGGCAAAAGGGCTGTTTGTGGATTAGTTACCTAAAACTGGAGAATTCAATGTTCATATCGTTGGGTTGGAAGCTCCCCAAGTAAAATGTGAGGTTCCGTTCCTCCAGTTTGCATGTGACCTCATTCTGGCAATGGAGGAGGCCCAGGACAGAAAGGTCAGTATGGGAATGGGTAGGGGAGTTAATGGTATTTTTTGAGCAACCTGGATACAGGAACGCTTCCCTCCTGGTGACAGGGTACTGTTCAGTCCCACATTCCCACCGCCTCCATGACTTCCCTCAGCAACACCTGACTTTGGCCTGCAAGTTTTTGGCTTGCTAATCCTCGCCCATTTATTGCTGGCAGCCAGCACGTCATTGGGATTTAAGGAGCTCCAGCCCTATAACATTGACCAAAGCCTCCCACAGAGAGTTTGTATTTATCCTATCGAATAATACTTCAATTTGCAGATATTAGTGACAGCATCAAAGAGTCCCTGTAGGTCAAGTATGGTGGAGGTTATACACAGGATTATGTTCTCTGTCTACACTGCCAGCACAGCAATTTAATATGGTTTAATCTCAGCTTTAGAACATTTGCCAAGTTTCATAAAACATCACCATGTGTTTGCATATTTTCCACAAGTCTATTACAACTCTGACTGGAAAGATTTAAGCAATTAGACCTTCTTTACCACTGTGATATAAAACAGTAGAAGCATAGGCAAGGTTGAAAATTCTCTTATTCAGTAATATTTGCTGATTTACAATATAATTGTGAATATCAGCATGCAATTAAAAGCGCATTTTGAATATTTGAAGTGCTTAGGCAAATTAGACACTGTATTGCAATATAATCCACAGAGGGTCTGACATTTCTTTTTAACAATATGTTTTCTTCACAATGCTACTGCCCAATGTATGGTTGTGATAGACACTTCTGAGGAGGGAATTAATATTCATTTCTACCTAGCCTATATTTTCCCTTTTCTCAGACAAGTCTCACGCTACCGTCTGAAAAGCGTTACAGCTTCAGGAGTGACTGTAATGTGCTGGTCACTTGTGACCGAGGCAGAGCATAACTTCCTTATCATGACAACCAGCCTTGTCTGTCTAGTGCAGGCTCCAGCACTCTGACGATTTGAGTTTCAGGACATATCGGGGCAACCTTCTTCAAATCTCAGAAATTGCGGGGCAAATGCATTTCATTCATTGGACTTCATTAGTTCATAAGTTGAAGGAACAGAATTAGGCCATTCGGCCCTACTCTGCCATCCATCATGGCTGATCTATATGTCCCTTTCAACCCCATTCTCATGCCTCTCCTCATAATCCCTGACACCCGTACCAATCATGAATCTACCAATCTCCGCCTTAAAAATATCCATTGACCTGGCCTCCACAGCCAACTGTGGCAATGAATTCCATAGATTCACCACCATCTGACGAAATAAATACCTCCTTATCTTTCTAAAGGTATGTCCTTTTATTCTGAGGCTATGGCCTCTGGTCCTATACTCACCCACTAGTGGAAACACCCTCTCCAAATCCACTCCATCCAGACATACAAAATCTCGAACCTATGAAAACATAGAACAGTACAGCTCAGGAAAAGTCCCTTCGGCCCACAATATCCATGCCGAACATGATGCTAAGTTAAACTAAGCTCCTCTGCCTGAATGTGATCCATATTCCTCCATTCCCTGGTGGTAAGATTGGAGCATTAGTCTATTTTTGATAGAAATTAACTAGGGAAGTGTTGTTTTGTTCAACCAACTTCCTCTTTATCTTTCAAGATCATTGTACACGGCATGTGAAGTAGAACTGATACAATGTTACCTTATCTTGCAATATTATTCAAGCCTTAAACCAAAAAGAGTTAGTTGACGGGGTGGTAAGAACTTGGTGAAAGTTATACGTAGAGTGTTCAAAAAAACGTTGTGTTTTTAATATAGTGTAGGGTTTGGCATGAACCCAGGATATAATGATGAATTCTAGAGGGTGGTATCTAGACGGGTCATGATCAAAGTCAGAAGAACACACAGATTTCTTGAAAATGTTTACATAAGTTGGAGGAGGCTAAACATTTAAGAAGGGGATGCTGCTATAAAGAGATTTTAATTCAGGCACAACATATTTGTGAGATTGGAGATTTTTGGCATGTTTTTTTGAAAAGCCGCAACTAAATCATTTTAAACCTCAACCTTTAATATGTTATGATAGGTTTTCATAATTTTCCTGCACTTTTTATGACAAGTTTATGAACACTTCCCAATACTATTAAAAGGCTGCTCTCCGTGCTGCTTTCTTCTACATAATGGTTTCATTGCTTTGCCCACCTGATCTTATTTCCTTTGGAGTAAACACGACCATAATTACAAGGTGTACGAAACATCAAGGCAAGTTGGAGTAGATTGCTGGTAAGTTGTTTAACGTTTGATGCATTGTAAAAAGCAATCAGGCAATCCTTGACTGAATCAGCATAGCGGAACGCAAACTTGACAATGAAGTAGGAAAGGAAGGAAGATAGTCTACACAAGATGCTCCCACCTTAAAAAGACAATGATATTAATAGACATTCCCGAACAGCTAATACTTCCTAATATTTAATGATTGACATATAGAGCACAACAAAACACTTAAAGGCAACTTACAAACGTAGTAAGAATCTTTCACACAGTTTTGAAAGGTTTTATTTTTACAGTTTGCTCCTTGAACAAAATTTACTGGTCTTTGATGCATTTTCCTCTGTAAGATCTTATGAAACAAATACACTCTAAAGCACAATTTTAAAATTGGCCTCCAAAGCATTGCACCTAGGGCGGTGTATTAACAGCTTTAAAGTACATTGTGTATATGAGCCACTATTGTGTTATTTTACATGAGGTCTTCATCTATATGAAGCAGAATAAGGAGTGAAAATGAAATGAATTTTGTGCCAAACCACATTTCTGGCTTTCAACCAGCTGAGCTGGAGATCAAAGTGAAATCACTGTGATAAAGGACTACAATACCACTCATTAAATTACCTTCACGGACTTCATGAAAAGCTTTTGTGCAAAAAACACCCTACGCTACAAGATGGCATCCTCAAGAAAACAACAGGTTACTTTTAACCCACCTTCTACAACAGGGATAGCAGGTGTACTGTTACATACCTTGAAATACCTTGCTCTCTATTGACTTTTGGCACATAAAATGAGGAATGCAAATGAGTTCCACATGTGGATTTGAACATAGTCTATCAATTTGTGAACATATGAAAATATTTTATTGAAAAATGCTGGCCATTAAGACCTGGATCTTTGAAATTTCTCTTGCGTACATTTTTCAAACTGAAAGTTGGACTTCAGAAAATCTAATCTGAGTATCTTGACAAACTTTAGGGAAAATAATATTACAATTTAATATAATTACAATCAAAATGGATAATCCATGCAATCCTGTATATTTGAAGTCATTATAGCCATGAGGCAGCATAGAAACAACCTCTAGTCCATTTAATCTGCACCAGCCATTAACCAGATGTCAATGCTAATCCTACACAAAATCCGATGTTCCCTGTAGCAACCCATCAATTTCCCTTTCCCCAACCCCCCACCAATTCTCTCGTGACCTACCTACACCAGCGGCAATTTATAGCAACTTAAGGCACCACCCAGCATATCTTGGGCATGTGGAAAGAAACCAGAGCAGTTCGGAAAAACCCAAGAGCTAGGAGGGAGAATGTGCAGACTCCACACAGACAGCACCATAGGCCAGAATCATATATAGCTCTGGTTTTATGAAGCAGCAGCAGGAAGCGCTAAACCATTGTGTTGCTAATTTTACAAATTTATTTGGGGGCATTTCTTTCTTATCTTATTTGTATTCAGAAAAAATGGAATGTATTCAGCTATGGGTGGCGCCTGTAATGGCTGCCTCGCCAACAGTCTATATTGTCCTATTCCTTCGTTGTTGTTTTTTAGTATGTGTTAAATGTATGTTTTAGTGTTCTTTAGCTTTTTTTATGTGGGAGTGGGGGTGGGGTGGGGGGGGGGGGGGAATTGGGGGAAACTTTTAAAAATCTGTTCCCTCGATGGACATGCGATTTTTTTCCATATCGTATCTCCGTCCGCACTGTGGCCTAACACCATGGAGTTGGCAGCCTCTGCTGGAGACCAACTTCGGGAGCTCCAACCGCGAGAGCCTGCAGGACTTACCATTGTGGAGCTGGCGGTCCCTGTCAGGGATTGATCTCAGAAGCTGCAACCGCGGGAGCCTGCGGGCTTTAACATTATGGAGCTCGCGGTCCCTGGTTAGAGACCGACTTCGGGAGCTCCAAGCCGCTGGAGCTTCGACCGCCCTAACGCGGGAGCTTTGATCGTCCCAACGCGGGAGCTTCGATCGCCGGCTGCTGGAGCTTCGATCGCCCCGATTGTGGATGGTTCGACTGCTCCAACCGCGGGAGAATAAAGATGGAAGGAGATTAGAATTTATTGCCTTCCATCACAGTGAGGAATGTGGGGAATCCGCTCTGGCGGATGTTTATGTTAACTTTTATGTAGTTGTGTGTCTAGTTAGTTTTTCGTATGGTTGTATGGTAAATCGAATATCACTGTACCTTAATTGGTACAGGTGACAATAAACGACCTTTGAACTTTTGAACCTTTGGGAAAAAAAATCTTCATATAAGAGATGCAGTGTCTCACTTTCCAGCCTCTGGAAAGCACAACTAAATGATGTGTCTCCACAGCTAAATCAAAGTTAGTAATGATAACAATTGCAGGCCAGTTCCGGCGCTATCATAATTATTTTTGGGACAAAATATTCATTTCCTTCTAGGTAATCTTCAACACATCTTTTACTACCCCTCTTCAGTGCACACTTTTATTCTAACAACATTTTGCAACACAATTTCATACAATTTTACAAACCATACCAAAAACAAATGAAAAGCGATGAGTCTAGTTTAGTTTACTTTAAGAGATACAGCACAGAAACATGTCCTTCGGCCCACCGAGTGCATGCCGACAAGCCAGCAATCACTCCCACACTAGTTTGATCCGACACACGAGGGACAATTTACAGGAGCCAAATAACCTACAAACCTGCAAGTCTTTGGAATGTGGGAGGAATATGGAGCACCTGAAGGAAACCCATTCGGTCACAGGCAGAGCATACAATCTCCATACAGACAGCACCCATAGTCAGGAAAGAACCTGGGTCTCTGGCGCTGTGAGGCAGCAACTGCCTCTGTGCCACTATGCCCCCCCCCCTTGTGCATAGTAAGTCCATGAGTAATATGAGCATTCCGAAAACCAAATGATTTTGAAACAAAATGAATGAAGATGTAAATTCTGCATGGTTCACGTTTATGGTGGCACAGAGTTTTAGTGAATTTTCAGGTAAGCTTCAGGTTAAGACCTGGTTATTTAAAAAAATCACTGATTTTTTTTTGCATTGATAGTGTCAGTTTGAAAATGTGTAATCCACGCTACAGAACTGTATGTCAACATTTGACGTGGCGTTGCACCGAGAGCTTAAAATACCTTAAGGGCCTGTCCCACTTAGGCGATTTTAAGGCGACTGCCGGCGACTAGGCTGTCGCCAACAGTTCGCCAGGGTGTCGCGGGCATGATCGCGAGGAGTCTTCAAAGAATCGTATTGGATCTCGGCGCATCGCTGAGAAATCATCCGGAGTGAAATTTCTCAGCGACAGCTGGCTTGTCGCCAGGTATCGTTGCTTATTGCGGGCGCTGTCGCATGCGGTCCCCAGGTTTGATAGGTTCTCTTAGATGCATTTAGAAGCACATAATATTAAAATAAGTAAAGTCATTTCAAAATACCATAAAATGCTTGTGTTTAACCAATTTATTTACCGTCAGGACATTTCACAGGTAGATTTGAGACGACAGTTTGACGGTCAGGTAAGCGTGGGAATTTTTGCGATGTTTATGGCCATCAGCCATTACATTTAAAGTGGGCTCCAAACCCAGATATGCAACCCAGAAACCAGATATAGATCTCCCGTACATTTTCAAAGAATGCCCACACACTTTTCACAAAAATCCACTTAACCACTTAAAAAAAAAATTTTTTTAATACAGCTATTAGTAAACTGGAAGTAAATCCAGTTTATTCCTTGTTACAGTGAAGCTTGGTTTTCAAGTAACCCGGGCAAGTTTTTTTAATATAAAAACTATCAAGTACTTTCCGACTTGTCAGTGATTTCAGCGAAAATTAGGACACCGGAAGAAGCATTGACAGCGTGGGAATTTCCGCGATGTTTATGGCCATCAGCCATTACATTTAGAGTGGGCTCCAAACCTAGATATGCAACCCAGAAACCAGATATGCATCTCCCGTACATTTTCAAAGAATGCCCACAGACTTTTCACAAAAATCCACTTAACCACTTTTAAAATATATTTTTTAAATACAGCTATTAGTAAACTGGACGTAAATCCAGTTTATTCCTTGTTACAGTGAAGCTTGTTTTTTAAGTAACCCATTCAAGGTGTTATAGTTCAAAACTCTCAAGTACTTACCGACTTGTCAGTATGCTGTCAGTGATTTCAGCGAAAATCAGGATGCCGGAGAAGCATTGACAGCGTGGGAATTTCGCAATGTTTCCGAAGACGGTGTAAAGGTTATTCTGATTCTGATTCTGAATCTCGATCTGACTCGGCATTGTCGTGGTCATTGTCGTCGGGTAAAAGAAAATTTTGGCCATCTGCTACGATTTTGACAGTCGCCGGCAGTCGCCAAAAAAATCGCCTAAGTGGGACAGGCCCTTTAGGCTTTTGGTTGGACCAATTTTGCTTATAGGTGTTTGGATGCTTTGATTATTTGCCTACTTTCAATAAGCAATTAAAATCAAATGTCTGCCACATGAAAGTGCTCTAAGCATACACATGCAGCAGCGATGATCAAATTTGCATTATTTCCACTATAGGGCTCTGCTTTATTAAATAGTATAAGAGATAAGGCATTCTAATGAAAATTGCTGAATATATATTCTTGCAGCACAATAATGCTGGGGGAAAGGGCATTTCTTTCTGTACCAGCTCTGAACATTCTATTAAAAGATCATCAAAAAATAAATGTGCTCATCCCATTCTAGACAAAAAATTAAAAGCAAAGTGTGCTATTTTGTGACAGAGAATTACAATGCAAATTGTCTTAATGCATCCCACATCATGTGCTGAATACTCATATGCTGTCATTTTGTCACCCTGCACGTTACAAAACGTATTCCTTTCTATTGTTCCAAGATTTACAATCGTTCCTGTTAACCTTCAGTGCCCTGAGTAACGAGAGATGCATGATGAATAGTAACTAATTTGGATTATTAACCTGTGCAGTCCTACATTGTTGTAACATATAGGTTTAATGTTAACATATCCTTAATTCCTCACCCATCCTTACATTTATGGCAGCTTGATATTCACAATACTGACAAAGCTTATGATTAGGCTTTTTTTCTCCCTCAAATTCATTGTTTTAATACTTTATCTCTGCCATTATGAACTAACAGCAGTAATTTGTAATCTAGCTGTCCTGCCCTATTTTGTAATTACTGTATTTTTCCTTAATCATTTATTCTTGTTCATCTCTCTGATTTACTAAAGCTCCACATCAATGAGTCCATTTGTATGGTAACTATGGATAAACACCAGCACTAGATTGGGCAGGCTTCAATTGCAAAAAGATCTGAATTTGGACAATATTTTGAAAGGGAATGTCATCCTTATGTACTCATCTGCTTTCTTTTAAAGTCTGGATTTGGTCCTCACTACCTGTTTTAACCTGCTCTCCATTTCCAAGCAACAATGTTAGACAGATTGACAATGGGGTCAGAATCAGTGCCCAACCTATCCTGCCACCTTGCTTAATGTCTGTTTACATTGCTCTCAATCACAATGCTAGGGATATGATAATACAAAAAAATAGCATGTTCCCATTTCCTAGAATGGTGCATTAGGCTTCTTGTTTGAGGCACATATTGGCCGGCATCTGTGTTCACAATCAGCAGATTCCATATTGTGGCCACATTCCAGTTGGAGGTGGTGGTAGAAGACAACAAGGGCAGCACAGTGGCGCAGTGGTAGAGTTGCTGCTTTACAGCACTTGTACTGCCGGAGAACCAGGTTCCATCCCGACTACGAGTGCAGTCTGTAAGAAGTTTGTACGTTCTCCCCGTGACTGCATGGGTTTTCCCCGGGATCTTCGGTTTCTTCCCACACTTCAAATACGTAAAGGTATGTAGGTTAATTGACTCGGTGTATGTGTAAATTGTCCCTAGTGTGTGTAGGATAGTGTTAATGTGTGGCGATCGCTGGCTGGTGCGGACTCGGTGGGCCGAAGGAACTGTTTCCGTGCTGTATCTCTAAAACTAAAACTGAAACAACCTTTTCCCGAGTTGAGATTCATATTATCTCAGTGGCTTTGTGCATCTTTCCCCTTCTTTCAGATCCAGGTAAAAGTTTAGAGATGCAACATGGAAATAGGCCCTTGGACCCACCGAGTCTACGCTGACCATCGATCACCCGTTCACACTAGTTCTATGTTATCCCACTTTCTCATCCACTCCCTGTACATGAGGGGCGATATGCAGAGGACGATTAACCTAAAAACCCATATGTCTTTGGAATGTGGGTGTAATTGAAAGAACCTTGGGGAAAAACATGCAGTCACAGGGAGAATGTGCAAACTCCC
Source organism: Rhinoraja longicauda (assembly GCF_053455715.1). Taxonomy (NCBI): domain Eukaryota; kingdom Metazoa; phylum Chordata; class Chondrichthyes; order Rajiformes; family Arhynchobatidae; genus Rhinoraja; species Rhinoraja longicauda. The sequence continues at coordinate 24,275,479 of NC_135968.1, read as the reverse complement.
CACAGAGAGTGGCTGGGTCTCTGGAGCCTTCAGGCAGCAGTTCTACCAGCTGCACCATTGTGCTGCCCTACCTGCTGTATCACTGTGCCACCTGGGTAAAATAGACATTTTAAAAGAAAGCAGATTTGTACTTAAAGATGACGCTCCCTTTCAAAATTGGGTCCAAATTCTGATCTTCACCATTCAAAACTTGAAACTCGTTCCAGTTAGGGTGACATCTGTTTTAACTAATGCAACTTGCAATCTGATTTATTCCAATCTTCATTCTATTTTGAGTATAGCTCGTTACCAAAAATCACTTGTTTACAATAAAAATTAATTGCTGGATCGCTGGTGGTACACAGATATCATTGAATAGCTAATAGCTGACTCCCACAATGGTTTTGTTGCTGTGTCAGTTTTCAATCCCAGCAAGGTTCCTGGCGGGGGGGGGGGGGGGGGAGCAGGTGGAGGGGCTGGAGGAGGGGGCTGAACAGCTTCCCTGGAGAATGGGTGGGCAGCAAAGCTGGGGTGCTAATTAATTCACAAACACCGACTGGCAATTGGCTTTGGAAGTACATTGGCAAGTACCCAGCAATAACCCGATTGGGTCACCTTGGCTTTCACAGGGAGGATGGCAAAAGGGGAAGATGTTGGATGGGAGTAACAAGCGTTGAATAAACAGATTTTTTTAAATGCTAAAATTAAACACAAGTGAAATGTTCAATTAGAAATTAATCTACAAGTACCAATGGTATTTACAACATTGCTGCACTACACCTGTGCATTATACACAATTTAAATAAAGTGATTATTCAGGGCGGAACAGTGGTGCAGTGGTAGAGTTGCTGTCTTAAAGTGCCCCGGGTTCGATCCTGACCTCGGGTGATGTTTGTGCGGATTTCATACATTCTCCCTGTGACCTGCGTGGGTTTCCTCCAGGTGCCCAGGTTTCCTCCCACATTCCAAAGACGTTCCAAATGTTATCCAACTTTTCAAGAAAGGAGCGAGAGAGAGAACAGGGAATTATAGACCAGTTAGCCTAACATCAGTGGTGGGGAAAATGCTGGAGTCAATTATTAAAGAGGTAATAATGGCGCATTTGGATAGCAGAAAAAGGATTGGTCTAAGTCAGCATGGATTAATGAAGGGGAAATCTTGCTTGACTAATCTTCTGGAATTTTTTGAGGATGTGACAAGTAAAATGGATGAAGGAGAGCCAGTGGATGTAGAGTATCTAGACTTTCAGAAAGCCTTTGATAAGGTCCCATACGGGAGGTTGGTGAGCAAAATTAGAGCACATGGTTTTGGGAGTAGGGTATTGACATGGATAGAGAATTGGTTGGCAGACAAGAAGCAAAGAGTAGGAATAAACGGGTCCTTTTCAGAATGGCAGGCAGTGGAGAGTGGAGTGCTGCAAGGCTCGGTGCTGGGGCTGCAACTATTTGCAATTTCTATTAATGATTTGTATGTTGGAATTAGAAGTAACACTAGCAAGTTTGCAGATGATACAAAGCTGAGTGGCAGTATGAACTACGAAGAGGATGTTAGGAGGTTGCAGGGTGACTTGGACAGGTTGAGTGAGTGGGCAGATGCATGGCAGATGCAGTATAATGTAGGTAAATGTGAGGTTATCCACTGGCGGCAAAAACAAGAAAGCAGATTATTATCTCAATGGTGTCAGATTAGGTAAAGGGAAAGTGCAACGAGACTTTGGTGTCCTTGTACACCAGTCACTGAAAGTAAGTGTGCAGGTACAGCAGGCAGTGAAGAAAGCTAATGGCATGTTGGCTTTCATAACGAGAAGATTTGAGTATAGGAGCAAGGAGGTCCTTCTGCAGTTGTTTAGGGCCCTGGTGAGACCACATCTGGAGTATTGTGTGCAGTTTTGGTCTCCTAATTTGAAGAAGGAAGTCCTTGCTATTGAGGCAGTGCAGTGTAGGTTCACGAGGTTAATCCCTGGGATGGAGGGACTGTTATATGAGGAAAGTTGTGAATTTATGGAATTCTCTGCCACGGAAAGCAGTAGAGGCCAATTCACTGGATGAATTTAAAAGGGAGTTAGATAGAGCTATAAGGGCTAGTGGAATCAAGGGATATGGGGAGAAGGCAGGCACAGGTCACTGATTGTGGATGATCAGCCATGATCACAATGAATGGCGGTGCTGGCTCAAAGGGCCAAATGGCCTCCTCCTGCACCTATTTTCTATGTTTCTATGTTTCTAAGTAGATGTTTGTAGGTTAACTGGCTCCTGTAAATTGCCCCTAGTGTGTAGGATGCAAAACTAGGATGACATAGAACTAGTGTATGGGTGGTCTTTAGTCATCGTGGACTCGGTGGGCCACAGGCCCGTTTCCACGCTGCATCTCAATTCTCGTTGAAAATATATATTTGCAATATCTCTACCTTCCTGAATCCATCTGGATCAATAGCCAATGTAAAGATCGTGGAAGAAGTTTGAACAACTTTAGTAACTTTAGAGAAACAGATACATACGATACAGTTCGGAAACAGACCCTTTGTTCCACCAAGTCCGCGCAAACCAGCAATCACCTCGTACACGAGCATCATCCTACACACTAGGGACAATTTACCGAAGCCAATTAACCGACAAACCTACATATCTTTGGAGGGTGGGCGGAAACCGGAGCACCCACAGAAAACCCACATTGTCACAGGGGAAAGTAAAAACTCCATTCATGCAGCACCCATAGTCAGGACCAAACTCAGGTCCCTGGTTCTGTAAGGCAGCAACTCTGCGCAGGGCTATTGTGCCGCCCCATTTTTTAACCTGGTCATTTTAAAGTTAGAGATATAGTTTAAAGATGAGAGATATGGACTAGTAATCCCACTATCTTATACACTAAGGACAATTTACGATTTTTACCAAGGCCAATTAACCTACAAACCTGTATGTCTTTGGAGTGTGGGAGGAAACTGGAGCACCTGAAGAAAACCCATGTGGTCACGGGGAGAACGTGCAAACTGGCGCTGCAAGGCAGCAACTCTACCGCTGTGCCACTTGTGGTGGATATGGGTAAAAACTTAGATTGTCATCATTACAAGGGAAACAGATAATGAGATGGGAAAACTACCAGCGAAAGGTCTCCCAAGACATTAGTTTCACAACAGATCACTGTTCAAATTGTTTTTTTTTGTGATAAATTGAAAATAGACAAAGTCCAGGAAATATTACTAAAATTGCACAATAATCACCAAAGCATCGTATTTTTTTCATTTGAATAAAAAATAGTTTATAAAAATGACTATGTTTAAAACATCCAATCTAGCTTTGACCAAACACCCCAAATGTGTTAATGGATAGTATTCTGAACTTTGTGATTTTTAAGCAGCTACTACCAGTATTTGGCATCTATTTGTAGGACCTGTCAGTATGGCAAAACTGGATGAAGTCAGAAATCCAGACATAATGATTTGCTTTTAATGGCCCATGGTATATGAATACAGTTTCCAAAGAAATAAACTGTATTTTGATGACAATTCTCCGAGACTAATACCATCCAGTGGATTGATAAATGCTGAGGTATTCGTAAAGACTATTATTAATAGTTTTTCAGGGGTTATCCAGAGGACATAAATTGCAAACAGCTTTTTGGTATATATTACACACATGCCCAGTAAGTGTATGTAATACACTTTAGTAAGGAAATATGGTTGCATTTGAGGTAACATGTTTCCATGATTTATAGAATTTTGCAGAGTTGGGAAATGGCTAAACTCTGAAGAGCATCAGGTCAGATTACAAACAGCTTAAAATACTTGTGTTTAGAACAGATTAAATGGAAGGTTTCTGAGCCACCTCTCCCACTGTTTGTGTGGTGATATGAAAATAAGCCAAAGAACTTTAATACAATGTTCTGCATTCGTAGTTTTAATAAATTCAGGACCACTTATTTGAACTAGGTCACCTCAACCTTAGTCTACTTGTTGGTGCGGTCATTTAGAATATTCTTTGACATGGCTGTTGTGAGTTCAGGTTGCCAATTTTCAAAAACTAAGGCTTCAAAGAAGAATAAAAGGATGATAATCTATTCGCTGGCACATCAATAAAAGACGATAAATCTTTGTCTTTTTTTAAGGAAGGAATATCCCAGTTGATCAGTACCGTGTTATCTCCAATTATTCATAAAGCCATAAAGTCTTCAATAAACTTGCTTATGAAAACTTGTGGCCAGTGTATATATTAGGCGAGTAACACTGGGGATTGGATAGATGGATAATGTCAGTGTGGGAGGAAAATACTGAGTAAAACAACCTAAGGGTTACAATTTGTTTAGTTTAGTTTACAGCATGGAAATACACCCCCCAAATCCGCGTGACCTGCGATCACCCCAACAATAGTTCCATCCTACACACTAGGGACAATTTCCAGTAGCCAAATAACGTATGAACCTGCATGTCTTTGGAATGTGGGATGAAACCAGAGTACTTGGAGAAAACCCACACGGTCACAGGAAGAACGTACAAACTCCGTGCAGACAGCATCCATAGTCAGGAGTGAACCTGGGTCTCTGGCGCTTAAGGCAGCAACTCTACTGCTGTGACACTGTGATGCCAGTGTGCCATTGGGTCCTGCTACCTCTGGTTTATACTAGTAATTTGGAGTCAGAAACTCAATGCAAGTGGGTAAAACTTCCACATGATTCCAGGCTCAGAGGGATAGCGGAATTGAAGCAAGCTTTTATTTCTTGATTTAAGTAGTAGGTTCTGCTACAGAAAGATCTGATCAGGTGGAGAGAGGAAAAGATGCAAAGATGTACTCAAAACCTCCTTGAATAATTGCTACACCCCCACTGTGCCCTGGGAATCTCTGCTCCGTAATAATTTAAAATAGAGTAAGAGCAGATGAAATGGTAGAAGGAACCACAAGTCCATGCACTGGAAACACATAGAAACCATGCAAAACGTGGAAGTAATGCACCATCTTCCTAAATACCCAGCCACCTTCTCTGTCAGACACCCCCTCACCCCTCTATGGAAGTGTATGTGTTTCCACCCCAGAACCCAGAAAACCTATGGAAACAGGTTTCTCTTAATCTCAGGGGGATGGTTATGAAGACAATTTTTGGGTGAGTTGAATGTTGACGGATGAATTTAATGAAAGTGTGAAAATTGTGTACAAAATCATGAAGGGAATAGATAGGAAGAATGCGCAGAATATTTTACCCACTATCCTACACACTAGGGACAATTTACAATTTTTTTACCGAAGACAAGAAACCCACAAACCTGCACGTCTTTGGAGTGGGGGAGGAAACCAGAGCACTCAGAGAAAACCCACATGGCCACAGGGGGGGACGTACAAACTCCGCACAGACAGCACCCATAGTCAGGATCGAACCTGAATCTCTGACGTTGTAAGGAGGCAACACCAATGCTGCGCCTCCCTGCCGCCCCAATTGATTAGGAAGCTCCACTTACGGATCCGTACTTCAACATAGTGGTTAGCTATTGAATAGCAGCTAAATGTATAACCCATTGATCTAGAGGTGTGAGTCTGAATACAATTTTGACAGCTGAGAAATTAAAAATAAAAAGCAAAACAACTAGATTGCCATCCGAACCCGTGTGGTTCACCAGAGAAGGAAATCTCCCACCCTCACCTCGTCCATGCGCGTCCGTACCTATCAATGTTATACACATCCTTAGCTCCAGTGGAAAATCCTTGTAGTGAACAATAAAAGCCCAGGGAAATGATCTCTGAGAATTGCAAGCTGATAGTAGTAGCGGGAGCTAAATCTCCAGAATCGGCTGGCCAAGGTTCAAAATTCAGTGTGTCAAAAACCACAGGCAAAATCTACATCTCAGCCCTCACTACACTTTTCTTTGGCATAGCATATCACCACACTGACTCACCAATCTATAATTTCATTTTAGTTTCATTGAATGGCAGCATATTTATTTGAACCATGCAATTCATTGTTGTAATGAATCAAAGATGTTCAAGTTAGTACATTTCAGTTTCACTTCTTTCTCAACTGTTTTTTTATTGAAAATATAAAATCCCTTGCTTCCAGCTTTCAAGAATGTCCCCATGAATTACAGCTGTGTAATTTCTACCTACGCCATTATTTGCCTTGCCACATCAGGAAGATGTCAACTTTCAACCTAAAGGGGAACAGTGGGCATACATCCCTCTGGGCCATTAGCAATGTCTTGAAAGCTCTCTGGTTATTCTCAGTCTCTGTTGTTTCTCCATAACCCTGCAAAATTATCCTTCACACATATATATTTCAACTCCCTTTGAATCTAGTTCCACCACTCTTTTCAGCAGCGTGATTCAGATTATATCTACTTGCTGTTCTAATCCTTGTCTTGACATATGGAGTTGCATCGAATATACAGCAATGAAACAGATCTACATGTCTACGCCACTGTTTATAATCCAACAAGGCTCCCCCTCCTCCCCATATCTTCTTACATGCTGCAAATCCTTCTGTAGCTTTCACCACGCACAGACCAACTCAAACACCCCTTCTTAAAGCCATTGATGCCTCAAAACTCCATGCCAGAGTGAGAAATTCCATATTTGAATTACTCACCATAATGAATGTTCCATTGAAGCCCCTATTGGATTTATCAGTAAGTATCTTATATTTATGATGTCTAATTTTGAACCTTTTCCCGCATGGGTATGATCCAAGATGGTGCCCAAACCAGGTGACGCTTTGTGTGCTGGTTACAAGAGTGGATCTGCAATCACACATTACAATCGTCCACTCTTTTAAAACTCTACTCCAACAGTTATTCCCTTTATCATGTAACTACACTGTGGACGGCTCGATTGGAATTATGTATTGTCTTTCCGCTGACTGGTTAGCACGCAAACTGTACCTCGGTACACATGCCAATAAACTAAACTCAAACGTCCATATCTAACCCTTTTGTGATGTTGACATAGTCTATTAGGTCACTCTTCAGCCCACTCTTCCCTTGCGCAGTCTTGATAACCAGATGAGTGATTTACATTGAAAAAGATGCAAACCTAGCCTAATGCTATTGTTTTGTTTCATCCATACATCGAGTGTTTAGTTTAGTTTAGTTTAGAGATACAGCGCAGAATCAGGGCCTTTGCCAATCGAGTCCACATCGACCAGCAAACCCCACACATTAGTAGTATCCTACACACAGTTGAGACAATTTTCATTTATACCAAGCCAATTAAGCTACAAACCTGTACGTCTTTGGAGTGTGGGAGGAAACCGAAGATCTTGGAGAAAACCCAACCAGGTCCCGGGGAGAACATCCAAACTCTGCACAGACAGTGCCCGTAGTCGGGATCGAACCCGGGACCCTGGTCTCTGGCGCTGAAATGCAGCAACTCCCTCGCTGTGCCACCGTGTAAATGAGATATTCCGACAACTTTCATCTTCTGCACCCAGATGGGGCAGTTGTAAGGATTACTGTGCACGGTTAACAACACATTTGCCATAGGTTGCAAAATTGTTGAGAAAAACACAGGGTGTCAACAAGTTCCCCTTTAAACACAATTAAAAATATGACAGCGTGGGTGAAGGAGAAAATAAATAACCTGCCTAAATGTATAAATCTCACAGCATAAAGCAAGGACTATCATATATATTTCTTGAAAGCATGAAAATGCATGTATAGCATGGTCACAGAATTATATCCATCAAAATCACAATAAATTAAATCTGAATTTGCCTTCAGTACATTTCAGGCTGACATTCTACATTCCCTTATTGCTTTGATAATATTTTTTTTTTAATGCAAAAATCCATCAGAAGAGTACAGAGAAGCATTTCGTGCAATCAAATCGTCTGAACATTATGGTGCTTAAGTTTCATCAGAACTGCCCTATGGCAGGTTAAGACTGAGTGCTACATTTATTCCATTTCCATTATCACCATTTGATTACTGATTTACTGCATTTAACTGATAATAAACTAGCTGCCCACCTCAAAAGAATTTGCTCGCAGGTTTCATTTCTTTCGGGATGAAATTCATTTGATGAACAAATGACAATTAGCCCACACTCCTTGTTCTGTGTCAGAGTTTTTCTGATTGAACTCAGACCAATTTACTGGTGCTAAATGAGCTTACATAATTTGAATTCAAATATCTTCAGGATATTAGCTCTGGCAGTGCTGTGCGTCCATGTACTTTTTTGAAGTTCCTTCTTTTCCCTCGATGTCGTACCTTATACCTGCACATTTTGCTTACTTCAAAGTTGTAGAATTAAAATGCTACAAATCCCCTGCAGCAAAATGGAAAACTTGAAAGGGGTTTTACTAATTCTGTTACAGCGCAGTCAATCTTCTCATATTGGTTTATAATGGTTGATTTGACTTATAATGGTAACAATGTGATTCTATTACTATGTTAGAAAATTTGCAAGTGTTGTCGTGATTATACTGTAATAGAAAATGTTAAAAACGTAACCTCCTGTCTCATAACCTCTCATTGAAAAAGTTGATGTGACAGTTTCAGACTTCGCTTCTCATCCTTACTGAAATCGTTTTCATTCTAATCTACTTATAGATTCACCACACAATACTTCCTACAAAGTAGACGCCGTCTAGTTTCAAATCAAGGCAATCATGTGTAGAAGAGAAAATAGAAAGCAAACTCCACGTACTAACTAAAAGGCATTAAGACTTCATTGTTCTTTTAGTTTCGTTTTTTAGTTTAGTTTAGAGATACAGCACGGAAACAGACCCTTTGGCCCATTGAGTCCTCACCGACCAGCAATCCCCCCCGCACGTTAAAACTATCCTACGCCCACTAGGGACAATTTACATTTATACCATGCCAATTAACCTGCAAACCTGTAGATCTCGGAGAAAACCCTTGTGGTCACGGGGAGAACATACAAACTCCGTACAGACCTTTCATTACCTTCAAACCACTCCAGAGGAATATATTGATAGAGATCGATGTTCACTTGCAAATATGTACAGAATCACATAGAGAAAGATTTATTGGCTTCTGTAAATTGCCCCTGGTATATAGGCAAATGATAGCATCTGGGGAGACCTGATGGGAATGTAGGGAGGATGGTGTGGGATTTGTGTAAAATGGGTGCTTGATGGTTGGCGTGAGGTCAGTGGGCCAAAGGGCCTGTTTCTGTGCTGTGTCATCCCATGAAAGCTTTTGCACATGAAGAGTCATAGTGTCATGTGCAGAAACAGACCCTATGGCTCAATTTATCCATGCCAACCAAGACACCCCATCTAAGATAGTCCCATTTGCCCACATTTGGCCCATATCTCTTTATATGACATATAGAAGCTTGCATGACATAGAATTGCAGGACTGGGATGATACAGCATGGAAACAGGCACTTTGGCCCAATGAGCTTACGCCAAGCACCAAGCACCCATTTTACGCTAATCCCATTCCACCCTCCCCACATTCCCGTCAACCCCTTAACCATCAAGGTGCACCATCTCACACATTAACAGCAATAATTATAGAAGTCGTGAACCTTGAACAGACTGCCATTGTGGCTCGACCTCTTTGTGTGCTGGTACTCAAGAGCAATCACAGCTGGAAGTTAGAGGATGGCTTGGAGTGAACCAGTGTGAAGAGTGCAGACTATCTGGCTTCTCTGACAATGTGCCTGAGATCACCGTGGTTGAGGTGGTCATCTGCAGAGATGTAACTTTAGACTAACCAAAAGACGAAGAGTAAAGAAGTAGAAACAAGGAACTGCAGATACTGAATCAAGGGATATGGGCAAAAAGCAGGAATGCGATACTGATCTGGATGATCAGCCATGATCATATTAAATGGTGGTGCTTGCTCAAAAGGGCCGAATATTTTCTATGTTTCTATGCTGGTTTACAAAAAAGCCACAAAGTGCTGGGGTAACTCAACGGGTCAGGCAGCATCTTTGGAGGACCCTTCTTCCGCATAAAGCTAAACCTAAATAATGATTAGATTTAAAAGGGCATTAATATCCATGGTGATGAAGTGCTTTGAGAAGTTGATTATGGTGCACATTAACACCTACCTCGACAAGAACCTGGACCCACTACAATTTGCCGACCATCACAACAGCTCAGTGGAGGATGCAATCTTACTGGCTCTCCACTTTGCACTGGACCAGTTGGACAATAAAAACATAAACGTCAGGCTGTTGTTCATAGACTACATACAGTTCAGGATTCAACACCATCATCCATTCCAAATCGGTTATCGTGCTCACAGAACTGGGTCTCCGCTCTCCTTCTACAACTGAATCCTCGACATTCTCATGAATAGACCACAATCTTTACGAATTGACAGCAACACTCCGTGATAATCATAAGAGTAAGAGCACCTCAAGGCTGTGTGCTCAGCCCCCCTGCTCTACTCACTCTATACTCATAACTGCGCAGCTGGACATCGTTCCAATTCTATCTTCAATTTCGCCAATGACTCCACCGATGGTTAAATTACAGACGACAATGAGTCATAGTATAGAAGGGAGAACAATTGATTGACCAAATGGTGCCAGAACAACAATCGTGCTCTCAACATCAGTAAATCCAAGGAACTGATTGTTGACTTTGGAAGAGGAAAGTCAAAGATCCACAAACCTATTTTCATCGATGGTGCAGTGGTGGAGAGAGTAAAAAACCTCAGATTCCTGGGCATCAATATTTCTGAACAACTATCCTGGACCCAGCACATTGGTGCAATCATAAAGAAAGTTCACCAACGCCTCTACTTCCTTAAATGATTGAGATGATTTGTTATATCAACAAATACTCTATTGAACTTCTACAGGAGTACAGTAGAGAGCATGGTGACTGGTTGCATCTCAGCCTGGTTCGGCAACTGAACTCTTAGGAAGAAGAAGATTGCAAAAAGTGGTGAACACTGCCCAGTCCATCATGGGTTCTGACCTCCCCACCATCAAAGACATCTACAAGAGCAGCATCATCAGAGACCCACGCCACCTTGGCCATGCTCTCATTTCACTCCTGCCATCGAGAAGTAGGTGACGTTTCAAGTCGGCATCCTTCTTCAGACTCACCTACATCACCTATCCATGTTCCCCAGGGATGCTGCCCGACCCGCTGAGTTACTCCAACATTTTGTATCTCTCCTTGGTGAACCAGTTTCTGCAGTTCCTTGCTCCTGCTCATTAATTTAGGAGCATGGCCACACTATTCCTTTGTGGCACGTGTGCAGTGCCGTGTGGCACAGTTGCATTGAGTGTACCTTGCTCAATGATTGATGTCACTGTAGCTAATGCTTGTTATGCACAAAGAGGCGTGGGATTCAGACCTTCCATCGCGTCTTTAAAGTCCCAATCTCATGCAGTAAGTGATTTGTACAACTCAATTCCGTCACATAAGACATGTGATGCTATTTAATTTATAGGTCATTATAATTTCAACCCATTTATATTATCAAACAAAAGCCCGTTAACCCTCTTTACAAGCCTAAAGTAGCCTGGATGCCAATAATGTCCTCTTGTTATGCACCTAATTTCTGACTGTTGGCATTTGAGTTTTGCACTAGCAAGGAATGATGAATTGGATCAACTTTCCAATCCTTTCCATAATCTCAAAAACATTTGATCAGGCCATCTCATGCAAGGACAATCTCAAATAAGTTTATTTTGGTGTGGGTGGCTGTCATGCCCAATTAGTTACAGCAATTTCTGATACTCAAACCAAAGATGGGGGGGACACAAAAAGTTTGCAAATAACAGGATACAATAAGAAATATGGCCCAATTATGATTTTTAATGATTTAGCTATTGAGAAACTGTTAGCACCAATCAAATATTCAAGTGAACTGTGTAAATTGTCTAAAAATGCTTCAGCTAAAATAATCACAAGATTTATTGGGTTGTTCTAAAATCATACTGTTGTCCTTCAGTATGAAAACATTAGTTAGTTTATTTGGTTGTCATTGCATTGCTATTTGTATGTGTTTGCTGACTGTACATTGGCTGCCATCTTTCCTAATTTTCTTCAGAGACTTTCGGCACATTAGCCTTCATCAGTCAGAGTATTGAGTATAGAAGTTGGTACAGTTTTACAAGCCATTGGGGAGGCCACATTTAGAGTATTGTGTCCAGTTTTGGTCACCCTGTTGTTGGAAAGATGTTGCAAGCTGGAAAGGGTGCAGGAAAGATTTATGAGGATGTTGCCAGGACTCGAGGGCCTGAGCTATAGGGAGAGGTTGAGCAGGCTAGGACTTTATTCCTTGATGCGTAAGAGGATGAGAGGTGATTTTATAGAGATGCACAAGATCGTGAGAGGAATAGACAGGGTAAATGTGCAGTCTTTTACTCAGAGTAGGGAAATCAAGAACCAGAGGACATAGATTATGGTGAGGGGGGAAAGATTTAATAGGAACCTGAGGGGCAACATTTTTACACAAAAGAGTGGTAGGTAGGATATTTTGAGAAGGAACCTTCTTCAGTCTAAAATGTTGTTGTTTGTTCATTTCCTCCCAGATGCTGCCTGACGCGCAGGGTTCCCCTGACTTTTGTGTTTGCTCAAGGCTCCAGCATCTGTAGTTCCTTGTTTCTCCAGAACCTTCATAACACTCAGCTCCTTGTTAAAAGCACTGGCATCTCAGGTCACTGCACTGGGCATATCACGATCAACAGATCAGAAATATCCTTTGCTTTTAAAGCTTTTATGGCAACCAAAGATGGAGCTAAATTTGATGGGTCTAGATTATCAAGTCTGGGTAGGAAAGTGGAAGCAGCATTGTAAAGCGCAAGTGTTCCAACGCTGAACAGATAAAGGTTTGTGACAGCACAACAGACTACATATCACACTGTGATCATGCTCAACATTGCACATAATTAAGGTGGTTTCTGCAGTCTTCCTTCCACTGAGATCAGCTGTCTGACTTAAATCCAATGAATCATTAAGTTTTCTGTGAGGTGGCATCTTAAGTTACAAGCAGAAGCATTATTTTGGCTCATCACAAAGAGACAGAGGAGAGATAAAGGTGGGCTGCATTCCAAGCTGCCAATCAAACTCGGTTAAGTAAACCCTTCAAAAGATATTTCATTTTCCTTTTCCCACCCTGGCCATTCCTTCTTCTCCCAACTCATGTAGGGCAGGAAATACAGAAGCATGAAAGCACGCATCACCAAACTCAGGAACAGCTTCTTCCGCTCTGTTATCAGGCTCTGAACATTCCTTCCATTCGAGGCGGCGCAGTGGTGCAGCGATAGAGTTGCTGCCTTGCAGCACCAGAGACACAGATTCAATCCTGACTATGGGTACTGTCTGTATGGAATTTGTAGGTTCTCTCTGTGACCACGTGGGTTTTCTCCAGGGGCTCCGATTTCCTCCCACGCTCTGAAAACAGACAGGATTGTAGGTTAATTGGCTTTGATAAAAGCCTGGATAGAGTGGATGTGGGGAGGATGTTTTCACTAGTGGGAGAGCCTAGGTCATAGCTTCAGAATTAAAGGGCGTTCCTTTAGAAAGGAGATGAGGAGGAATTTCTTTAATCAGAAGGTGGTAAATCTGTGGAATTCATTGCCACGAAGGGTGTGGATATTTTTAAGGCAGAGACAGTTAAATTATTGATTGGTATGGGTGTCAGGGAATATGGGGAGAAGGCAGGAAAATGGGGTTAGGAGGGAGAGATAGATCAGCCATGATTGAATGGTGGAGTAGACTTGATGGGCCGAATGGACTAATTCTACTTCTATAAATTGTAAATTGTCCCTAGTGTGTAAGATAGTGGTAGCGTATGGGGTGATCACAGGTCGGTGTGGACTCGGTGGGCCGAAGGGCCTGTTTCCACTCTGTATCTCTAAAGTCTAAAGCTAGGGTACTGTCCGTTTCACCTCTATCCCCATTGCAGATATTGGGCATTATCTCTGGAACTGTTGCGCTACAATGTTGAGAACTATATTCTGCACTCTGTATATTTCCCTTCGCTCTCCCCATGTCACCTGAGTTTGGCGGGATTATGTTTATGTTTAGCGTTATCTGATAAGATTGGATAGCATGCAAGACGATGCTTTTCACTATACCTTTGTACATGTGACAATAATAAACCTGAACCTAGTGCTGCACTTTCAGATTACAAGTATCGTTGGAGCAGCATGGTGAGTTTGAGATTGTACTCCTGATATGTTTTATCTGTGGGCTATCCCCTGGCAACATCTCGGGAAACCACAGTATGAACTTTCACATGTGCATTGAAGCCATCTAGTTCTGCCTCACCATCATTCCCATCAACTCCTTGAACATTTCACACTGTCTGTGCAGCATCCAGTACTGATTCAGCGGAAAATTATTGAAAACCCCAAACATATTGACTTCATCCACAGCACAAACTGTTTATCAAGCTACTGAGTCCATCCCTTTCTGGCAACTGATCAAGACTGAGCCACACCCAGTACTACTTTGGTGTTACATCAGACCCCAAGTGGACCATTCTTGCTTCGCAGTTAAGCAGGCCTTGATTTTAAAATTCTCCTCTGTTTTAAAATCCTTCGATGGTCTCATTCTTCCTTATCTCTGCAAGCTTCTTCAGCGCCTTCAGGGATTACCATTTATTGTTCCTCGAGCATCTCTGAATACTGTTGTTCCATCATTGCTGGCGATGCTTTCTGATGTCTGGACCCTAGGGTATGTGATTCTCTTCCTAAACCTCATAGCTTCTATACCATTCACTCTTTCTATAAGATGCTTCCTAAAACATACCTATTACATCTGTCCTCGCATCTCACTGTTTGAATAAATGTTAGTTCTTGTTTGATAACAGTTTTATTTTACTATATTAAAGTAGAAACATCAACAGCAATTTTTGCCATAATGAAATGTGAAAGGGTTCATCTTTAAGTAATTTAATCTGTTGCAAAACAGCACTGGAGAGCTGTTAGCAATGGCACTTCAGATATGCAAGTCCCATTTGAGCTGTGGGTCTAATAGAGTTAAGAATCATCAGTAACCACCTTGCAAGGAAGAACTTGAGGTGAAACATGTGAACATAATTATTTTTAAAAGAATAAATTTGAGACGTTGCTAAAGCCACTATAACTAAATGGAAGATCAAAATACCATAAATGATGATCAAAATATTATTTCCTTTTCTCTTCGGAGGTGGGCTACTGCTAGTTTAAAAAAAACTCTACAAGTCCCAATACGCCCAGTTAACAGGTTCTAGTTACACAGAGAGCAACTCTCCAGTTACCCTTGCCCAGGTGGCCAGCCTTCATACAGTAGCCTTGTCAATGGCTGTCAGCAAGTTATTCCACCATGGAGAGGCCTTGGTGGATTTCCTCTGCCTGGCTGAGAGCGTAAAGCCTATTGGGAATGGTAGCACGGGGGTTAATTTACTGAACTAGTAATCCAGAGGCCTGGGCTAATGATCTGGAGACATGAGTTCAAATCCCACCAGCTGTGAAATTTAAACTCGGATAATTAAATAAATCTGGAGTTAAAAAGCCTGTAATAGTTTTGGTGACCATGAAACTACCTGACTGTTGAAAAAACACACCTGCTTCACTGAGGAGACACAAGGAACTGCGGATGCTGGGCTACAAAAAAAAGACACAAAGTGCTGGAGTAACTCAGTGGATCAGGCAACATCTCTGGAGAACATAGATAGATGACGTTTCGGGTCGAGACCCTTCTTCAGACTGAAGGCAGGTCAGGCAACAACTTTGGAGGACATGCGTTTGTCCATTGTGAATACTTGACCTAGGAAAGCCTGTCAGGAAAGCAAGGACTCTCAAAGATAAGTAATGACGAGAAAACATTATGGGATTTTTTGTAAGAACAAGGGATATTGGTTTAGCAAAGAAAGACACAAAATACTCGACTAACTCAGCGGGTCAGGCAGCATCTTTGTAGAACATGGATAGGTGATGTTTCAGGTCAGGATTTGTCTTCAATCTGTAGAAGGGTCCTGACCTGAAACATCATCTAGCCATGTTCTCTAGAAATGCTGCCTGATCCATTGAGTTACTCAGGTACTTTGTGTCTTTTTTCATCTGGTTCACCTATGCTTACTAAAATATGGACAAGTGTCAGCCTCTATGTGACACCACGTCCTCAGTGAGGTGTAATGTGGATGTTTCTAAATCAGCCTCGGGAGATGAATAATCACTATCATTCTTTTAGTCACTTGGATATGGAGCTTCAAGTACAGATAAACTTTATTTAAGGGGGTTGGGTCTTCCTGATATTTTATGCTTGGTAGCAACCCGCCAATCTTAAGGCAGCGCTTCCCATGGCACCTAATTGATATGTGCCAGACCCAGTGTTGGTCAAAACCAAAATTGTATGGCAAGTTGTTCAATTCAAGGGCCATTAAAGATAATGTTGAATGATGTCCTATGATTGTGTAAGAAAATTAATCTGACTGAATTTTGTGAGGCTAATAATGAACATCCCTAGGTACTCCACAGCTACTATTGCAACATTTAGATACTATCACAACGTTATAGGTACTATCGTAATGTTTAAGAAACATTTATACAGGTACATACATAGATAGGATAGGTTTAGAGGGATATGGGCCAAATGCAGGCAGGTGGGGCTAGTGTAGATGGGGCATATTGGGCAGTGTAGGCAAGTTGCGCCAAAGGGCTTGTTTCCATGCTGTATGACTCTATGAATCTATCCTGAACCTGTTCTGTTTTCTGAATTAGTACTGTACCAGAACAGTGCAAGGTCTTTATAGGTTCTGATCATTGAAAAGGAGATCTAAATGTTTCAACAGAAAATCTCTTTCCCTGTGTAAACAAAAGGAACTGCAGATGCTGTTTTAACAAAAAAGCCGCATCTCTGCAGAACATGGAATAGGTGACATTTTGGATCAGGTCACTTCTTCAGATCTTTGTACCTGATTTTCAATGTATTCAGTCTGAAGAAGGGTCTCGACCCGAAACGGCACCCATTCTTTCTATCCAGAGATGCTGCCTGTCCCGCTGAGTTACTCCAACATTTTGTGTCTACACTTCAGTTTAATTCACCCTTCTACTCTGTCATTCCTCAATCTCTTAATCTCCATTTAACAGATATTGGAGAGCAGACGACACATAAAAATGGTTAAAAATCCTAATAAACATCATTACTCAAAGGAAGATAATCAGAAAATATATTAATTATGGAAGAAAAAAATAATTTAGTTTTGATATCTTTGCAATAGGTAAAAAAAATTAAATGAGTCCCATTTTGGATATAAGACCAGAAATATCACCCATTCCTTCTATCCGGAGATGCTGCCTGTCCCGTTGAGTTACTCCAACATTTTGTGTCCATCTTTGGTTTAAACTAGCATCTGTAGTTCCTTCCTGCAACAATTATTTTTTGGAAGTTGTGCTGGATGATTAATTAGATTTTTCCTTCAAGATCCTGAGAAACATCATCTACCCAGATAATATAAATCGTAAATTAGATTTCCTGTCCCACTTTACATGAAGCAGCATTTGATAAGATCCATTTCAAGAGACTTGTGGTCAAGATACCTCAGGATTGACCACAGACTGGATAACGTAACTGTGCAACATAAGAAAGGGAGGATGGTGAACAATATCTAAACTTGAGACCTTTGTGATTTATATTTGACTAGATTCTGATGGGAAGATAACATGCACACATTAACTTCCCTTTAAATTCTCCACATTAAGTCAGGTCTAGCCAATGCTTTTCTCATGACAGTATGTGTCGTAAAGGCGTACCATCAGCTCAAAAATGTTGCATGTCATTATTTCATTTTCTGGCCACATAATACGTATATTCACCAAAGGTGCATGCCAGCACCTTTTTCTCTGCAAAAAAATGTACTGGGTCTAGAAATCTTCTTTAGTGAACATCATAATTGCTAAGGATTCACAAGAAGCCACCAAAGCTGAAATTACTAAGAATTGTCAGCCCAGAATGGAAACAATTTGCCTTGGATTCCCAACCCTCGCCTTTTGAAAAACTGAGTTTTAAACGTCTTCTCTGCTTTAAGTTTTACTTTCTTCCAATCACCATTTTCAATCTTTAACTCTACAATTATTGGCTTTCTTTACTATTGTTTTAACACCAGGCTTAATTTACTCCTACATTCCAAAAGATGTTAGGGATAGTCTTTTAGTAGATTAGTAGGATAGTAGATTAGTTGACCTCAGTAAATCGCCCCCAATGTGTACGGAGTGGATAAGAAAGTGGGATTGACATAGAACTAGTGTGAATGGTTGGTGTGGACATAATGGGCATGTTTCCATGTTGTATCTCAAAGCTAAACTATTGTGCAGGAACAGTCACAGGAAGAGTCACCTTTAAGGCAGCTTTAAGGCAGCAACTCTACCGCTGTGCCACCGTGCCACCCAGATCAGTACAGAAGGGCAATTGTGGTTCTTAGCCATGTGAATAATCTATTCACCTTTATAGTTTTGGTAATGGAAGAGACTGCCACCTAGTGCGGTAAACAGTGACTCACTGACATTTTTACATAATAAAGGCATCAATTCCTTATTTAGCAAGGAATTCAAAAATGTACGGAAGAAAATGTTGAAAATGGTTTGAAAATGTTCTGAAATATTCTACAGAATGTGGAATAATGTTAGTAGTCTTGCCTAATTCATAGTCATGGAATCATAGGGATGTACAGTGCAAGGACAGGCCCTTCGTCCCAACTCGCCCATGCTGATCGTTATGCCTACCTATGCTGACCCCATTGCTCGTGTTATGCCCATATCCCTCTGCTCTGTTCGATCCAAGTACCTGTCCAAATGCCTTTTAAACATTACAATTATATCTGCCTCTGCCTCTTCCTCTGATAGCTCATTCCAAAAACGTATCACCCTCTGTATGAAAAATGTGTCCCTCAAATACCCTTAACATTTCTGTCCTCTCACCTTAAACCTAATAATTACTTCATATTCAGATTCCAATAATACAAGTGAGAGTTAGGTCGTTGGTCGTTGAATGTACAAGAAACATTAGCTTGAGACTCCTTATAGAAAGTGAGATGCTATAAAATGTTATGTCAAGAGTTCAACTGTGCTCTCATTTGCTTTTGTTGATATCTGATGTAAAATTGTGAAATGCAGCAGTCGGTTCAAAATAATGAAAAACATTCTTACCAATGTCTGCTTGATACTCTGGAAATATCAGCACTGAATTTAATCCTGCCCAGAAAATGGAAATACCATCTGTGGAATGCAAATGCTTAGGAATGTAATGCCTTGGAAAACTTCAATTTGGAGTTGGGCCATCTCCAACATAGGTTGGAAGAATCCTTCTCCACAGAAAATAGAACAGTCCATTTGTGAGATGATTCAGACCATGAATATTAAGTGGCAAGCAGCATTGACGTAACACATGTGGCTAGCAATGACAACTTGAACAAGGGAGTCTGAGTACTTCCCCATGGTATTCAATGTCACTAACATTGCTGAATCCTTAACCATCAAAATAACTAACCATTGGTCAGTAACATGATAACTACATAAATACTGACTATGAATGCAGGTCAGTGGCTGGGCATTCTGCAGTAGTGATTCACCTCCTGATTCCCCAAAGCCCTTCCATTTTTCTACAAGTAATATGGTGGCACAGTGGCGCAGCTGGTAGAGCTGCTGCCTCACACCACCAGAGACCTAGGTTCGAAACTGACCTGGGGTGCTGTCTGTGTGGATTTTGCACATTTTCCTTGTGAAGGTTAATTGTCCTCTGTAAATCACCCCTGGTGTGTAGGGAGTGCAAAAGTGAGATAACTTTGAACTAGTATGAATGGGTAATCAATGGTCAGTATGGACCGAAGGGCGTTGTTTTTCATGCTGTATCTCAAACTCAACTTAGGTAATATGTGTTTGAATACTTTCCACTTGCCTGCAAGAATCAATCGTTGCACTGCATAAGGAGCTCAATGTTATCCAGGGGCAGATAGCTTGCTTGATTCCCATCCAAAATGCTCCACGCATCCTCCATTGACAAACTATTGCTGCAGTCTGCACAAGATACCTACAGCATCTTTTCAAGATTTAATTTACTGCTTTTTGCTAAAGTAGCTGTATCCAGCACTTAGAGAGACAAGGGCAGCAAATATTCTGGAAGTTCTCTAAAAACACGCACATATCAAGCAGAATTTGGAAAATGCCATAGGTTCTTCATTATCACGGGAATTCACAAGCATCAAAGTTAAGGATACATGATGGAAGATTCAGTATGAAGATGCAGTCACTTTAAGGGGTTTCAGCTCTGCCATTGACTTTGTTTTCAGTAATACCTTTTTTTCATTCATGACCAGTACCATTTCCTTCATGGCAAAGTGCACAACAAAGACACACAGCGCTGGAGAAACTCAACGGGTCAGGCAGCATCACTGGAGGACATGAATAGGTGATGTTTCGGGTCGGGACCCTTCTTCATATTGATGGGAGTTGGGGGGAGAAAGCTGGAAGAGAGGTGGGAGGAGGACAAAGCCTGGCAAATGATAAGGGTGGATACAAACGAGGGGGATGGGGGAGGTTGAATAGCAGAGGCTAGAGATGAAAAGACAAAAGGCTGTGAGGTAAGGAGATAAGGAGAGAAGATGCGTGAAATAAGAAGCCAGAGGAAATGGATTTAAGTGGAAAGAAGACGGGATAAGGTGAATGGGGAGGGATTGCCGGAGAAATGGGTGCACATCCAGATGGGACACAGGAAGAGTTATAAAATTTATGTCTGTCTCCACACCAGTGAACTGCTATTCATTCCAGTTGTAAGCCGTCAGGCTTCTAAACGTGTCATAGAATCATAGACATAGAATACATAGAAAATAGGTGTAGGAGGAGGCCATTCGGCCTTTCGAGCCAGCACTGCCATTCATTGTGATCATGGCAGATCGTCCCCAATCAATAACCTGTGCCTGCTACCACGGAAATAGATTGTCAAAGGCATGTTGGAAAATGGACTGTTGGAGACATGTTGGACTCAGTGAAATAAGATGCCATGGAAGAATTTAATTTATGGCTATACATGTAAAGTTCCTGTACATATCTGTTTTGTAAATAAAGGGGGATGTTATGGGAATAGCGCACCCAGTGGTGCAGTACCGGGGATATATTACCCATGAGGCAGTAGCCAAGCAGATCCTGAATTAAAATGGCTGAACCCAAGACTTGAGTGTAAAGCCTCTGTTAATGAGTTGGGTAGCTGTAATGGAGCAGGTTACAGAAAGGAAACACACTAACAAAACACTTTGGTTGACCAAAACCTATGAAATATTTTAGATAATACAGCATTTTTCAGTTGAATTTAAACAAAACCAATTTATGATGAAGAAGGGTCTCGACCCGAAACGTCACCCATTCCTTCTCTCCAGTGATGCAGTCTGTCCCGCTGAGTTACTCCAGCATTTTGTGTCTTTTTTCATGTTTATCACAGTTGCACAGCCATAATAAAACATGGCTGCAAAAATTAATAAGTGGTTAAACTTTACTGAAGGTCGTCTTGGTTGTTTGCAGCAGCAAGACATATTCAGCTCGGCTCAAAATACTATAATTCAAATGAAGACATAAAGTTGGAAAAGATGTTGTGTCACATTTCAACAGCTTAGAATATATCTGAAAAGGTGTTTATGTATTGTTTCCTTGATGGTTTTCCAGGTAGATGCCCTGATTAAGCTAAGAGCCTAGACATTTCTTCAAAGAGCCTATTTTGAAAATCTTCCTAAGAATATGGAAAATATACATGTTATTTTGTTAGCATTATATTTAGTTTCAATTTGACATTCATTTGGCATTTGAATTCTTAAGTAACCTCATCTATGCATTAGTTTCAGTTTAATATTAATATGGAAAAGATAGTACAGGTATCTTTAAAATATGAAATTAATAATAATCAGTTCATATTCAGAATTTAATTTAAAAGTAAGTAAATTAATTTCAGCAAAGATATATCACTTTGATGTCCTTACACATGGTGCACCAGGAATAACCCACCAGGGTAAATCTATCTGTTTTCCACTTTGGCACCCTTGTTAACATGAATATAAATTTCTCAAACTGATTTCCTTTCAGACTTCTACAAGATGTGCAGAAAATATTCAATCACTGCTTTGAAATTCTTTCCCATTTGTTTTTTCAGAAGCTAAGGATAAAAATTATACACCATGAAAATGCAGAGAATTAATAATAAAGCATCTACAAAAAAAGCTAAAGGCTTGAAGTTCAAAACCTGATATTCAAGGAGAAATAAGCCAGAAAGCTTTTTCCCATTGTACCTTCAGCAATTAAAATTCTGTGTATGCTTTGTATTTCAGAAGCATTTTGTATTGCATTGTTTTTTTATTGTGATATAGTGAAGATATGGTGTAAAACTTTGTTCTGCTTGATATCGAGGCACATTATACCAGACTTGAGGACATCTGCAAATTTATGTTGGCATTTCAGGAATATTTGCTAATCATATGAATTGCCCATGTAATCTCTCCGTTCACATTTTCTGTGAAATCATACACAATAGACAATAGGTGCAGGAGGAGGCCATTCGGCCCTTCGAGCCAGCACCGCCATTCAATGTGATCATGGCTGATCATTCCCAATCAGTACCCCGTTCCTGCCTTCTCCCCATACCCCCTGACTCCGCTATCCTTAAGAGCTCTATCTAGCATTTTCCAGTGATTCCCCATCTTACACTCCTTTCTGAAAAAAACAACACAAAGCCCCAAACTTTTTGCGGAATCTATTCTTCAGACACATGAAGTCTGTTTCTTTGAATTCCCCATCATTCGGCTCCTCGCCATTATTACTCTGGCTCAATCTAATGTTCATCAGCATGAAAAATTACCATAATTAATATGCATCAACAAAAGATGTGGAAAACATCACCAATACTGATCTCATTCACATGTTGTCCTTCCCTATTCAAATCCTTCATTCTAAATTTCAGTATATGCAAAGTACTGAGATTATATTGTTTAAAGTCAATTCCTTTGTGACTATTGCACTATCAATCCTCACCCCATTTATGTTGCATTAGAATTGATTGCAATATTCTCCTTCAGTTTTCATTTTCCATCCTTCAATTGATTACATGTTTAACTGTCCCATTACAGACTGATGATTTGCTAGTTTTCCCAAAGTTTCATACATGACTACTACCGATTCATTATCTATAGTTGTTCATCAGTCACAACAAACCTGGAGGTGAGATTAGATTTATGTTTAGGTTTATTATTGTCACATGTACCGGACGTACAGTGAAACGCTTTGCTATCGGAGCAGATCAGATATACCGTACATAGATACAATCAGTTCAAACTCCAGTATAATAAATAGAGCAAAGTGATATGATACAGATTGCAGAATATGGTTCTTAGCATTGTAGCATATCAGTTTCTTAGACAAAGTCGAATGTTCTTAATGGGGTATAGGTGAATCAAACAGTACCCTAGCTTATGGAAGGACCATTCAGAAGCCTGATAATGGAGGGGAAGAAGCTGTTCCTGAGTCTGATGGTGTGCGCTTTCAAGCTTCTGTATCTTCTGCTGGATGGGAGCAGGAAGAAGAAGGAATGACTGGGGTGGGTCTTTGATGATGTTGGCCGCTTTTCCGAGGCAGCGTGAAGTGTAGATGGAGTAAATGGTGGGAAGTTTGGTCTGTGTGATGGACTGGGCTACATCTACAACTCTCTGCAATTTCTTGCAGTCTTGGGCCGAGCTGTTCCAAAACAAAGCTATGAGGCAACCCGAAGGTATGCCTGTATTATTAGTGTTTGTATGGCTACCTACGGCATTTAGAAAATTGATCATCTGCAGATGCTGGAAAGTATGCCTGTATTATTAGTGTTTGTATGGCTACCTACGGCATTTAGAAAATTGATAATCTGCAGATGCTGGAAATTGAAATGAAAAAAAAATGTCTGAAACATTCAACAGGTCAGATAACATCCATAGAGTCAACATTTCAGGTCAAAGAAAATGAATGTTTATGACAATCCTTACTTAGTTTTGCTACTCGTCTGCTATCTTTGATGCCAAAAACGTTTGGCACACTATTTTGTTATACTATCAAGTCATGAATGAGTCCAAAGCTTGTGAAACTCATCATGGGCCGGCAGAAGAGATGTTTGATATGGCATTATGGTTGGCACAGACATCATGGGGCAAAGAGCCGGTTCCTGTGCTGTGTATGTTCTATGTACAGCATGGAAACAAGCCTTTTGACAAATTGATCCCGCAATGATTATTAACCATCCAAGTGTGGATGCGCATCAATGTCCTCAGAAATCCAATCGAAATCAGATGCATAATTCCTCGTCAGCTAAACCACTTTACAGTTCAAAGCAGTCCATCCTTTAGTTCTAACATCACGTTCACGACACCTCATGGGCACTGCTCTTTAACCAAACTTGTTTGTGCCTTATTTAATGTTCTTAATATCCCAAACTGCCGATATTAAACCACTTTAATAAATAATACCGGTTAAAGAAATAGATTGGTAGAGCAAACCTAAACTACACAACACCAAAAACATGATGTGACTGTTAACTCTACAATTCTAAGGCATCGTAAAAAAAAATAGCAACACAACATTTACTGTATTGGTGCCATTAAAAGAAAATCAGTGAGTGAATATCATGCAATTTGAATCAATTGATGAACAAGTGACTCATTTTACCGCAGACTATTTCTGGTATCCAACATGGTTCCATTTATAGATATATTTCTTGAACCAGTATTGCTGTAGGGTTTACCTGGTGCCTTTGATCTGCTCATAACCAAGACAAGTCAGTACCTTCACCTTCGAGGTACATGCAGTGTGAAGCCAACAAAAATTCAGTGCTGAAATGTGTTGTTCCAAATCGCCAAGTTCAAACAGGCTTGGGTGAGTTGCTAGGTGCAGCTGTCAAACCACTTTGGTTTGGCACCGTTGCAAGTCATTGACAGATTCCCCAGTCTGAAGAGTGGAAAAGGTTTCATAGTGTGGCCCTGCCCATCAATGACAGGAGCGAAAGCAAACGCGGAAGCAAGCAGGACGATCCATTTTGGACCCAAATGGACTTGATCGACCCCCTGAATCCATTGCCAGTGATGAAAGTGCCTTGTCCTGATGCTAGGCAGCTGCCTGCAGTGATGTGGTTTGTCTTAACCACTACATTCTAGTTCAATTACTCAACAATTAAATCGGAGGCCTCAACAAGTAATCCAGAGATCCGAGTTCAAATTCCACTTTGGCAGCTGTGAAATTTAAATTCAATTAATGTGCTAGATTAAACAATTTTATTTTGTTATTAACATTGACCGTAGAGTACCAGATTGTCGTAGTTAATGGCAACAAATTCAAGGTGGGGGGGGGGTGCTTTGAGGGACATGTATTGCAGAGAATATGTTGTAGGGCTACAAGATACATGGTTTAATGGGATTAATGGGCGCTGGCAGGTAACCAATAGGCCGATAATAAATGTGAGGTTATCCACTTTGGCGGCAAGAACAGGAAAGCAGAGTATTACCTGAATGGTGACCGATTGGGAGAAGGGGAGATGCAACGTGACCTGGGTGTCATGGTGCACCAGTCATTGAAAGCAAGCATGCAGGTACAGCAGGCAGTGAAGAAAGCAAATGGTATGTTGGCATTCATAGCAAGAGGATTTTAGTTTAGGAGTAGGGAGGTTCTGCTGCAGTTGTACAGGGCCTTGGTGAGACCGCACCTGGAGTATTGTGTGCAGTTTTGGTCTCCTAACCTGAGGAAAGACGTTCTTGCCTTAGAGGGAGTACAGAGAAGGTTCACCAGATTAATCCCTGGGATGGCGGGACTTGCATATGAGGAAAGACTGGATAGACTGGGCTTGTACTCGCTGGAATTTAGAAGACTGAAGGGGGATCTTATAGAAACATATAAAATTCTTAAGGGGTTGGAGAGGCTAGATGTGGGAAGATTGTTCCCGATGTTGGGTGAGTCCAGAACCAGGGGTCACAGCTTAAGGATAAGGGGGAAGTCTTTTAGGACCGAGATGAGAAAACATTTCTTCACACAGAGAGTGGTGAGTCTGTGGAATTCTCTGCCACAGAAGGTAGTTGAGGCCAGTTCATCGGCTATATTTAAGAGGGAGTTAGATGTGGCCCTTTTTGCTAAAGGGATCAGGGGGTATGGAGAGAAGGCAGGTACAGGCTACTGAGCTGGATGATCAGCCATGATCATATTGAATGGCGGTGCAGGCTCGAAGGGCCGAATGGCCTACTCCTGCACCTATTTTTTATGTTTCTATGTTTCTATGAATGTCCATTCTGTGTCATTGTAAATATAAGATAAGAACTCCTGTTGGTTTTGGATGGAATGTTTTCTGACCTGATTGTGTTGATTATACTCTAGTTAAGATAACTTGTCCAAATAGTGCAATCAAAAGTTTAAAACTTGCACTATTTTAGATTATAATGTTCAGGTGATATGAAATATGATCGTAATGCAGATATTGAATTAAGTTCATCTTTCAAGAGATTAAATTGGCAGGACTTGGTCGTCGGCACTGAGCCTGTACTCGTTGGAGTTTAGAAGAATGAGAGGGGACCTCATTGAAACATACAGAATAGTGAAAGGCTTGGATGGAGTGGATGTGGAGAGCATGTTTCCACTAGGTCATAGCCTCAGAATTAAAGGACGTTCTTTTAGGAAGCAGACGAGGAGAAATTTAATTAGTCTGAGGGTGGTGAATCTGTGGAATTATTTGCCACAGAAGGCTATGGAGGCCAAGTCAGTGAATATTTTTAAGGCAGAGATAGATAGATTCTTGATTAGTACAGGTGTCAGAGGTTATGGGGAGAAGGCAGGAGAATGGGGTTAGGAGGGAGAGATAGATCAGCCATGATTGAATGGCGGAGTAGACTTGATGGGCTGAGTGGCCTAATTTTACTCCTATCACATCACTTTATGACCTAATGACTATTGAGTTGGGTGGGTATAAGTTGAGGCAGATAATGCTTTGAAATCGCTGAGGGACGAGCTGGTGTGCCAGTATCATCAACACTCACTGCTGTTGTAACAATCCTGCTTCATTGAACTCAGAAGGACTTGCTACCAAACGAGGATGTTGCCTGGACTCGAGAGTCTGAGCTATAGGGAGGTTGAGCAGGCTAGGATTCTATTCCTTGGAGCGTAGGAGGATGAGGGGTGATCTTATACAGCTGTAGAAAAATGAGAGGAATAGATTGGGTAGACTCACACAATCTCCTGCCCAGAGTTGAGGAATCAATAACTAGTGGACATAGGTTTAAGGTGAGGGTGGGGGAAAGATTTAATAGGAACCTGAGGCATAACTTTTTCACACAAAGGATGGTGGGTCTATGGAACAAACTGCCAGAGCAGGTAGTTGAGGCAGGTGCTATCGCAAAGTTTAAGAAGCATTTAGACAGGTCCAAGGATAATGCTTTGGACAGATTTAGAGGAATGTGGGCCAAACGCAGGCAGGTGATGAAAACAAAACGAGTTTGAGATGGGACTTGTTGGCCTGTGTGGGCAATTTGGGCCAAAGGATGTGTTTCCATGCTGTATGACTAAGATTCTATGACTCTATAACTGCTTGATGGATTCAGTTTGGAGGAAGGGTGACCAGCTTTGACAATGAGTCGACACAAATTCCAAGCTTTTAACCAGGCAGAAAAATTGGCTTGGATCTTTCAACTCGGCATGAGAGTCTGGCTATTGGTAGGAAAGCTGAGTGTAAATTAAGGCAGCTTTTGAGTAGAATTTCTTTCAAACCCAATAAGACAACCTCTTGAAGCAGGTAATTCTGAATTATTTCTTGCTTCCAGTCACTCCCCCCACCCCCCCCCCAACAATCAGTCTGATGAAGGGTCTCGACCCGAAACGTCACCTCTCCATTTTTTCCAGAAATGCTGCTGGACCTGCTGATTTACCCCAGGATTTTGTGCCTATCTTTGGCATAAACCAGCATCTGCCGTTCATTTTTATTACATTAAGTCTGAATTATTATTTACTTTGAATCATTACTGACAAATTGTTTGTTTAATTTAATTTTATCACATGTTATACTGACTAAATTAAATGAGATTCAATCGTTACCATTATTCACTGTACCATGTAACTATTTCACCACCTCATTTTAATCACCCACATTTGAAGTGACTGAAGAATTGCATGTGTGAAATCAGGTGAAGAATTAGACATAAACACAGTTGAACCATATATGTTGTCCTACAGTTACAGTAGATAAAGAGCAGTGCATGAGGCAAAGATTCTCAGAACACTTACTTGAACATTTGACAGCACTGAGCTTGAGGTGGTTTGTGTGTCAGATCCATATACTTAGATATACTGAAAGCACATTTTAAAGTTTAACCAGAAGCATTGAAACTGACCATTGAAACTGACAGTGAAACAGAAATTTTAATAGAATTTGCTGGAAACTCCTAGTAAATGGCCCGCATTTTACTGGATAGTACACAAAGCAAAGGTTTTCACTATCTTGGTACACCTAACAATAATGAATGAATGGTAGGACACAAAATGCTGGAGTAACTCAGCGGAATAGGCAGCATCTCTGGAGAGAAGGAATGGGTGACGTTTCGGGTCGAGACCCTTCTTCTCAACCCGAAACATCGCCTATTCCTTCTCTCCAGACAAGCTGCATGACCTGCTGAGTTACTACAGCATTTTGTGTCTGTCTTCAGTGTAGTTCAGACAGCTGTTGTTAGTCTGCAGATCTTTTGCATGAAACCTCAGAAGAGACAACACCTGCCCATTTCTCTTCTGATCATCCAAAGAGCCAAGACTTTTTCCAAGTGAAGCGGCAGTTTCAACATGTCTTTCAAAATCATGTATTGTATTCAATGCTCACATATATGGGCTTTTCTACATTGGAGAAACCAAGCTCTGATTGGGGGCAATTGCTTTGCAGAGCACCTGCATTAAGTCGTAAACACAAGGAACTGCAGATGCTGCAATCTTGAGTAGACACAAACTGTTAGAGGAACTTAGCGGGTCAGGCTGCATCTGTGGAAGGAACAAACACATATTGTTTCAAGTCATAAACTTTCTTCAGACTGATTATTTTCTGGTTGGACCCTTCTTCAGCATCTCTGGAGAGATCTGTCTGTCATCTGTCCATTCCCTCCAGAGATGCTGTCTGACCCATTGTGTTCCTCCAGCACTTTGTGTTTTGACCTGCTTTATGTACTCGGGAATGACCCTGAGCTTCCTGTTGACTGCCACTTTACTTCTCCATTATACTTTGACCTATTTTTTTTCTGTACTCCTGCACAGTTATAAATAAGTCCAATGTAAGCTTGAGGAACAGCACCTCAACTTCCAACTGGGATAGGTTGCAGTCTACTGGTCTCAATAGTTAATTCTACAACTTTAGCTGACTGTTTTCCTTGTATCTGTACCAGCCATTTCTGTAATGCCATCTGTCTCTTTGGTTCAGGTTTTCTATCTTCATTAACGTAGCCTGACTTTCTGGGGCCCACATTTCACATCTTTGGCACCCATTTGTTTGTATTCTGTATCTCGAACTGCCCTAATTTCACAGCCTTTTGTTCCTTGTATCTTTCTGTTAGTGCCCCCATCAACCCATTGACCAGGGCATTGAAATAATATATTGTGCCAAATGTGCAGTATTTCTTAAACATCGATTATACTACATTATAATGGCAACCCAGTATTCATCTTGCTGGGAACAATAATTGGGAAGCATATTATTGTCCTCTATAACTTATCCCCAAAACAACCCTTTTGTTTTACCCATTCCATCCCCTTCTCTGTAGTTTAAATCTAACATATTTTCTCTCTTTAGTTCTGATGAAATATCTTTGATCTGAAATGTTAACTCCGTTTCATTCTACAGATGCTGGTAATTTGCTGAGTGTTTCCAGCATCTCCTGTTTTTTTAAGATCCCAAGCATCTGTGGATCTTTGATATATATATAGTATATATCTATCATGCAAAGTGAAACAGATTTTGGAATTCCGGAGAACGAAGGATATATTTTTTTGAATAATGAAAACAATGGCAGTTTCTGAAATGTTCGCTCTGATTTAGCCTTCTCTTCTTCCATGGGAGCTGGCAGCATTAAAATCTTCAGGCACGCTAATTCGTGCATCCAAGCCTTGAATTCATGCAGCGGTGAAAGAATAAAGCATCTCATCCATGTAAATGGTACATGTGTGACTACTTAGCAAGAATTATTCGGAATAATGCACCACTGCCTCGATGCACAGTATAAGCACAATCCATAAGGCAATGACAAAAAAATGTGCTTGTCAATTCTCTTAATTGACGCATTATTCCTGCCCTTGTACCGGGATAGAAGGATTATATTACTTATTAACATAACAGTCAAAAACACATCCTCACACAGGCTGGGTTATTATTAACGCCTGGTTCAAACGTGACTAAAATTCCATCTGTCTGCCATATAACAAAATAGTGATTGGTGGCCAGGTAAAAATAATGAAATCTACTCACCAGCAATTAAGTTAATTGCTGTTAAACCAACGTAATTAACATTTTACTGTCATATCATAAAATATGAAACAACCTGGTAAGATTTTTATGTTTAGACCAGCACCATCAGCAATGTATTATGTTATAAATGCTACCAAATCATAGGCCTTGCTAAATCATTAACATTGTAGAGTCTGCACATTTGTAGCTGTGTTTGAGAAGTGTGGAGAATAAATAATGAGATGAAAGATGGAAAAATTGATTGCAGTAAAAATAATAACCAGCGTTTTAAACTTAATTAATAATTAAACGAGGCTTGCACAAGAACTATGTTTCTATTGCATTAAATGTTCTTTCTTTCCATAGCTAATGAGATCAAATTAACCATTCACAAGGTGGGTAGACTTAATCTAAACATCTCATAAGGCAACTACTATTTAAATATGTGATCAATTATCCAAACCAAAATGTTTTGAATTTTGGGATGTGGACCCAGTGCTTTTTGACAGTCTTTGATTAATGTGTTAAATATTGGAATTATTTTTTTTTGTTATCCATCAATTTATATTCTGATCTATAATTTGCATTTATCCGGATATTCAACTAATTTTGTGCACGTAAATCTTTATTTACGCTGTTTAAAATGTGTTATTTGAAAAAATGTTATTGCATTGAAAAGAAAATGCTGTGAAATCTGCAGGATTTCTTAAACATCGATTATATTAAATTATAATCGCAAGCCCAGTATTCACCTTGCTAGGAAAAGTCATCGGAAAGCATATTATTGCCAAGTTCAGAGCATCTTCACATTGTTTCAATTACTGATAAACAAACACTGAAGTAAATTTCACTGTAGTGCCAATACTTTTGGAGGATTGTATGACAGTGAGGTCAGGCAATCACACTGTTCCAGTGTGATAGTACTCTCCGTCAAGGGCCCTTATGCAATTATATCAAAACAGTGAGTAAATGGATGTCTTTGACCTACCACAGTTCTGTAGTTGTCAGATTTAGAGACTGACATACAAGTAAATCCCCAATTGCTTTGAGCAATACTATTACACCAGGCCCATTGCCTGGGAACAATTATTCTATCTCAACCTGCTGCTGCTGTCAGAGTTTGTGGTTTCTGCTCTGAATATTAAACCTAAGCACACAAAAGTCCCTATTGTGGAGAACAGTTTGAAATGGGAGTGCTAAATTGCCTCATATTTGCAGGATTTGATTGCTTCAGGTGATACAGGCCTAGGAGAAAGCCTATAGCCTCTTGTGTTTCAAGCTTATAAATCATCCCTTTGACAGACTGCCATAAGCAGTACCCACTTTCTGATGAACACTCGCTTTTTCAAGCGGACTGTCAACTTGCTGCGCTTGTACCAACATCTGAAGAGCAAACATACCCATTGTTTTATAAAACTTGTTCGTGTTAAGCAGGGCTCCATTTCAACGCCACCACCATACCTACATATCTTCACATAAAAGAAAAGGTCCTAATTCAAAAGCTAAAATTTTGAAAAATTCATAGGAAAAGTCTTCTTTAACCAACAAACCGGCAGCAAGCAATAGACCTGCGTTTAGAAATAAATATTATGTATTTTGTATATCTTCGTGTAGGAAAATAACTGCAGATGCTGGTTCAAATTGAAGGTAGACACAAAATACTGGAGTAACTCAACGGGTCAGGAAGCATCTCAGGAGAGAAGGAATGGGTGACGTTTCAGGTCGAGACCCTTCTTCAGACTCAATGGGTGACATTTCAGGTCAAGACCCTTCTTCAGACTGAAGAGTCTGAAGAAGGGTCTTGACCCGAAACGTCACCCATTCCTTCTCTCCTGAGATGCTGCCTGACCCACTGAGTTACTCCAGCATTTTGTATATCTTCAATGCTCATCCTGACCACAATGTTGAAAAAAATGGAAATAGTACTGCTCAAATATCAGGAAAGGAATTATTTGTTTAAAACTAACGACCAAAATCAACATGTAAGAATCCTTTTGAGGAAAGCTCGTTCTGGTTTACATTAGGTCTAGGTTTATTATTGGCACGTGTACCGAGGTACAGTGAAAAGCTTTGATTTACTTGCTATCCAGTCAGATCAGACAATGGTATACATAAATACAATCAGGTCTAACTCAGGTACAATAGGTAGAGCAAAGTGGAAGACACAGAGTGCAGAATATAGTTCTCAGCATTGTGGCGAATCAGTTCCATAGTTCGATAGTTGCAGAATTCCTAGTTGGGCTGGGAAGCAGAAAGTGCAGATTAGATGTTCCTCACAAATGATATCTAATTAAAATTTCCTTTGACACGATGGAGCCAAACACTCATCACTTTTTAACCTTTCACCCCTTCCCCCACATCTTACTAATTGCCACATTCTTTTTTTTTCTGTGGTCTCCTCTTCTTCGTTCTATGCTGTCTATCCTCCTCCATTTCAGTCCTTCCCAATTTCACAGCTGGATAGAGGACTATTAATCAAGCTTTGGATCCTGATCTTGAGTGGTCACCTAGTTCAATTGCAGGTATCTGCTACATTACAGCTCAAAGTCGTTATGGCACGGAAACAGATAATTCAGCCCAATGCCTATGCTTTTTATCCATACTTGCTAACCCATCCAGACTTTAGACTTTACTTTAGAGATACAGCATAGGATACAGGCCCTTCGGCCCATCGAGTCCATGTCAGCCGTCCCTTTTCCGCTTACACTAGATCTATGATATCCCACTTCACATACTCGGGTCAATTGATAGAGGACAATTAACCAATAAACCCGCACATCGTTGGGATGTGGGAGGAAACATACATGCCCAGAGAAGACTCACGCAGTCACAGAGAGAACATGCAAACTCCAGTCAGACAGCACCTGATGTTAGGTTTGAACCTGGATCTTTGGTGCTGTGAGGCAGCAACTCTAGCTCCAGTGTTGACATTAATGCCTGGATCTTAAAATGAATTGGAAACTGCTCAAAATTGAATTTAGTAAGCGCTACAAAATAATTGCTCTCAGTTTAAGCACACACTGCCCATTGTATTAGTTAGTTGCAAGACGCAGCATAATATGTTGGTCATTGGCGGAGAAAGGACCAACACAAAACTATGGAGAAAGTGCAAAAAGGATTACAAGGATTATATGGTTTGGTCTTTTTACTTTAGAAAAGGGGAAATGCCGGAATAAGGGGAAATGCTGGAAACACTCAGCAGGTCAGGCAGCATTTATGGAAGGAGAAACAAATTTAATGTTTCAAGTATATTGTGTGAAATTGTTTTAATGACGCACTGTGTAAAATTATTAAGAATTAAGAATGTGGTCGGATTTGTGCTCTATGACTGATACTCAATTCTAACAGTCTGCTTTAAATGGGACTGAAAAAGGGTCCGAAACCAAAATGTCGTCATTCTCTTCTCAGATGCTTATTGACCCATTGAGTTACTCCAGCACTTTGTGTTTTGCTCATGATTCCAGAATCTGTTTAGTTTAGTTTAGTTTAGGTTATTGCCATGTGTACCAAGGTAGAGCAAAACACTTTTGTTGCGTGCTAACCAGCCAGCATATGGTGTATCATACCCACACCTTGTGGTCTCTCTACTTAACATGGATATTCTTCTGTAGTTCCTGCAATGTCTTCCTTTAGTTCATAGTACATTAACTGCACCGTGCCTTTACACTAACACTGACTTTGGTCTTTGCTGAGAAGTGTTTGAATACTTTAGAGTATTAAATAGGCAAGCCCTGAATGTCCTGTTAGATTTACTTTAGGCAATTCCCCAGCATTGCCCTGCTCCAAATCCTGTCTGATTCTTAAGGCAAGGCAGTGTATATAATTGTCATATGTTGTGTGTGAAATACGTTGGGGAGAGAGGGGGTGAGGTGATTTGGGTGGGAAAGGGAGGGGTAGATGTGGTGGAAAGGATGAGTGGGGAAAGGAAGAGAATGGATCATTGGGTGGGGATGGATGGGGAAGGGATGGTATGTTGGGTAGTGATGGGAGGATAACTCCACAAAAATGGCACAGTGACATAGCGGTAGAGTTGCTGCCTTACAGTGCCAGAAACCCAGGTTTGATCCTGACTATGGGTGTTGTATCTATGGTGTTCGTACTTTCTCTCTGTGACCGTGTGAGTTTTCTCCGGGTGCTCAGTCTCCTCCCACATTCCAATTTGCAGGTTAATTGGCTTCTATAAATTGTCCCTAGAGCATACCACAGAACTAGTGCATGAGTGATTGTTGGTTGAAGCAGACTCAATGGGCCAAACGGCTCGTTTCCACGCTGTATCTCTAAAACTAAAACTAAAAAGCTAAACAGCCAACATTCCATGACAAAACAAAATATCTTTCAGGATGTGAGATATAATATTTACGTTACATTGAAATTGCATGATTTTCTGCTACTTTGTTATAGAATTTCTTGATGGAATCATAAAATCACAGCTGAACAGAAAGAACATGGAATGAAACCCATTAGAATCAATTTAATTACCTCTCCTTGAGTATTCTGTACAGTAAGATTGTACAGTATGTTCTGTGCCGTCTCACTAAATGCAAAGCATCTCAAATAATCTCTGGGAGATGGTGAGGTTTGGTCCCCCTTGAAAGTGACCAATAAATTTGCTTAGATGGCAAAACGATTGCATATCAAATAGTGTTATTTTTAAAATAAAGCCTTCCGTTTAAAAAAAAAATCAGTCCAGTTGGTTGAATTCAAAAATGCACCCACTGTATAATTACCTCACAATTGTCAGGTATTAGAAACTGCTCAGGATATTTGAGGTTCCTGTCAAGATAAATAAGAAGGGCGGCACAGTGATGCAGTGGTAGAGTTGCTGCTTTATAGTGCTGACTATGGATGCTGACTGTACAGAGTTTGCACGTTCTCCCTGTGACCGCATGGGTTTTCTCTGGGTGATCTGGTTTCCACCCACGTTCCACAGACGTGCATGTTTGTAGGTTAATTGCCTGTTGTAAATTGTCCCTTGGGTGTTGAATATAACTAGTGTGAACAGGTGATCGGTGGTCAGCGTGAACTCAGTGGACCAAAGGGCCTGTTTCCAGGCTGTATCTCTAAACTAAACTAAACTAAGCCATGGGAGCTCAATATGCTAAGCTATCTTAATGCTTCTGTTATTCACACATAATTTCTGCCACAGAAGCAATGTGTTTGTCCTTTACTAATGTTCTGTTCATTAGGGCCTATTTACATTTCAGTGGTAATAAAAATATACTCCCACCAATCGAGTTAGTATATTATGACCTGTTAAAATCAACAACAATTATCTATTCTATGCAATGAAGAAAACATATTGTCTTATTATTCAGTTTTTCTGCCTTCCGTGTAGTTTTCTAGGCTGTGTACATTTTGTAACAGTACAATTTGGAATCCACATCAGAAATTATGTTATGAGTTACTATTACTGCGCATTAGGCTTTATTTGTCTTTCCCAATAAATGAGGTGGAAGTGTGCATTGTTAAAACAGCACAGATCACTGACTACCTGCCCTTCAATGATGCAACTTTCTTGATGAAAATACCAGCTAAATGTTGTAAACTCTCATAATGAAGAAGCATCCCGACCCAAAATATCGCCTATCCATGTTCTCCGGAGATGCTGCCTTATCCTCTGAGTTACTCCAGCAATTTATGTTTTTTTCTAAACCAGCATCTGCAATCCCTGAAAGCAATCAATATTTTTTGGCAAAGAGTGTTATTTTTAAAATAAGGCTTCATTTTTTCAGTCTGCCTTAACCAACCTGATCTCCCGGTGGCTCAGCACTTCAACTCCCCCTCCCACTCCCAGTCTCACCTTTCTGTCATGGGCCTCCTCCATTGTCATAGTGAGGCCCACCGCAAATTGGAGGAACAACACCTCATATTTTGCTTGGGCAGCTTACATCCCAGCAGTATGAACATTGACTTCTCTAACTTTAGATAGCTCCTCTGTCCCTCTCTTTCCCCTCCCCCTTCCCAGTTCTCCCACTGTCTTCCTGTCTCCAACTACATCCCTTCTTTGTCCCGCCCCCTCCCCTGACATTATTGAAAGTAGGCATGTAGGTGCAGCAGGCAGTGAAGAAAGCGAATGGTATGTTGGCATTCATAGCGAGGGGATTTGAGTATAGGAGCAGGGAGGTTCTGCTGCGGTTGTACAGGGCATTGGTGAGACCACACCTGGAGTATTGCGTACAGTTTTGGTCTCCTAATCTGAGGAAAGACATTCTTGCCATAGAGCGAGTACAGAGAAGGTTCACCAGATTGATTCCTGGGATGGCAGGACTTTCATATGAAGAAAGACTGGATAGACTCGGCTTGTACTCGCTGGAATTTAGAAGATTGAGGGGGGATCTTATAGAAACTTACAAAATTCTTAAGGGGTTGGACAGGCTAGATGCAGGAAGATTGTTCCCGATGTTGGGGAAGTCTAGAGCAAGGGGTCACAGTTTAAGGATAAGGGGGAAGTCTTTTAGGACCGAGATGAGAACGTTTTTTTTCACACAGAGAGTGGTGAATCTGTGGAATTCTCTGCCACAGAAGGTAGTTGAGGCCAGTTCATTGGCTATATTTAAGAGGGAGTTAGATGTGGCCCTTGTGGCTAAAGGGATCAGGGGGTATGGAGAGAAGGCAGGTACGGGATACTGAGTTGGATGATCAGCCATGATCATATTGAATGGCGGTGCAGGCTCGAAGGGCCGAATGGCCTACTCCTGCACCTATTTTCTATGTTTCTATGTTTCTATCAGTCTGAAGACCCGAAACGTGACCCATTCCTTCTCTCCTGAGATGCTGCCTGACCCGCTGAGTTACTCCTGCATTTTGTGATACCTTTATTTTTTCTAGGAAAATAACTGCAGATGCTGGTACAAATCGAAGGTATCACAAAATGATGGAATAACTCAGCAGGTCAGGCAGCATCTAGGAGAGAGGGAATGGGTACAGTCTGAAGAAGGGTCTCGACCCGAAACGAAAGATCAGTCTGAAGAAGGGTCTCGACCCGAAACGTCACCCATTCCCTCTCTCCTCGATGCTGCCTGACCTGCTGAGTTACTCCAGCATTTTGCGATACCGTTATTTTTTCTTATCATTTCAGCAAGACATGGGGCAAATTGTCCCCTCTTGAAATTTTATAGGATGATACCATTAGTTTAGTTTTTAGTTTAGCGATACAGTGTGGGATCAGGCCCGTCGGCCCACGGCTATCCTACACACACTAGGGACAATTTACAATTTTACCAAGCCTATTAACCTACAAACCTGTCTTTGGAGTGTGGGAAGAAACCAGAGCACCCAGAGAAATCAATACAGTCACAGGGAGAAAGTACAAACTTGGTACCAGCAGCACTCTTAGCCAGGTTCGAAGCCGGGTCTCTGTCACTGTGATCAGCATGGATTTACGAAGGGGAAATCGTGCTTGACTAATCTACTGGAATTTTTTGAGGATGTAACTAGGATAATTGACAGGGGAGAGCCGGTGGATGTGGTGTACCTCGACTTTCAGAAAGCCTTCGACAAGGTCCCACATAGGAGATTGGTGGGCAAAATTAGAGCACATGGTATTGGAGGTAGGGTACTGACATGGATAGAAAGTTGGTTGACAGACAGAAAGCAAAGAGTGGGGATAAATGAGTCCCTTTCAGAATGGCAGGCAGTGACTAGTGGGGTACCGCAAGGCTCGGTGTTGGGACCACAGCTATTTACAATATACATCAATGACTTGGATGAAGGGATTAAAAGTACCATTAGCAAATTTGCCGATGATACAAAGCTAGGTGGCAGTGTGAACTGTGAGGAAGATGCTATGAGGTTGCAGGGTGACTTGGACAGGTTGTGTGAGTGGGCGGATGCATGGCAGATGCAGTTTAATGTGGATAAGTGTGAGGTTATCCACTTTGGTGGTAAGAATAGGAAGGCAGATTATTATTTGAATGGTGTCAAGTTAGGAAAAGGGGACGTACAACGTGATCTGGGTGTCTTAGTGCATCAGTCACTGAAAGGAAGCATGCAGGTACAGCAGGCAGTGAAGAAAGCCAATGGAATGTTGGCATTCATAACAAGACGAGTTGAGTATAGGAGCAAAGAGGTCCTTCTGCAGTTGTACAGGGCCCTAGTGAGACCGCACCTGGAGTACTGTGTGCAGTTTTGGTCTCCAAATTTGAGGAAGGATATTCTTGCTATTGAGGGCGTGCAGCATAGGTTTACTAGGTTAATTCCCGGAATGGCGGGACTGTCATATGTTGAAAGACTGGAGCGACTTGGTTTGTATACACTGGAATTTAGAAGGATGAGAGGGGATCTTATCGAAACATATAAGATTATTAAGGGGTTGGACATGTTAGAGGCAGGAAACATGTTCCCAATGTTGGGGGAGTCCAGAACCAGGGGCCACAGTTTAAGAATAAGGGGTAGGCCATTTAGAACAGAGATGAGGAAAAACTTTTTTAGTCAGAGAGTTGTGAATCTGTGGAATTCTCTGCCTCAGAGGGCAGTGGAGGCCAATTCTCTGAATACATTCAAGAGAGAGCTAGATAGAGCTCTTAAGGATAGCGGAGTCAGGGGGTATGGGGAGAAAGCAGGAACGGGGTACTGATTGAGAATGATCAGCCATGATCACATTGAATGGTGGTGCTGGCTCGAAGGGCCGAATGGCCTACTCCTGCACCTATTGTCTATTGTCTATTGTCTATCACTCTACCGCTGCGCCACTGCGCCGTCCAGTTATGGCAACTTTGCTCCGTGCAAGTTATTAGCTTGTGGAACTGATTGTATAATTTGGCATTGACGGCATGGGTCTTAATGGGTAATGGAGGTTTATGTACAATGACAGGTCAGTCCCAGATACAATATTTCCTTCATGTATTTTATTGGATGGCAAACTGTATGCTGACCTCTGTGTGTCCAGTTACCTGATGGCTAGAGTCATGCACAGACTAATCTTTAAAACAAATAGTTTCAATATGTACTTTCAACCATTTTTGGGCTGCAAAACATTCAAATCATTATCAGATTTTGCATCTGGTACCAAATCGGTAGCCCAGTGAGGAAGGATGTAACCTAATACAATGAAACATGAGCATACTTACAGACCAAATGTTCAAAAGGTAAATGATATTTAACAGTGGTGCATTTGGGTTACACAAAAATAAATATGGGAAGGATAATGGAACAAATCATTATCTTCTCCTCGGAAAATCAGTAAGTGAATCAAGTTGAAATCCGAAGAGATCGCAGCATGGTGGCACAGTGGTAGAGTTGATGCCTTACAGCACCAGAGATCCAGGTTCGATCCTGACTATGGGTGCAGGCTGTACAGAGTTTGTACGTTCTTCCCATGACCACATGGGTCTTCTCTGGGTTTTCTAGATTCCTCCCGCATTCCAAAGACGTGCAGGTTTGTAGGTTAATTGGTTTCCATAAATTATAAATTGACCCTAGTGTATATTGTGCTCGTGTATGGGGCGATTGTTGGTCGGCTCGGACTCGGTGGGCCGAAGGGCCTATTTCCACGGTGTATCTCTAAAAGTCAAAAGATGTAACACAGCTCAGCAAAGCAACTGCAGTTGTCAACATGGCACTTAGAATTATGGAAGTAGTGAAGTTGTATTAGACTTGCCTGGGATCCAGTTCAAGCCAGAACTATTAGGCATAGTTCTGTCTGCATTCTGTAAGAAAAATATTGAAACTATGGAGAAAGTGCAAAAAAGATTACAAGGATTATATGGTTTGATCTTTTTGCTTTAGAAAAGCAAATATGATGGTACATAAGGGGAAATGCTGGAAACACTCAGCAGGTCAGGCAGCATTTATGGAAGGGGAAACAAATATAATGTTTCAATTAGGTATCACAAAATGCTGGAGTAACTCAGCGGGTCAGGCAGCATCTCAAGAGAGAAGGAATGGGTGACGTTTCGGGTCGAGACCCTTCTTCAGACTGATGCCAGGAGGGCGGGACAAAGAAAGGATATAGGTGGAGACAGTAAGACTGTGGGAGAACTGGGAAGGGGGAGGGGAAGAGAGGGACAGAGGAGCTATTTAAAGTTAAAGAAGTCAATGTTCATACCGCTGGGCTGTAAGCCTCCCAAGCGAAATATGAGGTGCTGTTCCTCCAATTTGCGGTGGGCCTCACTATGACACTGGAGGAGGCCCATGACCGAAAGGTGAGACTGGGAGTGGGAGGGGGCGTTGAAGTACTGAGCCACCGGGAGATCAGGTTGGTTAAGGCGGACTGTATATTGTTTCAAGTATATTGTATGAAATTGTTTTAATGATGTACTGTGTGAAAATATTAAGAATTAAGAATGAGGTCAGATTTGTGCTCTATGACTGATACTCAATTCCAGCAGTTTGCTTTAAATGGGACTGAAGAAGGGTCCAAAACCAAAGCCTCGTCATTACTCAGATGCTACTTGACCCATTGAGTTACTCCAGCACTGTGTTTTGCTCGAGATTCCAGAATCTGTTTAGTTTAGTTTAGTTTTTTGCCATGTGTACCAAGGTAGAGTGAAAAGCTTTTGTGGTGTGCTAACCAGCCAGCGGAAAGACAATAATGATTGCGATTGAGCCATTCATAGTGGACAGACACATGATGAAGGGAATAACGTGAATAACGTTTAGTGCAAGAAAAAGTTCAGTGAAGTCCGATGAAAGATAGTCCGAGGGTCTCCAATGGGGTAGGCAGTAGCACAGGACTGCTCTCTAGTTGTTGGTAGGATGGTGCAGTTGCCAGATTCATTTGCTGAATCTGCAGTCACTTGTGTCTAGCTTAGATGGGAGATTGGTCCTTCATTTTCATGTCCAATGTCAAGTTAAAGTGGATGCAAAGTTCAACTAAGTAATACTCCAATTTCTTGTTTCTGTGGGGTGCAGGATGTTGAGTCCTGATTTGTTTTACATTCATTTAATAAAGTGCAAAGAACTTCAAAATTTAGCCCACAAAGTTCTGCAACAAAGCTTCACAAAAGTCCAACAAACAGCCATTTGCTCTCCTTGTCAGACTCTGCTATCTAGTGGTAAAAGCAGGGCAATGCGCCTCTGATTTCCTATTCAATGCCAGGGTTTTATTACTGGTATCCTTCACAGTACTTAGTTCATAAAAAACATGTTAATCAGATACTCCACCCAATCCTCATCTCTATCTATAGTCCTTAAAT
This sequence comes from Rhinoraja longicauda, assembly GCF_053455715.1. Classification (NCBI taxonomy): domain Eukaryota; kingdom Metazoa; phylum Chordata; class Chondrichthyes; order Rajiformes; family Arhynchobatidae; genus Rhinoraja; species Rhinoraja longicauda. The sequence goes on along the minus strand of NC_135968.1, from coordinate 24,234,020 downwards.
GCTTCCATTGTGTGGCCTACTTATCTTAGATTAAGATCACTAGTCAGTTGACCTCAAGGCTCGACCTCTGCTTAATTAAATACTTGATTAAGCTGATGTAGTTATTCAACTGAGATCTCAGGTTTAAATCCGGAAGTTTAGATACCGCTGAAATTGAACTCAAGTCTGTCATTAATGAAGGGGGAAGAGATCGTCTGTTCACCTGACCGTTTCAATCCCAACAATGTGGGGATTTTTTTCAAAATGAGGAAACATTTGATTCTAAGAGAATGCAAGTAAACTAAGTATGGGACCGACCACAAGGCCTGTAACGTTTGAAAACATGCATCGGGTAACTTCCACAGCAAGATCAGTACTGTCCCTGGACCACTAGAGTTCAAACCACTACACCTTTCAGAGACTGTTCTTTTCAAGTATCAGCATATGTATACCCGAAAGCCAGCTTTGAATCCCTGCTCATGGTTTATGATATGCATTGGGGGAGATTAGGAGAAACAGCTTAATTTAAGTCTTTGTGGTCATGCGGGGAATCAATTTGCACCAAAGATAACATGGGGAAACAGAGCGCAGGAGTTTTAAAACACAACAGTGAAAAATAAAACGCCTACAGAACTTCCTACATGTTCCTAATTCTATTTTAGAATGGTTACTAATGGAAAGTGAACAGAGTGATCGAACACCTGCCCTTGAAAGTGGAGTTGTAGGTAGATAGGGTGGTCAAAAAGGCTTTCGGCACTTGGGGAGTTGGGGAGGTCATGTTGCAGTTGTATAAGACGTTGGTGAGGCCACATTTAGAGTATTGTGTTCTGTTTGGGGCACCAGGATATAGGAAAGATGTTGTCAAGCTGGAAAGGCTGCAGAGAAGATTTACGAGAATGTGGCCAGGACTCAAGGGCCTGAGCTAAGGGGAGCAGTTGAGCAGGCTAGGATTCTATTCCATGGAGCACAGGAAGATGAGGGGCGATCGTATAGAGGTGTATAAAATCGTGAGAGGAATAATCGGGTAAATGCACAGAGTCTCTTGCCCAGAGTAGGAGAATCGAGAACTAGTGGACATAGGTTTAAAAATGAAATGGGGAAAGATTTAATAGGAACCTGAGGGATAACATTTTTATACAAAGCGTGGTGGGTATATGGAATGAACTGCCAGAGAAGGCAGTTGAGGCAGGTACTATGGCAATGTTTAAGAAACATTTAGGCAGGTACATGGACAGGATAGGTTTAGAGGGGTGTGGGTCAAGCGCAGGCAGGCAGAAGGACATGTTGGGCGGTATGAACAAGTTGGGCTGTTGGGCCTGTTTCCACGCAGTATGACTCTATGACTCTGTGACTCCATAACCCAGACACAGGCCCTTTGACCATGGGGTGCAGTCCCAATCTCTGAACGAACCACATTGCGATCTGTGCACTTTTTTAAAATCTGAACTTTATCTATGGCCTTAATGCTTCAACACTGTAACACTTTAAAATGTATGCTGGTATTTTTCTCTTTGCACTACCTGTTGCACTTACATATTGTACTAACTGTACTAATTGTGCTATGGTTCTGATTGTTTTATTGTTCAAATACTGTTGCTCTGCTAATCCTACACACACCACATTCCCATCACACTTTCATCCACCTCATGTTCCAAACTTCCACAATGTCTCCCACGCACCAAGTCATCAAGGAGGAATTTAAATGTGAGTTAACCTCGCAACTCACAAATCTTTTGGGTGTGGGAGGAAACCAGAGCACCCGGAGGAAACCCACACAGTCACAGGAATCATGGAACATAGAGCACTATAGCACAGGAACAGGCCCTTCGGTCCACAATGCCTGTGCTGAACGTGATGCCGAGATGAACTAATCTCATCTATCTGCACATGATCGATATCCCTCCACTCCCTGCATATCAACGTGCCTATCTAAAAGCTTAAATGCCACTTTTGTATCTGCCTTCATCACCCATGCATGGCAGTGCATTCCAGTCACCCACCACCACTCACTGTGTAAAAAAAACTTGCTCCACACACTTCTCCTTGAAGCCTTGTCCCTCTCACTTTAAAGCTCTGCCCTCTAGGCTTTTGAATTTCCATCTTTGGAAAAAGGTTCTGAGAACCTGCAAACTTCTCACCAAGAGCACTGCAGAACAGGACTGAACCCGTGTCGATGGAGCTGTGAGGCAGCAACGCCACCAGCTGCACCACATGTTGCATTTTGAATCAATGATCTTTCAAAGACTGGAAGTTGGGGAAAGATTTTCAGAGGCTGTGAGGTCAGTAGTTGGGATGCAATGTTTCATTTGATGATGAGATCTGAGGGAGGATTGAAGTGTCAGAATGTTGACAACTGACTTGTGGTATTGAGACTCCACAAGGTACAACTGACTAGACTGGCCAATGACACCATCACCATGTATCAGCAAGCTTAGTAACAATATTGTGGGAATCAAGAACTAGAGGGCATAGTCTTAAGGTAAGAAGAGAAAGATTAAATATTAACCTGAGGGGAACTTTTTCATGCAGTGAGTGGTAGGTAAAAAGACAAACTGTCAGAGTAAGTAGTTGAAGCAGGTGTAATGCGATATTTAAAAGCCATTGTGCAGGTGCATGGATAGGATAGCTTTAGACAGATATGGACCAAATGTGGGTAAATATAACTAGTTTAGATGGGGCAAAAATAGAGAAAGGCATCATCTGCTGGAGCCACTGAACCCAATGACGAGATGCAGCATGGATGAGTTGGGCCGAAAGGCCTATTTCTGTGTTGTGTAATCCCATGTCTCTATGACTTTATTTGTAAACCACTGAGAACTTTTCATTACTTCAAAATGTCTCTGGTTAAGAAAAGGGGAGACACAAAAAACGCATGAGTCAATCAACTTTCTGTGCTGGAAAAAAATCCGGTCTTACTAATTAGAATGGATATATGCTGCTAAAGTTCCTGGTATTTATTTTGGCTGAAATTGCTTGCTGGACTAAATGAAACATAACTCTCTTAAAACAATGACTTTTCTTTTACATATTGTACAAACTAGATTGCTACCATCTTGCTCTTTCTTTTGTTGCATAAACTTTTAGTTGTGTCTAAAATTATTGTGTGCAATGGTTCCAGCAGGTGATGTTGTTCTGTCTTTATCAACGGTTTCTATAATTCTATAAACTCTGTTTGATATTGATGTAGGGGGCTAAAAATAAATGGCCTTGTGGGAAGAAAAATACCATTACTAGAAAAAAGAGACAGCAGTGAGAAACTGTTCCAATGAAGGAAATGAAAGGACAATGTGGATACTGAATATTACATTGTTTATATTAAAAAGATAGACACAAAATGCTGGAGTAACTCAATGGGTCAGGCAGCAACTCTGGAGAAAATGGATAGGTGATGTTTTGAGTCGGGACTCTTCTTCAGACTGACTATAGGGGGGGGGGGGGGGGGGGGAATTGGAAGCAAGAAAAGACCGGGATAAATTAGAGCCAGCAACAGATTACCTCAGGCAATGATGTTCCATGATAGGCTGTGTGTTGGCTATGGATGGCATGATCCCAAGAGGGATACACCATTTCCCTTTCCCTTGAGTCTGAAGAAGGGTCTCAACCCAAAACGTCACCCATTCCTTTTCTCCAGGGATGCTGTTACTCCAGCTTTTTCTGTCTATCGTTCCAACACGTTGAGGTAGTTAACTAACTTTTAATGGAGGAAGGGGGCAAGGGGGGATGGAGGGGGGGGGGGGGAAATATAGTTGATCACAATCTTGAGCTGAAAAGGTATGCAATTGGTGTGAAAAAGTAGATTATTTTCTGCATATTTGCTTGACAAGAGTCAAGCAAATATAATGAAGTTTAATTCCAAATACATGATATCCTGCATGCCAGGGACACATCAACAAGAGGGGTAAAGTGAAGGGTATTTTTCAGGATTGCCTGAATGCTATCCTAAACTAACACGTGTCCTTTGGTAAAGAGCGTATCACCTCTTTGGCGCAAATTCTACCAGCATTTTGGTAATCAGATGATTAGGACGCAGGCTTCAATCATCATGGTAAGATAATACTGATTGTGTCTGCGTTCACGAAAGCTTGTTAATGTCAACTTTTGTACATCCTGAAGCCACGAATATCTTATAAATTTAACTATGTTTTCAGTTTTCCCAAATTAACAACTGACATTGATTTTACCACTGAACCCCCTCATATCTTTCACATTGGGTTCCTACTTTTCAAACAATCACCCTCCTGGAGTAAATTGTAGCTTTCAGTCAATGCATTTTACTGGCTCTATTAATTCTGTTGCACCCAGTTACCACTCTTTAACTGTTTAGGGAATAATGCTGTAAAATGTAGCCCGGTTGTGCTGGTCCTTGATGGATATTAAGTTTGGTGATACGTCAATGGGTTTAAATAAAATCCTGAGGAAAGAAAGAGCTTTTTTCTGACTGGTGATATTTTGAGTGCCGCTTGCTCCTAAATAGTAATTACACCAAAACGCCAGACCCATGTTTATCACTTAGTCAATAATAACTGGTCTTCAGACAACACGCGTTACTTAATCATTAGTTCAGAGAAATGTAACGCGAGATGAAATTAGTTCTGATTTTAAAATGCATTCCAATTCTCAACAGTAATTCCGTTTTTTGTTTGTAAATTGCTAGTTCATATAATTCACGCCGTAATTGTGGCCAAGGCAACAAGCAGAAGAGAAATGCTGGCAAATCACTTTGTGGATTGCTGTAGGAAGTAGCTGCAGATGTGCACAAAAGAGCTGCAAATGCTGGTTTATAGTGAAGATAGACGGCAAAATGCTGGAGTAACTCACTGGGCCAGGCAGCATATCACACGAAAAAGGATGGGTGACGTTTTGGGTTGGAGCCCTTCTGCAGACTAAAAGTAGATGTGAGGAGGGGGAAGGGGAGTAAACTGGAGGCGAGAAAAGGCCAGAACAAATTAGGGCCGGCAATAGATGACCTCAGGAAGGGTGGAGCCCATAATGGGCCATTTTTGGCTGGGGAAGGTGTGATAACAAGAAGGATACAAGAATGTGACCAGTGGAACTGGTAGGACGACTAGTGTGGGATGGGTTAGGAGAGGGGAGGGGAGGGAATGCAGGAGTTATTTGAAATGAGAGAAATGTATGTTCATACTGCTGGGTTGTAAGCTGTCCAAGCGAAATATGAGGTGCTGTTCCTCCAAATTGCGTGTGGCCTCACTCTGACAATGGAGGAGGCCCAGGACAGATGATGTCTTCACGATCAAGTTGGGTTAAAGTGTGTGCACACAACCCACAGGCATTCATTTATGTATCATCCCACTGGGTTTGTTCAGTTTCCATTGTTGAATCACTTCAACAACTGAAGCTGGACATTTCGCAGAGTTTTGCAATCTTCAATTCACATCACTTCAGAAGAAAGAGCACTCTTTGCAGAATATGCTCCCCGTTGTTAATACTTTACAGCACACAAAGCCAGACATTGGCACATAACTCAGAATTGGCACCTTGTGAACTCACATATTAAAGAAGAAACACTAGTTACAGCCACCTCTCCTCCACCTTGATATCTGTTAATACAAAATAACAAATGCCCTTCAGGGTGGAAATACACTGTCTGGAATGAAACTGAGGTAAAAGTGTCTGTCTGGTTCAAGCTTGATCCCCACTGAATTCCTCACAGCCAAGACAACATGGGAGATTTGCACATAAATAATACCATCTATTGTTCAGAAAGTCTCTAAACACTTGTCACAATGAAATAAGTGGTAGAAAATCATGTTGATACAGGGGATACAGGGACTGGGAGTGTAGAGGGGTGATAGTCAGTGCAGAGAGTAGTGGGGGAGATGTGAGACAGGAGCCCGGGATGAATGAAGGACCCAGACAGGGTGAGAGTAATGGAACATCTAGCCACACAAAGCAGCCTCCCTTTCATTGGCTCCATCTGCAACTCACGCTGCCTCAGCAAGGCCGCCGGCATAAGCAAGAACCAGTCTCCCTTGCCCATCAGGCAAGAGGTAATGAAGTTTGAAACTGCATACCTCCAAATTGAGGAACAGTTTCTTCTCAGCTATTACCAGGCCATTGAATCATCCTCTCACCAGCTTGAGTGCGATCCGGATCTCCCATCTACCTAAATGAAGATCTTTGAACTAACATTTTGTTTAGTTTAGTTTAGAGATACAGCATGGAATCAGGCCCTCCAGCCCACCGAGTCTGCACCGACCAGCGATCCCCGCACACTGACACTATCCTGCACACACGAGGGACAATATAATTTTACCAAGCCAATTAGCCTACAAACATGTAGTCTTTGAAGTGTCGGAGGAAACTGCTCTCGGAGAAAACCCACACAGGAGAGCATGCATACTCCATACAGACAGCACCCGTGGTCAGGATCGAACCTGAGTTTCTGGCACAATACCACTGTGCTGCCGTCTATCTTTAATCAGACTTCAATGTCACATCTATGCACTAAATGTTGTACCTCAGTACATGTGACAAGAAAGAAATGAAACTGAAACTAAAACTAAGGTAGGGGAAGGGTGGAATTGGAAGATAGAGGCAGGTGGATGATAGATAGAGGCATACTAAAAGAAAGAAAAATCAGTGGGAGCCAGCAGAGGGAGGGAAAGGACTAGGGTCGACAGCTCAGTGGGTGATAGGGGTACCAGTGCTGGTAGCCCTGTGGGGGGGGGGGGGGGGGGGGGGGGGGGGAGAGAGAGAGAGAGAGAGAGAGAGAGAGAGAGAGAGAGAGAGAGAGAGAGAGAGAGAGAGAGAGAGAGAGAGAGAGAGAGAGAGAGAGAGAGAGAGAGAGAGAGAGAGAGAGAGAGAGAAAGAGAGAGAGGAAGGAAGGAAGGGAGAAAGAGAGAGAGAGAAAGAGAGAGAGGAAGGAAGGGAGACAGAGAGAGAGAAAGAGAGAGGGAGAAAGAGAGAGAGAGGAAGGAAGGGAGACAGAGAGAGAGAAAGAGAGAGAGAGAGAGAGAGATGGTCTTGTCTTGTTGATACTGCACCGACCGCTGCTATTGGACTATAAACGTGCAGTCGCTCATGCATGCAGTTGCAGATTTAAAATATAGGGAGAGGGAGAGGGAGAGGGAGAGGGAGAGGGAGAGGGAGAGGGAGAGGGGGAGAATACACAGGAGTGAAGCATTGCCCAAAATTGGATAAAGTAGTATTCATATCAGTAGGTTATAAATTACCCGGGTGAAAAAAAATCATAAGCTCATAAGTTAGAGGAGAAGACTTGGGCCATTTGGCCCATCTCTCCTACTCCGCATTCAGTCATGGCTGACCTATCTTTCCCTCTCAACCCCATTCTCCTGCCTTCTTCCCATAACCCCTGACACCCGTACTAATCAAGAATCTGCCAATCTCTGCCCTAAAAGTATCCATTGACTTGGCCTCCACAACCTTCTGTGGCAATGAATTCCACAGATGGGCTTGTATTCACTGCAATTTAGAAGGATGAGAGGGGATCTTCCGGAAACATATAAAATTCTTAAACGATTAGACCAGGAAAACGCAGGAAAAATGTTCCCGATATGGAGTAGTCCAGAACCAGGGGTCACAGTTTAAGAATAAGAGGTAGGCCATTTACAACTGAAACGAGGAGAAACTTCTTCACCCAGAGAGTTGTGAATCTGTGGAATTCTCTGCCACAGAAGGCAGTGGAGGATAATTCACTGGATGTTTTCAAGAGAGATTTAGATTTAGCTCTTAGGGCTAGAATTCAAGGGATATCGGGGAAAAAGCAAGAACGCGTACTGATTTTGGATGATCAGCCATGATCATGTTGAATGGCTATGCTGCCGAATAGCCTGCTGCACCTATTTTTTTATGTTTCTATGTTTTTCTATGTTTCTATTCACCACCCTCTGACTAACGAAATTCCTCCTCATCTCCTTTCTAAAGGTACGTCCTTTTATTCTGAGACTATGGCCTCTGGTCCTAGACTCTCCCACGAGTGGAAACACCCTCTCCCCATCCACTCCAGCCCGGCCTTTCACTATTCGGTACATCTGAGAATCATGAGGTAACCAGAAGTCTGGCTCCCAACTAAAACAGGCTTTCAATTAGAAATCTCACCACCTTCCACCACAGCCTAATAAGCTATAACAAATAACAAGTATTAGGAGATATAAAAGGCAGTTTTGAAAGCAGAAAGGGAAAATGGGCCTTTCATAATTGTTCATAGTTTTTTGGTAAGTAAGCGTATCCTTTCAGGGGACAGTCGTCGCTGCTCTTAAAATACAGTATTGTTGTTTTTATTCTGTGAAGAGCATACTACCCCAGCGCGAGGCTGGCTACACACAAGGTTTTCCACAGGCATGCAGAGCTTACGCGTTGTCTGTTTGGAGACAGCATTTCATTCTTTATAATCCCTGAAGAAACAAATCAAATAAGCTCTTACAGGGCAAAGCATTTCCAATCCATCAAAGCAATCAAATTTTGTTTACCTGAATTTGAACGAGTTCTAAATGTTATTAAAAGTAAAATGGATTTTAACCATTGAAGAACTTAAAATGGTGTGTAAACATGAAATGACTGTGATATGAATAATTAGGTTGGATCATAAAATACCCGTCTTAATGGTGCAGCACAATATGCATGTGATATTTGAAGATAATTACTGCTTTGTGCAATGTTAATGTTATAAACAGCTTACATAAATAAAATGACCGAGAAAATACTTATTTTATAGCTCTCTTTGATTTACTTTTTAATATGCTTAATCACCATAAATTAGCTGTATATGCAAAGTAGCACAAAACTGTTATATTATTAAAATAATCGCAGAAGTAGATTATTTTCCAGTGACTGTATATTCATTATAGTACTTTGCAATTTATTCACCTTTCCATTTCATTTGATAAAGACTCTTGCTTCAGTATTAGAACATCTCTGCATTCAGCTGAGTTCTGCATTCATGGTTAGCAACACTATTGCATTGGCCTTGTCATATAAACAGTTTTTAAAATTAATTAAGCCAGGCACAGGTTCCACTACTTCTCAATAGCTAATAACCTTAGCGTGTAAACTGTAAACTCCACACAGACAGCACCCGAGGTCAGAATCGAACCCGGGTTTCTGATACTGTGAGGCTGCACCACTGTGCTCTTTCCTGAGTGTCCCGGCAAATGTTATCTTTTCAGATGCAGGCACAAGAGACTGCTGACGATGGGATGTTGAGTAAGAAACAAAGCGCCGGAGGAACTCAGTCAGTCAGGCAGCATCTGTGGCAAAAAAATGTGCCAGGTGACATTTTGGGTCTGGACCCTTCTGCAGACTGATAAATTAAAGAGGAGATAATCGGAAAATAGAGGGGGTGGGAGCAAAAACCAAGGAAGAGGTGGATTCAGGTGAGGAGGATTTGATTGGCAGTTGAGTCAGGTGGGGGATCCAGCATGGAAGCCAATCCTTCGGCTCACCTTATATTCGCATTTGGAGTATAGCCTCTGCTTTGGAGGTTTAAATGTTCATGTAGATACTTCTTAAATATTGTGGGAAAAGCTAAGCCTTGTGGTTTTAGGTATATCAAAATAAATATACAAAATAAATTCGTACTATCTTCCTTATCTATGCCCTCAGAGCTTTGTGGACCTCAGATAAATCCTCCTTCAACCTTCTCTAATAGGTGACTGATGTTTTTAATGCTTTTATTTATTGTTGAGGCAGTAGATTTGTTTAGTTTAGTTTAGTTTAGTTTATCGTCACGTGTAGCGAGGTACGGTGAAAAGCTTTTTTTATTGCGTGCTAATCATTCAGCAGAAAGACTATACGTGATTACAGTGTACAGATACATGATAAAGAGAGTAACATTCAGTGCAATATAAAGTTCAGTAAAGTCCGATTAAAGACTGTCCGAGGGTCTCCAATGAGGTAGATGGTAGGTCAGGGTCGCTCACTAGTTGCTGGTAGGATGGTTCAGTTGCCTGATAACTGGGAAGAAACTGTCCCTGAATCTGGAGGTGTGCGTTTTCACACTTCTGTACCTCTTGCCTGATGGGAGAGGGAACGAGGGAGTGCCCAGGGTGAGACTTGTGTGTCTGTGAAGCAGCAAGCGATATTTTTTTCTGCAGAACAGGAACGATATTGCAGTGTCTGGAAATCAGAGGATTTTTGTGATTAGTGAAAAATTATGTTGGAAATACTCAATAGATCAAACAGCGGCTATGACTGGAGACTGATAACCTTTCCTCATCCCATTTTTCTTTCTCTAGATGCTGCCTGACTTTCGAAGTATCTTCAGTGATTTTGATTTTTACTGTGTCCAATTTTTTTTCCTACTTCAGCATTATTTATAAGGTGTTTTGATACTCAAGTATGGTAGGTGAAGCGACCAGACAAGCTGGATGGACGATAATAAATTATCTCTTGTTGAGCTGATGGTCATAAGGTACTCAACAGAAACCTACCTGACGGGTCCATCAAACTAGTGAGAAGTCTGGGAGAAGAGAAACCTCCCCTTCTATAATTATAGTTTAGAGATACAGCGTGGAAACAGGCCCACCGAGTCCATGCCAACTAATGATCACACACACACACAAGTTCTATCCTCCACACAAGGGATAAATTGCAGAGCCAATTAACCTACAAACCTGCTCACCCATGTAAAGTGGGAGGAAACCCACGCAGGCCACAAGGAGAATGTACAAACTCCGTGCAGACAGCACCCGTAGTCAGGGTCGAACCTGGGTCTGTGGCGCTGCAACTCTACCCACTGTTCCACTGTGCCGCCCACAGTGGCAATCCTTATGTAAATGATAAGAGGAGGATAGAATAAATTATTTCCATCTTTAAGTAAATAATTCCCAATCCAGTGTGGGATGTATGCAGATTTTAAAAAGAAATCCATATTTCATCATGAAAACAAATGTTATTTTTTAGTTGGGAGATATAGCTTAAATCAAAAGCATTTCTGCAAATCCTGTGAACTTCTAAGTTTGCGGACACAAATATTTTGCCCAAGTTGCTTAACTCCAGTAAAGAATTATTGGATATGAAGGGATTTGAACAACTTTAAGGAAAGGACGAGGGAGTGGATAGAAACATAGGAAAAGGATTAAGATATTATTTCTTCAATGGCTTTTCCGAATAGAAAGGCATAGCCATGATGGATCATATGATCTCCTACACCGATGGATGAACCTATAAACCGGTGCTGGACAATCCCGCAGCAAACTCCATGGTAAATTTGTAAATAGGATTTGGATGACTACTTGCAGTACTCACCATCAAAAACACCATCGACTTTCATATCATTTGCAAACTTGCTAATCATACCTCCAATATAACAAATACTAAGTGCCCAAGGACTTGCCTCCTAATTACTTTTTTAAGTACCCACCAACATTTTCTATGCTACCGAAGAGCTCCCCTGGTTTCCCTAACGAAGGGTCTTGACCATCTATCCAGAGATGCTGTCTGTCCAGCATTTTGTGTCGATCTTCTCTGGTTTACAGTTCTCTATCCTTGCCATGTGCTTCCCTTTTAACCATATCAAGCTCTTGTTATGTCTTGACATCCAGAGATACTTGGACCTGCCATTTGTGGCATTCACCCTTGTTGATCCCATACTCTTGTAACTTCACTTCTGAATGAATCTCAGTTGCCGGATGTAGACCTACCTCAGTCTACTTATGCCAGGTCCTCAGATATGATATTGAAGTCAGCAATCAACCAATTCAGGACCTTGATTTCCAGTCTATCTTTATCCTTATCCCTTTCCTTAGCTACCTTGAAATTTTCAGAGATGATTGCATAGTTTAATATTGTCACGTGTACTGAGATAGAATGAAAACCTTAGATTTACATGCTATCCATGAAAATCATACCATACATGAGCACAATCATAAGTACATAAGTACGACAGGTGGAGCAAGGTGAAAAATAACCAGAGTTCAGTATGTAGTAGACAGCCACAGAGAATGTGCAAGGGCCTCGACGAGGTAGGTTGGGAGATCAGAACTACATATACCCTTAGTTTATGACCAGTCCATTCAGCTAATAGAAGCAGGGAAGAAGCAGTTCCTGAATCTGTTGGTATGTGCTTTCAAGCATTTGTCCCTTTTGCCGGATGCGAGATGGGAGAGGAGGGAATGGCCAGGGTGTAAGTGGCCCTTGATTATGTTAGCTGATTTTCCAAGTTAGAGAGAAGTATAGACAGAGTCGATGGGGTTTGGAAGGAAACTGGTTTTGTGTGATGGTCTAGGCTGCGTCCTTGCTGGATATTCCACATAATTCATGCAATGCATAATGAAATCAACAACTTGCAATACACCACTGGGGTATTTAGCTTGCCTAAGCTATGTAAGTATAAGCAAAATATGTGACTTTCATCATTACATAGTTAATAATAATTTTCCTTTAAATACAATCAATTACTTGATGATGCATTTGCTTAATATCTAAATGAACTGATTTGTGGGAAGATAACTTAGATTCTAAAATATCCTTTGACACAATTCATATGTTTTTCCAGATTACCAATCATACCATCTTCCCAGAACTGCGCTCGGCATGTTCTTCAGTAAGTCCAGCATCCTGGCTTCAATCAGCATTCCTGGCAAGCCAATCCATCTTTTGATCATCTGCTGTCTAAAGAAATATTTCCCATTGTCTCTTAAAGAGCTGTTGGGAATATATAAGTGCCTGCACATGGAACCAAAGTTACAAATGATATGTGCAATATTTTCCAGCTTTTCTAGAGGCTGCATTGGGATATAAATGAGGCAAGAAGAAAGGAAATTCAAAGGCACTGTGGAGGCATGAAATTAATTTTGTAGCAAACTGATGGAGCGCTATTGCACTTAAGGCTGATCAGTGACTAGAGAAATAGATCAACCATTGCATGAGATGATGGCAGGGTTATTGTTCTTTCTTTTGTACTTCAGAGCTGCTCCCCAGAGCACAGTTTAGCTTAGTTTTTCCCCTCATGTTTGAAGGAACACATGTACTTGAGATAGTATGCCTTAAAGAAACTACGGAGGGGGGACTATTACTATTTCCCAGCAGATAGCTTGGGCTACTCTGTTACCCATTTACTCTTGGTCATTGGAAAACCTTTACCATTCTTTCCACATATCCCAGCCATATGTTTACTGTAGCCCATACATTCTCCATTTACAAGCCACATCTGATACCTGACTATCAGCATTGAATAATTTTGATCCAACCCAGCTGGGCACTGCCAGGTCATTACCGGCACTCATATCTTTAGGGGGGAATTGTTCGTCAATCTATTATTCTGCCCAGTACTTTCAATTTGCATCATTTCAAGATTACATTCCTGCATGCGGCACGGTGGCGTAGCGGTAGAGTTGCTGCCTCACAGCTCCAGAGACTCGGGTTTGATCCTGACTACAGGTGCTGTCTGTTCGGAGTTTGTACGTTCTCTCAATGGTCATATAGAATTTCTCTGGATGCTCCGGTTTCCTCCCACACTCCAAAAACGTACTAGTTTGTAGATTAAATGGCTTCGGTAAAAATTGTAAATTGTCCCTAGTGTGTTGGATAGTGCTAGTGTACGAGTTAATCGCTAGTCAGCACGGACTCAGTGGGTCCAAGGGCCTGTTTCCGTGCTGTATCTCCAAAGTCTAAAGTCTGAAGTCTAAATCTCACCTAATATATATAGATATAGTAGACAGAGAAAACCCATCTCCCATTATAGGAGAATTCGGTGCAATTCCGGTCACCATACTTTCCGGTGCAGTTCCGGTCACCATACGAAAGGATGTCATTGCACTGTCGAGGGTACAGAGCAAATTCACCAGGATGTTGCCTGATTTGGAGAACTTTAGTTATGGGGAGAGAATGGATAGTCTGAGATTGTTTTCCCTGGAATGATGGAGGCTAATGTACATAAGATTATGAGACACATAGATGGGGTACATGGTCAAAATCTTTTTCCTATCATAGTGCTATCAAAAACAGATCATAGGCTTAAGGTGAAATAAAGTTTTAAAGAGGATCTGAAGGAGTTATTGATGTCTGCAACACTCTGCCGGAAGAAGTGGTGGAATCAGATACAATTACAAAGTTTAGGAGACATTTAGATAGACATCTTAAATAGGCAAAGCATAGAGACAGATCTAATACATTCAAATGGGATTCATGTAGGTGGATCAAAAGGTTGGCATGAATGTGGGCTGAAGGGCCTGTTTCTGTGCTGGACAACTCTATGATGCTGTGACTCTATTAAAAACTGCAGGACTTAGTTTCAGGATAAGCAGGAAGAGATCTACAGAAGATCTGGGAAATAGGTTTTTTTCATTTGCATACAGCCTGAGAAGGTGATGGAAGCAGGTATTTTCACAACATTTTAGAGATATCTAGACAAGAACTTGAATTGCCAGGTTATAATAGGGAACAGACCAAGTGCTGATAAATGGGATTGGTGCGGATGAGTGATTGATGGATAACAAGGACATGGCGATCTGTAGAGGCTCGTTTCTGTGCAGGACGACACTTTAAATTAGTGAGACATAATATGAGAGAACAAACCCAAAATGGTCTGCAGTTCAGATAACACACCTCTTGTTTGCTTGGAAGAAAAGCCAGGTCTTATATATTTAAGGGTAGTGAGTAAGATGAGGCAGGTGAAACAATTGGCATCTCCATATCTGAGGTCTATCTTGTCGCTCTTCCCAATTAATGCCACCAAAGAATGCACAGATTTACATAACATTACCCACAGTCTATCTGCTTCAGGTACTTCCTGCAGCCATCATTACAATCTTCCTTTTTTGCTCCAATGTAGGCTTTCACGAACATCATTCCAGCAATTCTCAAGACATGTGTTTGCTGTGGGCATTATTTAGTGCAGCACAGAGAATTAAGCCATTCAACCTTGCCTTACAGCTCCAGGGATCCAGGTTCGATCCTGACCATGGGTGCTGTCTGAATGGAGTTTGTACGTTCTCCCCATGGCCACATGGAATTTCTTCGGGTGCTCTGGTTTCCTCCCAGATGCTAAAGACATACAGGTTTGTAGGTTAATTGGCTTCAATAAAAATTAAAACCTGTCCCAAGTGTGTAGGATAGTGCTAGTGTACGGGGATCGCTGGTCGGCATGGACTCGGTGGGCTGAAGGGCCTTTTTTTTCATGCTACATCTCTAAAACTAAAGTAAGCTAAACTAAACCTAAGGGCAGTGGCCAACACTAGAGCAAATGATGATGGCACGAGACAGGCAAGGAGATGCCACCATCAACATCCCCTGCGATTCCTGACAATAAGGCAATGGATTGAATCTTTGAAAATGTATTGCTCTCCCAATCAAACTCCTCCTCCACTTCACGGCTGGAGAAGTTTACTGCCGGGAGCATGGATTTATAAAACATGGTGGGTGACCCTGTGCCGAAACACAGCCGAAGGCCCTGTTTCCGTGCTGTATCTCTCAATTAAACTAAAGTCCAATTTTTGTTCTCAAAATGTGCAAAATGGTGGTGTACTTATATAATTAATCCCACCTGTTTCCTTCCTGTGCCAACGCAATTAGTGCAGATTTGACCCTATTGTGTACTGCGGACATTTGATGCTCAGTAAATGGCCTGTGCTGCTGTGCATTGTAGTCTGCACTTTAATTTAATGGATTTTTTTTTTTGCCCATTCAAAGTCAATGGGTGGAAAATCTAGCCCCATGCCATAGAGAAATGGCAGTAACCAGAGGCACTTAGCTCAGCAGAGGACAAAGGGTGGCGAAGAATGTGCAGCTCAAATATCATAATCATAAATCCCGCTATCAAAAATTAATGCAAAACTGCTGCTGAGTCACGGGAAAACCAAATAAGAATGTGTAAAGTAGCAAAATTAAAAAAAGATGATTGAAGATTTTTTTTGGAAAGTGCTTAGAGACCATTAAACGTGGTAGTTAAGTTAATCTGCTATATCTAAATAGGCATTATGTATTGATTCCATGCTTCAGTGCTTATAATTACTGTTGCAGCCTTTATCACACAGCAATCTTAAAAGTACCATTTTAAGGACTTTTTTTCTTCCACAGTGTGGAAAGCACATTGGGAAATAGTGATTGCAGGTTAGTGCCGTCAGTATTACCGTATATTTAACTTGCTAATCATGTTCCCCTCATATAATAAATGCACTCAAAAGTTCTATGTACATATGCAACTGCAATTGTTCTGGAAATTGCAAAGCAGGCTTTAAGTATTTTTTACATTTTTAATGCTTGCCTTCAATATTTTAAGCTAGATCTGGCCTATTATGTATGAATATAACAAAATGCGTAATGATAAACACATTTCTGGAAACAGTTGGGTATAGTTTTAAATGCTGTGTTAAAACGTGTTTAAACATTTTAAGAATTTGTTGTGAAATAACAACCATGATGGAGTTGTTGCTTAAAAAGTATTGTGTCAGATTACAGTGACCTTTCATTATGAGACTTAAATTCTGTAGAAATTGCCTGACCTGTTTAAAACTCTTCCATCTGTATCACAATCAGCTAGCCCCTTCGTTCACCTTCAATGTCATATTTGAATGTTTCACCTAAGCTTCCCTGTGCCTAATTTCTATCCCGTCTGTGGCTGGTGTTGATGGTCGCTTCGTCATAAGGTCAGAAGTAATAGGAGCAGAAATAGACCATTCTGCCCATCAAGTCTACTCCGCCATTCAATCTTGGCTGATCCATCTATCTCTCCTAACCCCATTCTCCTACCTTCTCCCCATAATAGGTTAACCCACACATTCCTGGGATCATTTTTGTAAACCTCCCCTGGACCCTTTCCAGGGCTCACACATCCTTTCTCAGATACGGTGCCCAAAATTGCTCACAATATTCCAAATGTGGCCTGACCAGCACCTCATAGAGCCTCAGCATTACATCCCTGTTTTTTGTATTCTAGCCCTCAAAATATGCTCCTTTTTTCCTTCAGGTGTCTGTCACACCAATCCCCCTATGAAGTGGGACCTTGTGAGCAGGTCCCTGAGGCTGATGGGAGATGGCTCAGTGCATTTTGCTTTCCATCAGGAATGGAAATTTAAACCTTCATATGATTCTTTACTTGGCAACCACTTTGGATTTATCAACTTGAGAAACTTACAAGACTTAAAAGTGCGAGAGTAACTCAGTGGGTCAGGCATCATCTCTGAAGGAAAAGGATGTTTATATCTTTGGTATAAACCAGCATCTACAGTTCTTTGTGTCTACAAACGTACGAGACAGTTATTTACTATATGTAGGCAGGAACTGCAGATGCTGGTTTACATCGTAGATTGACATAAAATGCTGGAGTAACTCAGCTTTTCAGGCAGCATCTCTGGAGAAAAGGAATAGTGCCCTTTTCTTGTTAGTTACTGGAAATCAGCTAATAGACAAATATAAACGATGTCACACAGCAGCATCAAATCAAATCTCCTATAATGTTGGTAATAGTTAATGTAGCAATAAATTTCCTGGTTAATGTTGTCAACCATTATGCCACAGCTGAAGTTGACCTTGACGTTCTATGTTCAAGGTTTAATCAGTAAAGCAATTTTATAATAATATCCATAGATCCATAGAGTTGTACGGCACAGAAACAGGCCCTTCGGTCCAATTTGTCCATGATGACCAAAATGCCGCATCTGTGCTCGTCCCACCTACCCGTGTTTGGCCCACATCCATCTAAACCTTTCCTATCCATGTACCTGTCCAAACATCTTCTAAATGTTGTTATAGTACCTATCTCAACTACCTGCTCTGAAGGAGCTTCCTCGCAGCTGCAGGATTGCTTCGAAAGGACCAACTGGGATATTTTTGAGGATCATGACTTGGAGGAGTACACATCAACTGTACTTTGCTACATCAAAAACTGTGTTGACAATGTCACCGTCGACAAACGCATCCGGTTGTATCCCAATCAAAAACCCTGGATGACAAAGGATGTCAGGTCTCTCCTCAAGGACCGTAACACCGCCTTCAGGTCTAGTGATAGAGCTCTATACAGTGCTGCTAGAACCAACCTGAAGAGAGGCATCAAGGATGCCAAAGCGTCCTACAAGAGGAAGATTGAGGACCACTTTTCCAACAATGACCCACGGCGGGTATGGCAAGGCATCCAGCACATCACCAACTACAAGACCAGCAACCGCACGACTGCCGACGGTGACGCCTCGCTGGCAGAGGAACTTAACTGTTTCTTTGCTCGTTTCGAGGTGAAAGCTACAGTGGCAGACATAACACCCTCTCCAGCACCTGACAGCAACACCTTCACTGTGCAGGAGTATGATGTTAAGCGCGTGCTCAGAGCAGTGAATCCCAGGAAAGCTGCAGGCCCCGATGGTGTGACGGGCAGAGTGCTGAGGGAATGTGCAGACCAATTATCTGAGGTCTTCACAAAAATCTTCAACCTGTCCCTTTTAAAATCCACCATCCCTCCCTGCCTGAAGTCCGCCACAATCATCCCACTGCCGAAAAAGTCAGTCATCAGCGGTCTTAACGACTACCGTCCGGTAGCACTCACACCGGTCATCACAAAGTGCTTCGAGAGACTGGTCCTGCAGCACATCAAAGCCAGCCTCCCACCCACCTTCGACCCACACCAGTTTGCCTACAGAGCAAATAGGTCTACAGGGGATGCCATCGACACTGCTCTTCACACTGCACTGACCCACCTTGAACACCAGGGGAGCTATGTGAGGATGCTCTTCCTCGACTTCAGCTCTGCCTTTAACACGGTCATCCCGAGCAGACTGGTCACCAAACTTTCCGACCTTGGATTTTCCCAAACCATCTGCCAATGGATCAAGGACTTCCTGACCAACCGCCCCCAGACCGTCAAAATAGGCCCTCACCTCTCCTCCACCATTACACTGAGCACCGGCTCACCACAGGGCTGTGTGTTGAGCCCCATCCTTTACTCCCTCTACACTCACGACTGCGCCCCCACCCATCCCACCAACACCATCATCAAGTTCGCGGATGACACGACTGTGGTTGGACTCATCTCAGAAGGAGATGAGACAGCCTATAGGGATGAAATCCAAAGGCTGGCAGCATGGTGTTCAGTGAACAATCTGGTCCTGAACTCCTCCAAAACAAAGGAACTTATAATTGACTTTAGAAAAACCAGTGGAGATTACGACCCACTCTACATCAATGGGGTCTGTGTGGAAAGGGTACCAGCTTTCAGGTTCCTGGGTACGCACATCGCAGAGGATCTTACCTGGTCTACCAACACCATCACCACAGTAAAGAAGGCACAGCAGAGACTCCACTTCCTGAGGATCCTCAGGAAAACCAACCTGCAGGAGAAGCTCATGTTGTCCTTCTATCGCTGCTCCATCGAGAGTGTGCTGGCATACTGTATAACCACATGGTATGCCAGCTGCTCAGAAAAGGACAGGAAGGCCCTTCAGAGGGTCATCACGACGGCCCAGAAGATCATCGGCTGCTCACTGCCCTCCCTGGAGCACCTGTTCAGACTACGCTGCCTCAGTAGAGCAGGCAAAATAATAAAAGATCCATCCCACCCCGGCCACCGTCTGTTTGTTCATCTGCCCTCTGGTCGACGTTTCAGGTCGATCAAATCCCGAACAAACAGACTTAAGAACAGTTTTTACCCCAGGGCCATACGAGAACTGAACACTACCTTTGCACTAGGCAACACCGTTAAAAAATCTTGTACTTAATATAATTGTATTTAATTGTATTTATGTATTTATTTGTTTTTGCATTTATTGCATATATGTTTGTACGCACCGTCAGGATTGGCTATTTTTTAATTTCGTTGTACTCGTTGCAATGACAATAAATGAATATTATTATTATTATTATTATTATTATTATTATTGTTCCATCTATATACACACCACTCTCTATGTGTACTTTGAAACCTTTTGCGCACCATGTACTTATCGTGGCAAATTAACAGGCAATTTGGAAATACATAGAAGGTTTAACTGAAAGAGGCATTATTGAAATAAGATTGCATATTTCTCCATGATGATCAACGTGAACCAAATCTAAGTAACTACATTAAACAAAAACAGAAAACTAGTAACTAAAAACATATTTCAATAAACCTTATCGGACCACCATGAATTAAAGCTAGCATTTATATTCAAATAGCATTTATATTCCCATAGTTTGGTCTGCTTCAGATGTTTGTCTTAGGCAGACTAATTAATTGCCACAACTGCATTAATGAAGGCATTTTAAGAGCTCACTCCTTATGTGCCAAAAGAGAATTAAGTCATCTTATATTTGTTATTATGTGACATAGGCTGACAAAGGCCCTCTGTCATTTTTCACATTCCATTTTTGGCTTTGATTATAGTTCACACTTGGACATTTTTGTTCTGTCAGGTCAGCCCATTCTTGAGATGTGAATCATGTCCCATATGTCTCAAGGGTTATGTAACACTTTCTTCCTTCAATTCTTAGGCATTTCATAGTATAAACATTTGGGGAGCAATGTTGATCAAACAAAATGACTATAAGTCTGAAGAAGACCCTAAATGTCATCTCTCCATGTTCTCTAAGGATGCTACCTGACCTGCTGAGTTACTCCAGCATTCTGTATCTTTCTTTGGAAAATCAGTATCTGTAATTCCTTGTTTCTATATTTTGAGTGCTCCACTGTGAAATCTCCGCAGGGTCTGGGTCTGAAGAAGGGTCCCGACTCGAAACATCACCTATCCATGTTCTCCAGGGATGCTGCCTAACCTGCTAGCATTTTGTGTCATAAAATAATTAACAAGTTCCAATGTTATATCATACTTTTATATATGAAATTGAGGGAATTGCAACATATTATCATGTGAAATCTACAATTTGACAAATACCAATTATTGCTGATGGCATCTTTGCTTTAATTACCTCAAGACTGACTATTCTCGTGGTCTACCTGTCAGTTATTATCAAGCTCATCCACACTGCTGCCCAAAAGTGAAGCTAGTTCTCAGTTTATCCTGGCATCATGTGCTGCACAAACATTGTGGGCCGAAGGGCCGAAGGGCTCGTTCCTGTGCTATACTGTTCTATGTTCTAAGTTCAAACACCATCTTTGGGAATAATATCTTCAGAAGTAATGATGGCTGAAGAAGGGGCTCGGCCTGAAACATCACTTATCCATGCTCTTCAGAGATGCTGATTGAATTGCTCAGTTGCCCCAGCACCTGTTCCTTTGTGGCCCACAATTACAAGGGCAATTATGGATGGACAGCAAATATTGCTCCTGCCGGTAACACCATAATCCCATAAATTAATTTTTTTAAAAACTTTTGTAGGCATCGGCTTTGTGTAACATAATGCAAATTATATTTAACCCAAATGACACTCTGTACATAAGGGAGAATTTACAGCATTGTTAAAGGGGCATATTTAATGAAAGTTAAACATTGCACAGTTGTTTCAAGAGCAGCACACAAAACATTTCTCATTGTTAAAGCCCTCCTCATAACAGAGGCAAATTCAAGGGAAAGTTGTCATTCATTCCCCTTACCTCTGGTTAGGACTCCGTGAGAAGAGTTGTCCCCTTTCAGAGTGATGGAGGAGAATGGTCGCCTTTGTCATTCCAATTTTTCAAATTATACTTTCGGCCAAACTCTACACCATTTTCTTTTTCTTTTCTGCCTTCTTTCTTAGCCCCTTCCATCCATAAGTCCCCCCCCCCCCCTGACGAGGAGATTGAATGCTCCATTTGTAGTCCACGAAGATGCCATATGAATGCCGGAAGATAAGATCCAATTGAACAGACACAGTTTTGCGAGTGCAGCCTAAAAAAAAATAATGTTATCGTCAAGGAGCAGTATGGCGGAGCCTAAAAGACCAGATCATCCCAGAATACACTTGTGCTGATTTATACTGATACACTCAACATCTGACAATGGCTCATTGTGGATAAAACCCATCACAAGCAGAATAACACTGGTAATATGAATCATGTTAAACTGCTTCTGTTAGAATCAGATACTGCAGGGAAAGTCAAGCAGAAGAGGCTGCCGCCATAGAATATGTTAAATCTATGAAGGGAAAATAAACTAATTCAATTAACAAAGTGGATGAAGAACAAAAGGCCTCACCATGTTGTGAGACTCGATTATTTTCTAATGTGCTATTATTTCTTTTAGTATCACCTGAGATAGCAGGATTGACATATGAAGGTAGATTGATCAATTAGGCATATTCATTTCCGTTTAGATGAATGAGAGTGGATCTCATAGTAGCCTCCAGAATTCTAACAGGGCTGGACAGATTAGATGCAGGAAGAGTGTTGTCGATGGCCATTTTATAGTCCAAGGAGAAGGGATAAGCCATTTCAGACTAAGAGATATTTCTTTTCGCAGAAGGTGCTAAACCTGTGGAATTCTTAACCTGCAGAAAGCAATTGAAGCCAATTCACAGATTCATAGTTTGATAGAATCAGAGAGCGCAGAAACAGGTCCTTTGACCCGACTTGTCCATGCAGACCAAAATGTCCCATCTAGGATAGCTCGACCTGTCTGCGTTTGGCCCTCTTACCATACCTATTCGTATACCTGTCCAAATGTCTTTGAAATGCTGTTTGTATTACCTGCCTCAACTACCTTCTCTGGCAGCTCGTTCCATACACCCACCATCCTGATTGTGAAAAAGGCTTTTAAATGTATTCATGAAGGAGATGGTGTTCTTAGGATGAAAGGGACCAAGGGATACAAGGACAAAGCTAGGAGTGATTTCGAATACTTAAGGGACTGCCGATGCTGCAATCTGGAGGAATACACAAAGTGCTGGAGGAACTCAGCAGCATCTGTGGAAGAATTTGATGAGTGATGTTTTGTGTCTTGAGCGTCCAGTTTGCCTGTACACTCCCTCCACAGACCCACCTGTACACAACCTCCACAGATGCTGCCTGACCCCCTTTGTATTTTGCTAGTGGGCCTGGCTGATTGTCCATGATGATAATAAACAGTGGAATAGAATAGAAGGGCCAAATGGCCTATTCCTGCTCATACGTTCAACAATTTTATGATTGGTAAGATCATTTTATATTAATGATTGTCAATAACATTTCCTGCCCCTTTATTCTCCAGCTCCCGGAGGAACAACATACAGTCTGCTCCATTATATGATACAGTGCCCTTCATCACCGTTGCACCAGGTCTATTTAGATATTGTAGTCAAGTCCACTTGAAAGCTTCAAGTGAGTGGTCTTTATAGTGAGTGGTCTAGGAGGAGGAACTCATTGAGCCATTGCATTAATCAATGGCGATATTCATATTATCAGCAAACTTACATGCTGCAGCTTAATTACAGGGTGTCATCAATTCTCAGAACTGATACTTAGGCTTGCTGGAAATAATTAAACAATATCTTTTCATCAATGTGGGCTGACTTTCCGATATGGTACTGAGCGATGATCACACTGGCAGGGGGAAGGGCATGCACAGCATTGGGAAGGGTTTACAGCAGAAAGAAGGGCCTAAATCCTATAGTCAATGAGCAGTCAATAAAAAATTGCTGCTGGTATGAACTTGTCCGCTGCATTTTTTATCAGTTATTATAGATGATGCCCCAGATTTCTGTAAATCCAGGAATGGATGATTTTCATGTACTCTTGCAGTGCATGTTATCATAACTTAGAAATTGACTCTGATTTATCTAAAAGATTATCCGTTATTTCCTATATATCAGTGTCAATATTGTGCACTCGGCCTCCAAATTTTTTTCCATTGTAATCAATGTATGAATTTCAAAGACAGTATATGTTGGTGGCGTGAGCCACAGGGTGTTGCATGTGCCCAGTGCCGTGGTATAAATCCAGATGCCGCTGGCTAGCAATTTTTGTGAAAAAGGGAGCCTAGTGCGTAAGCCTCCCTCTGCCAGTACATAACCTCTGCACCGTCAAGACTCTCGCAGTGCCCCCTCATGGCAACATATGGTAACTGGGGCCACCTTCAGTCCCAGGCTAAACTGCGCGGGGATCGCGGAGGAACTCTGGCCCCCAGAGATGCGACGCACAGGCCCACCGGCATGTGGACACGTCCTGACGTCCATCAACCAGGTCCCAACTATGGGTTAAATAGCACCCCGCTGCCTTGTGGGTAAGGCTCAGGAGAGCCAAAGGCACTGGAGCTGGAGTCCCTAGAGACAGTCTGCTGATCCCTCGTGTGTCCGCCTTCCGGCAACTCCTGCAACCAAGTAGGCCCCAGATGTAGCAGCCACACCGTTCCTCTGGAATCAGCCTATCAGGTCGAGAGGGGAATGCAGATGCTGGGCAAGTTTGTATTCCCATTCACCTGCCCAGGCTCAGCGGCTAAATCAAATGGAAAGGACACTTCATCCTTGCTGGGCACAGTGAGATGTGACCACAGATGAAAAATCCCCCTGTCCAAGCAGGACAACGCCAAGCCGCACCATCATCTCTCGCAGATGACAGATACCAGTACGGACACCCAGTGCCACTGACGAAGGGATGAATTTCCAAGCAATTGGTTGAAAGCCTCAACTTCCTCAGTGTAAATATTACCAACAACCTGTAAAGAACCAACCATACTGAAGTTGCAGTCAATAAAGCACACCAGTGCCTTCACTTCCGCAGGAGACTTCTATAAGTGCACCATGGAAAGCATTGTAGCTTGGTTTAGGAACGGCTCTGCACCAAGACGAAGAAATTGCAGACAGTTGTGGTTGTAGCCCAATCTATCACACAGACAAAGCTCCCCACCATTGACTCCATCTACAGGTACGCTGCCTCAGGAAAGCAGTCAATATAAATCAAGGATCTTTCTCATCCTGGTCATCCTCCTTCTCCCTGCTCCCATCAAGCAGAAGATACAGAAGTTTGAAAGTGGTCACCACCAGACTCGGGAACGCCTTCTTTCCCTCTGCCATCAGACTTCTGAACAATCCTTCCACAACCTAGGGAACAGTCCCAATTTTACAATCTACTTCATTGCGGACAATGGACTGTTTCTCTGGAACTGTCATGTTACAATGCCGAGAAACCATATTCTGTGCCTCTGGTATTTTTCTCCTCACTGTACCTGGTGCATTTATGTTTGACTTGACGGTATGCATCTGTTGTGATTGGATACCACATAAACAAAGGCTTTTTCACTGTACCCATTGCAATAATAGATGTAAACCTGAGCCTACTGTACCTACGTTGAATCTGAAAACAATGAGCATCAAAGTGAAAACACTCCCCTCACTGGTGTCATACTTCACGATCAGGGAGAGAGGTATGCTTGTTGAAAGTGAATCATCCCAGACCCAAGACAACACTGTAGGAGTTCCTCAGGGTTGTGTTCTAAGCACAACTCTCTTCAGCTGCATCATTAACAGCCAAGGGTAATTAGGGAAGGGCAATAAAGACTGGCTCAGTGACGTCCTGATCCCTAAAATGTCTGAAGAAAATTAAGGCGGCACAGTGGCGCAGCAGTAGTTTTGCTGCCTCACTGCACCAGAGACCAGGGTTTGATCCTAACTATGGGTGCTGCCTGTACGGAGTTTGTACGTTCTCCCTGTGACCGTGTAGATTTTCTCTGGGTGCTCTGGTTTTCTCCCACACTCCAAAGATGTGTGGGTTTGTAGGTTAATTAGGCTTCGGTAGAATTGTAAATTGTCCCTAGCGCGCAGGATAGTGCTAGTGTACGGGATGATCACTGGTCAGTGCAGATTCCGTGTGCAGAAGGGCCCATTTCTGCGCCATCTATCTGAAGTCTAAAGCCTAAAGTAAAATAAAATAAATATATAATCTCTATATACTAAAACTCTCGTTTGTTATCTTGTTTGTGACTGAACTTCAGCCAAAACGGTACACGATAGCGCGACAATTTTAGGCCCACCTTGCTCACCATTGCCACTTTAGTGATAATGCAATTAGTTTTATTGAAATCGATGTTATATTTTTAAAGTTATTCACATTTTAAAGTTTAAAAGGAGGGGAGGGGGAGGGGAGGTGGGAGGAGGGAGGGGGAAGGGGGGAGTGGGGGAGAAGGGAGAGGGGAGGGGGGGTTGAGGAGAGAGGGGAGGGGGGGAGGACAGGGTGCTGCGCCAATGCAAGAGAGGTTTGGGCCCAATGGGTCCACTTTGTCTAGTATATATATAAAATGCAAAACTATTATATCTCATTGCTAATACATGGTGGTTGGTTGATGTTTTGATTCTCTATCAGCTTTAAAGAACACAATGAGATTACACAAATCAAAAATATCTCCAACACCCTTTCAAAGAAAAATGCATGGATAACCAGAATGTAGTTTCCATTTGCAATTCTGTCACAGGCAGGTTACCTGTTTGCCAATGCTTTGGAGATAAAAATCGCAATCTGCAGGAAGGCATGACTTCTCTGCTTTTATATCGTGAATTAGTTTTACGACATAGTTCAGTAACAAAAGCAACTCTTTAATTTCAAGCATATGCCGGGTTATCACTTATCAGTGTTTGCTCAAGCCTAGAATATGGTGCAGCATTTAAGACTCCGGGAAAGCCGGAGGCAGCCTTTGTACTGTACAACCTACAAATTAAAATGCCTTTGTTTTCCCTCCAGCAGCGCGGCTAGTTTGGTACGAATTATGCCTCATCCTACCTCAAAATTAGACCGTTGAAGCTGAATGGCATTTACATTAAACACATGAAACATTATCTTAGGTTGGAAGACCTTCATGTGCAGATCAGGGAAGTCATTTCTGATGACACCCTAAATCAGTTTTCTCATCCTGAACAAGAACTGGGATGCCATTGTGATACTTTGGGCAGCATGTTACCTGATCTGGAATTAATGTGGAATGATTAGAAGGCCTTTGCTCTCCACTGCATTACTGTAACAGGCAGTTGTTCCACGTTTGAGCTACAGCTGCTGAGGATATTATGTTGAAAGAGATGATATGATAAAGGCAATAACAAAAAGTTCCCATGTAAATGATCGGAATTAGCATTCCGTCAATTATTAAGGAAATGCTATACCTCATTTGGATTGAGACACTTGTTTTTTGTTTCGGAAGTTCAGCCACAATAGGATGATCTTGAAGAAACAATTAAAGGATGCTTGGAAGCAAATGTTTCGCTAAAGGTCACTCAGATGTCAGAAGAATCTGGTGCAGGTTAAAGCTAATCCACTAGTCTGTGTTGCGAAACAGTTTTGCCTTCATTTTCTGTTTAGATAATAGAAGACCTATTGCCGTGTCTATTCAGGAGTTTACTAATCAGTCTGGTGAATAGGGCAAAACTATAAACGAATCCAGCAATGATCGAGAACAAACTTGCCATTCTAATCAATTTTCTTGCTCTTGGTCCCAGCTGAAGCTCCATTGAGGGGCTCACTCTTCCCAAAGGAACCACTTAGACGACAAACTGTGTGAGGTGTCTAGACTTTCCCATCAGAAGTAATTAAGCACTCCCTTTAATCCATTTACATTTATGATAACAATTTTAATCCAACCCCCTGCACAGAAAAAAAACACGGAATAAAGAAGAATTTCAAGTTTCCACCTTATCCACATGTTACTCTCTTCTGACTGTGATGGTTTTTATATGTCTTCTGCTTGGAAAGTATTACAATCAAAGTCATTAACTCAGTCTCAATGACCATTGTTTCTTTCCGTGCTCTCTCTACACTTTCTCTTTCTCTGCTTTCTCCTCCCAGCTGTGGCTTCATTTACCAATGCCTTTGTATCCGAATTGGAACATTATAAATGTAAGCCTTTCTGTAGACACATGTATGCAGAAATTTAGCCGGATGTTATAATGCATGGGGTTGTAACGCTCTGTATCTTCTCCTTTGCTTGCACTCTGTATCTTTGCATTTGCTCCACTTGAATTAGAACTGATCGCATCCATGTAAGGTATATCTGACCTGTGTAGGAAGAAACTGCTGATGCCTGTTTACCTGTTTGGATAGCATGCAAAACAAAGCTTTTCACTGTACCTCAGTACATGTGAAACTAATAAACCTAAACCAAAACACTGTTGGATGAGCTGTGTTAAAGGCAGGATGTTGATCTGCTCTCTCAGGCGGATATAAAAAATAAATAAGATGGCACTATTTCAAAGTAGACTTTAGACTTTAGAGATACGGTGTGGAAATAGGCCCTTCGGCCTACCGAGTCTGTGCTAACCAGCAATCACTCTGTACACTAACTACCCCACACACTAGGGACAATTTACAATATTTTTACCAAAGCTAATTAACCTGATGAATTAATTCTGACTATGGGTGCTGTTTGTACGGAGTCTATACGTGCTCCCTGTGATCGTGTGGGTTTCCTCCGGGTGCTCCGGTTTCCTCCCACATTCCAAAGACCTACAGCTTTGTAGGTTAATTGGCTTTGGTGAAGATTGTAAATTGTACCCTAGTGTGTAGGATAGTGCTAGTGTAATGGCGATCGCTGGTCGGTGCGGACTCAGTGGGGCGAAAGGGCCTGTTTCCACAATGTATCTCCAAACTAAGCTAAACTAAATACGACAAGCAATCTTTTTCTCCCTATGAGTAAGTTCGCACAGCTGTGCCCTATGCTAAGGCACAACAGCAAGACAAATTTCAAACTGTCACACCAGCAGACAGAGCCGGTATGCTTGTAGTGAGATGAAGGCAATAATATTCGAAGGGTCTGTACAAGGTCGACAACGTTGCCTTTCATCGTCCCTGCGGAGTGACAAATTGCAGCTGCTCTGAAAGATGCAACATCTCTGCTTGAGTGAACTCTAATAGAAAAAGGACATTCGCTGCTTGCCAAGGTATAAGAGGGCGAGATTTATTTGTTATCCATATCGACAGACTTTACTTCAAAATAGCACAAGCCAAATCTCTTTGCAAAATAAAGATCAACGGATTGGCCTGACTTTGCAGTACACATCTAAAAGAAACTGCCCTCCCAATATCTAGATTTTGAAAGTTTGTGTTGATCTGGATAAGGATACCTTTTAATCACTGGCTGATTTAAGTGGAAATCAGATATTACCACAAGAGGGAACTTAAGGTGAGATCAAAAGCTGTGTTGTGGTTTTAAAACTTAAATCACACAGCGCACTGCAATTCTAAGCTCCCTTTAGAGAAATTATTAGGGGGAAAGTTACAAACATTGTTTGTTACGATTTAAAATTCCCTTTGGGTAAATTATTAGAAGAAAATTACAAGGATTGTTTCACACTGCTAAATAGCATCAACATGATAATGTGTGTTATGAACCTACGATTGATGCAAAGATATATGGGTTATTTTAGCCTCTTATTATGCATTAAATGCATTATTCTGCAATCTGGTTCTCTCAGTCAAAGATTGTTATGAAGACATTTTGGTAGGTATTGTGATACCCGACATATAAGGGGGAAGACATTGTCTTCTTTTAATTTTAATTTTGTGATGCACATTTTCTTAGTTGCCGGGTGAGTTGTACAGCTCCGAATACCAGCTTCAGCTTTGTTAAAGTTACTGTGCATTCCCCTGCTGAAATTTCAGCAAAGATAATCAGACATAATTTGTTGGCTTCAATTGCAACAGTTACTTTATTGATACAACGAACTGCAGAAGCCGGTTTACTAAAATAGGCACAAAGTACTGGAGTAACACAATGGGTCAGGCAGCATCTCTGCAGGACATGGATAGGTGACGATTCGGGTCAGGACACTTCTTCAATCTGCTTCTGCTCGATGGATATTAGAATATAGCAATTAATTTAGACCACAGAACATAGAAGAGTACAGCACAGAACCGTCTCTTTGGCCCACGATGTCCGTGCCGACATGATGTTAGTTTATACTAATCTCATCTGCTGCACAGTGTCTATATCTCTCCATTCTAGCCAGTTCATGTGACTGTCTAAATGCCTCCTAAAAGTACTACAGTGTCTACTTTCACCACCTCCCCTGGAGGCATGTTCCAGTCACCAAGCACTCTCTGTGAAAAAAAACTTGTTCCGTAAATCTACTTTAACCTTTCCCCCTCCCACCTTAAATCTGGGCCCTTTAGTATATGATAGTTCCACCCTGAAAAAAAAAATTGTCTGTCAATCCTATCCACGTCTCTCATAACTTTACATACTTCTATCAGGTTTCTCATCTGCCTCTGATGCTTCAAATGCGAAATCCACAGACTAAGTGAGGGCTTTGACATCATCTATTGACAGAACCAGTGGAGCAGATGCACAAATAGTCTTGGCCTTTTGCACCTTGTTGCGCTGCACCATATTATGTCAAATTATCTATATACTGAAACTCTCATTTGTTTGTTTGTTCCTGAACTACAGCCAAAGCGATACATGATTGCGCGACAATTTTAGGCCCACCTTACTCACGTTTGGTGCTAATGGAAGAAGTTTCATTGAAGTCGGTGTTATATTTTTAAAGTTATTCACATTTTAAAGTTTAAATCCATCTCCTAGGGTGGGAGGGGGGAGGGAGGGAAGAGGGGAGGAGGGGGGAGGGTAGAAGGGGAGGAGGGGAGAGGGGGGAGGGGAGAGGGGCGAGGGGGGAGTGGGGGAGCGGGGGAGTGTGGAGGGGGGGAGGAGAGGGTGCTGCACCAATGCAGGAGAGGTTTGGGCCCAACGGGTCCACTTAGTCCATATATTATAAAATGTTTGATCAGGACACAATGATAGCGATGACTTATTTTCAGTTCAGTTGCAATCCTTTATTTCAGAAAACAGTCCTCTTGCAGAGCAGCTGTTCCTCAGGACCTCCATAACTCAGGTGATAACAAAGTCACCTGAAGGCTCTCTGTGTGAATTGAACTGGCACCACATGCCTGCTCATGGTCTAATTCTGGAAATCACTGTAGATGTGATTATTTTAATTACTTCTGCTCGAAAGCTACGTTATAATTATGCCTGCTAATAAGAAACTCAGACTAACTTGGCATGCTTTAACTCACCTGTGAGAAGCGAAATATGTTAGTTGTCCCAACAGGCCAGACTGTGATTATATCATTATAGTTGGCAGTCTAATGAAAAGCAACAAATTAAAATTTAGTTTATAACCGCTGTCTTTAAATGTGCATCAGTGCTTCCATTAAAAAGAACTTTCCAATTATTGATGAAACGAAAATTCATTCAGGGACCCAAATATCTGCAGAAGCATGATCTTCATACAATTTCTTGTCATCATTCGCCATCACTGAAATATACCCTTTCCTGAAAGCGCATGAAAGCACACACCACCAGACTCAGGAACAGCTTCTTTCCCTCCGTTATCAGGTTTCTGAACAGTCCTTCCATAAGTTGTTAGGGTCCAATTCACCAGTACCTCATTACAAACATTGGATTATATTTCTGGAACTGAGGCAGTACAATGCTGAGAACCATATTCTGCACCCTGTACCGTTCCCATTTGGTCTACCTTTTGTATTTGAGCTTGACTTGATTATATTTATGTATGGTGTAGAGTCGAGGGACTGAGCTGTAGAGATAGGCAAACTGTTAAAATCCAGGCCATTCCCTGGAATTTTTTAATATATTACACTATAATTGCATTGTGATTTGAAGTTTTGTTGGAGTAATTTGGATGGTTGAATGCAACAGTCTGTTTATTTTATATTTAGCAGACTAAATTATGCAAACATACCATTACAGTATGTATAAATTATTAACTTGAATAATATTTTACAATTTGTTTCTCGACAATGAGAAAATGCATGTATTTGAACCAAATTAATACTTTATATGAAAAAGATTAAAAAGTATTTTACCTCTTTTTTTAAAGAAACTTGCACAGACTGAGCCCAGAAAAGAATACAGTAGTTACGGGACTGCCTCTGAGAATTTGAAACAAGGCATTCCTAAGGCAAACTAACAGCATCTAATTCGTACAATCAGTGTGGGAAACTAGCAAGTATTTCAAGATTTTTGCTTCATTTTGCAGTGATTATCATTAAAATAGCTATTAAAGAGGGTTTTGACATGTCTCATTGGAATTTTATCCTCTGGGTATTCACTAAATCCAGGTTTACTGAACCTATAGAGATTTAATAATACTTTGATCCATAATCTTTCCAGATTAATGTTATGCATCTGAATATTTCTTATCCATTGTTGTTCTTCTTCCGAATCTACCTACATTAAAGGAGGATTTTAAGGGACATTTTTCTGTGCCACATGCCTCTTCCTCTTAATTTTAAATTCCACATTTATGTCTAATATGTATTTTGATTTTGCTATTTATATTTTGATAAATACAGAATATGCTTCTTCTATTTGGTCCTAATAACATAAAGGCTGCTGTTTCGGTGATCCAAATGTAGTGGTCTTCTAGCAGGCATGGTTTGAGACAGTATTATGTCACACAGGCCCATTTCACATAGCACAGGAACATAGCACTTCCTTCAAAGGAAGAACATAAGGCGAATTGCAATGAATCTTTGTCATTCTTATCTGAATAATTTATAAACATCAAAGATCGTGGGGCAGATACTCACCTGTATCATTTTATGTCTTTAAGCTGGAAAGAGTGCAGAGAAGATTTACAAGGATGTTGCCAGGGCTTGAGGGCCTGAGCTACAGAGAAAGGTTGGACAGGCTAGTACTTTATTCCTTGGAGTGCAGAAGACTGAGGGTGATCTTGCAGAGGCTTTCAGATATACAATACAATACAATACAATATATCTTTATTGTCATTGTACCCAGGGGTACAACGAGATTGGGAATGCGCCTCCCATACGATGCAATAATTTAAGTAATTAACAGCAACCCAACGAAACGAAACAATTGTAACAGTTTTTAGACAGGGTAAAGTGCAAGTTGATCTATGCGTTGTGGCCATCCGGCTCAGCAGGACCGGTTCATAGCAGCTATGGCCCTGGGGATGAAGCTGTTCCTGAGTCTGGAGGTGCGGGCGTAGAAGGCCTTGTATCGTCTGCCCGATGGAAGGAGTTCGAACAGACTGTTGCAGTGGAATAGATTAGGTGAAGTCATTTATCCAGAGTAGGTGAATCAAGAACCAGAGGACATAGGTTTATGGTGAGGGGGAGGGGGGGATGATTTAATAGGAACCTGAGGAGCAACTTTTTTATTCAGAGGGTGCTTGGTATAAGAAACGAGCTGCCAGAGGAGGAAATTGAGGCAGGTACTATCACAACATTTAAAATATCTTTGGACAGGTACATGTATAGGAAAGGTTTAGAGGGATATGGGGCAAATGTGGGCAGGTGGACTGGTATAGATGGGGCTTCATGTCCACATGGACAAGTTGGGCCAAAGGGCCTGTTTCCATGTTGTATGAATCTATGACTATGGCTCTGTAGTGAGCAACATTAATTGTTCAATCACCTCTGAAATTCTGTCCCATTAATATATATATTTAAGCAGCATATATTTAAGCATATACAGAACATTGCTGTATATTTGGAGGGTGAGCATTGGATTAATCATTACATCTCTGAAGTTTTATATGAATATTGAGGGGCTTTTCTGTTGCAGAATCACTCATCTTAGTGGAGTATTTCAGTTTAATTATCATGCAAAGGAGCCACATCACAAAGGTATGATCTCAAGTTATTTATAACATAGTAGGCTCATGTTTTATTTGCACATTTAATAGTTCAAGAAAGGCTCTCAATAATGGGACCTAAAGGCAGGAACAAAATCTGCATGATCATCACAAATTGACAGTTTAAAGCTCCATTTTCTGACAGAGGTGAATAATTATTAAATCAAAGCACACAGTTGAAATTTGTCCAATGCTATTTAGGTTAAAACCATCTGAATCATGAAATATGTGCATCAAACTGCTTCTGAAATCTGGTTTCATTGACTTCTGCAGAACCAAATTTCAGAAAAGAAGTTCAACATGCACACGTTGCTGATTTATATGTTTAGAACATCAAAAAATATTTTTTGTTTTACCCTAGTTAATTCTGTCGTAGAATGTTCAGAGTGTTGAGTATTTACATTAATATGATGAAGATTATCTTGAGTTACTGGTGGAGGGACATGATTTATGTACTATTGAGTTAAGTGATAGAATGTAAATTAGATCCCATCGCCTGGAATTTCGGGAACTTCCCCAACATTCCACATCAACATCATTAGGCCTTTGCCCATTTATGAGTGATTTTGTCGAGGTTCTGCTGAATTTATGACATGGTTGGGAGGTATTTATGGAGATGCTCTTCCATTCTAGTTTAGTTTAGAGATACAGCATGGAAAAAAGGCCTTTCGGCCTACCGAGTCCACGCTGACCAGGATCACCTGTACACGAGGTGCACACCATGTCCTACATATTACGGGCAATTTACAGAAACCGATTAGCCTATAAAGACCTGCACGGCTTTGGAATGTGGGAGGAAACGAGCACCCGGAGGAAACCCACACAGTCACAGGGGGAGAGGGTGCAAACTCTGTGCAGACAGCACCCAAAGTGAGGATCGAACCTGGGTCTCTGGTGCTGTCAGGCAGCAACTCTACTGCTGCACCACTGTGTTTCCCTGAGCCATTCTCTGGTACTTTACAGAGGGGTAAAGTAATGCCTGCAATTAAAAGTGGGACAGTCAGCACTCGAAAGAGAAAGCACCTTATTGCTTTAGACGACGCTGAGCTGAAATATGGTTGCTTTTTCAGATGCTGAATGACCCGAAGAGCAATTCTAGGATTTTTCATTTAGCTAGTTCTGGTGCTTGAAGAATTTACTGATAAATATAGATACTGACAGCACATGCAAAAGACATCAAATGAATCATATAATTAAGTTGAGAATAGCTTTTCTAAACAAAATAACTGCTGTATACACATAAAAGTATTTATAAATACAGGGAATGGTTTAATTAGCAGCTGTGTCTAATTACATTAGGTGCTAATGAAAATTATTGCTACTGATCAGTGTCAAAGTGTGAATACAAACCTCATGTGAAACACCTCTCCCTCCCATCATTCCGTCTTGGAGAACTTTGAAGTTTGTATCATGAATGAGCTTACTTTCTGAATTGTGAAAGTTTAAACTTACTTTGAAAACAAATGGTTAGTTATTTGGCATCCGTCCATGTGCGAGGGATGATGGTGGGGCTTTGACGTTGTCCTGCTTGGAGAGGGGATTGTTTCATCTGTGGTTGCATTTCCTGCTGTGGCTGACTAGGCCCATCTTTATTTAGAGATGCAGAGTGTAAACAGGCCCTGCAGTCCACTGAGTCCGCGTCAACAAGCGAACCCCGCAGGGGGTATGGGGAGAAGGCAAGAACGGAGTACTGATTGAGAATGATCAGCCATGATCACATTGAATGGCGGTGCTGGATCAAAGGGCCAAATGGCCTCCTCCTGCACCTATTGTCTATTGTCTATTATCACCATCCTATACCCACTAGGGACAATTCATATTTATACCAAGCCAATTCACCTGCATACCTGTACGTCTTTGGAATGTGGGAGGAAACCGAAGATCTCGGAGAAAACCCACGTGGTCACGGGGAGAACATACAAACTTCATACAGACAGCACCTGTAGTCAGGATCGAACCCGGGCCACGGGTGCTGCAAGCACTGCAAGGCAGCAACTCTACCGCTGCGCTACCATGCCACCATGCCACCCTATCCTTGACAGGCAGACCCTCCCACAGCTTCCACTGGTGAAGGTGTCTCTGGTCCATTAGATTGGGGAGTGTGTTTCTGTTGTGGAATCGGTGGGCCGAAGGATCGGTTTCCATGCTGTATCTCTAAATACGACCTAAACAAGGGAAGGCCAAATGTCATTAATCGGCTTCTCGCTTCTCCTGGGACCTTTGGGAAGAAGTCAAGGGATCCACAGCAACAGTGGCAATACCATTCGTTTCATGGCAGCATCAGGGTGCAGTGCCAACCCTCTCACGATCATGTGTATTTGAGATTGACAAGAAGACTGAACAAATCTGCAGGACTCACTCATCGACCTGCATCATCACTTAGGCACAATGGTGAGGATTATCAAGAGGTGAGGAGTCAAATTCTTTGTTGAGGAAGGAAGCTGGGAAATAAAATTCTTGGGGGTAACAAGGGGGTTCAGAAATGTACCTGCTGATTTTAGATGGTCAGAAAAGGAAATCTGCTCAAGGCCAAACAACCTTTATGATGTTTGTGCAAAAAACAGCAGCATCCATTATTTATACAAATGTCCATGCACAGGTGATGTCCATCTTTTGATGCAGCGGTAGAGTTGCTGCCTTACAGCGCCAGAGACCCGGGTTCGATCCTGACTACGGGTGCTGTCGGGACGGAGTTTGTACATTCCCCCCGTGACCGCGTGGGTTTCCCCCGATGCTCCAGTTTCCTCCCACACTCCAAAGGCGTACAGGTTTGTTGGTTAATTTGGCTTTGGTAAAAATTGTTACATTTTTCCGGCGCGGACAGTGGGCCGAAGGGCCTGTTTCTGTGCTGTATCTCTAACCTAAACTAAACTAAACCAAATGTGTGATTGTGTTGTGTACGAAGCTAAAATCCTTTGCATCCTCCTGAAAAATGTTGACATACAATTTATCGACTGTCTTAAAGGAAGAAGAGAGGAAGAGGAAGAGAGGTGCATAGAACGTAGACATGGGCCATAGGACAGTACAGCACAGTAACAGGCCCTTTGGCCCACAATTTCTGTGCCCGACATGATGCCAAGACTAACTCTTATCTGCCTCCATATCCCTCCAATCCGTGCATACCTATGTGCCAGAGAAAATTCCACATTTTACACATGGAAGTTAAAGGCACTTTAAAACAGTGAGGAGATCCAGAGAAAAGATGATGAGGTAAGTGAGATGCTATCCTACAGTCACCAATCAAGAGGGGTAAAAGACTACCGATGCATACAGAGGTGACTTTTTCAGTGGCAGTCTACAGTGACTTTGGTAAAACTAAGTGACTGCATCAGCTGTTGTGTTCATCAGATAATCACTTGGTTTCAGACAAATCACATTCGTAACATTTCAAGCAGAACACATCAGTTCCCCCTGGTCCTATAAACAAAAATACCAAACCAACACGACGGACTGAACAGAATGAAGAAGCTGACCCTTGTCGCTTAGCTTCCTAGGGATATGCAACAACATCTCAAGGAAATCATTTGTTCTTTACCATCTGTTCCCTGAAAGTCTTTAATTGAAGTTATAATGAATTTAATGTGATAATAAGCCATAATGGCATTGGAGATTAGTCTATATAAGATGGTTTAATTAAGGCTGCAACTTTCAGCACGCTCTCAACTCAAATACATATAACACTTCAGTTGTTATTTATTCAAATCTCGCTGGATGACTTCTTGGGATTAAAGTGACCTTGATTACATGGGGACAAAGATAAATGTCCTGACATATTTCCTTGCAGCGAAAGGGCTGTTTGCTTAGCTGAGATTTCTCAGTGGTAACACTTTGGAATTGTGTAATACACAGAGCTCGGTGTTTGAGCAGAACTCAGCTGTCCTTGGTATCTTCCCATTTCTATGACAGAACAGCTCAATCTAATAACTCCCTTCAATTAAAGGCAAGTGTTGATAAACCTATTCTTACCACCAGAGAAAGTAGAAAAAACATAACATCTGTCTCTTTCCAAATAAAGACTTTAATTTTTCTT
Source organism: Rhinoraja longicauda (assembly GCF_053455715.1). Taxonomy (NCBI): domain Eukaryota; kingdom Metazoa; phylum Chordata; class Chondrichthyes; order Rajiformes; family Arhynchobatidae; genus Rhinoraja; species Rhinoraja longicauda. The sequence continues at coordinate 24,196,618 of NC_135968.1, read as the reverse complement.
GCGCTTCTTCACGATTCCCGCAATCCAGAGTACTTTATTGCCAATTAAATCCTTTGAGGCATTGTTATTTGTGCAATGTGAGGTTTACTATGAGCTGAATTCGATATGCCCTTAAAAGTGGGAATGGGATTTCAAGTAATCTACACTCCAATTTTATGCTAGCTGATAAATATAATGATTACGGCTTCCAATTAGCACCAGACAAAAGTGGGCAAAGCAAGTTAGAAATGGCAAGCACCCCCTCCAACTAGCATTCAGGGAATTGTATTTCCCTTCCAGGAATTGGCAGCAAGTATCGTAGAAGGTTCTTCTGCAGTTGTATAGGGCCCTGGTAAGACCACATCTGGAGTATTGTGTACAGTTTTGGTCTCCTAATTTGAGGAAGGACATCCTTGTAATTGAGGCAGGTTCACAAGATTGATCCTTCGATGGTGGGACTGTCATATGAGGAAAGATTGGGAAGACTGGGCTTGTATTTACTGGAGTTGAGAAGGATGAGAGGGGATCTTAGAGAGATATATAAACTTATAAAAGGACTGGACAAGCTCGATGGAGGAAAAATGTTCCCAATGTTGGGGGAGTCCAGAACCAGGGGCTTTATTCTAAGAATAAAGGGGAGGCCATTTAAAACTGAGGTGAGAGGACATTTTCACCCAGAGAGTTGTGAATTTGTGGAATTCTCTGCCACAGAGGGCAGTCGAGGCCAAATCACTGAGTGGATTTAAGAGTGGATTTAAGAGAGAGTTAGATAGTGGAATCAAGGGATCATGGGGAGAAGGCAGGCATGGGTTACTGATTATGGTTGATCAGCCATGATCACAATGAATGGCGGTGCTGGCTCGAAGAGCTGAATGGCCTCCTCCTGCACCTAATTCCTATGTTTCTACGTCTACAGAATGGCACCATGTTTGAAAGCTGAGACTTCTGTTTTCTACTGGGGATCTTGGTGGATGAAGTTGCATTGGGATAATGCATCTTGTATGCAAATAATCAAGGGGCTCCCAAACACAAATGGGAGAAGGAAATTATCCTGCAGGAAGATATAAGGAATAACGTTTAGACGGTCTGTGTTTGAGGAGTTCCATGCCCTAACACGTGTGGTCAACGCCAGCAAAATAATCAATTGCCTCACTCAGAAAGCAAAACATGTTTATATGGTGGTGCAGCGGTAGAATTACTGCCGAACAGTGCCAGAGACCCGGGCTTGATCCTGACAATGGGTGCTTGTCTATATGGAGTTTTACGTTCTCCCCGTGACTAGCGTGGGTTTTCTCCGGTAGCTCCGGTTTCCTCTCACATTGCGAAGGCATAAATGCTTATAGTGTAGCGACCATAGAGATCGGTCTTGGGAGTCGAACCCTCAGATTGGCCAGCAAGGTCACGTGTGAAGGCGACCGTAGGGATTGGTCCAGGGAGTTGAGCCCGCTGATTGGACAGCATCGTCACGTGTGGTTTTGGCGCCCAAAACCAGTCAGTTAGGCGAGCTCTTTGAAGTGAACAGTTAGAGTTAATGGTTGTCTGTAATCTCGTTCGTTAAACTTTGTAATCGAATGTTGCTGTTGCAATAAACTTCTTCAACAAAGAACGAGCCTCCAGGCTCGCCATAATAGATTAATTGCCTTGGAAAATTTGTAAATTGTCCCTCGTGTGTATAGGATGGTGTTTGTGTACGGGGATCGCTAGTCGGTGCAGACTCGGTGGGCCGAGGGGCCTGTTTCCGCACTGTATCTATAAATTAAACAAAACTAAATGTAAGCTCTTCATTAAATTCCTGAATGCAAGCTGATAAATTCTAATGACTTATCAAAGCAAACTCAATCAGGTCGAATGTTCAGCAAACCCTTAGATCTGTGCAGGGGACTCAGACCTGAAGGGAAATAACACCCAGTAAGGAATAGGTGATTAATGTTTTACAGAGCTCCAAAAATAAAGCAGTTGGGAAATTCTTAATTTAATTCCAGGATTCAAAACAAAAGCAAGACGGGAATCAGGGAATCATGAGTGATTTAATTTAATATTATTGTATAGACAATGCTGAGGAGAATTTCACAAAATGCTATTAGTATTCATATTTGGAGCCAGGAGGTCCAGGGGAGTGTCAGCATAGTTTCAGAAAGGGTGGGTCAAGGCACAGCCAAAGGCTTTCCTGCAGTTATAATTAACTTGGATATTTCATATGTGATCAAGTTCTGTAAATTAATATTTTAAAACCATATATTGCAGAATTAGTGGGAGATTTCCCCCACTGGATGCATAGAATCTATAAATGTGTACAATGAAACACTGGGGCATGTTTGTGCAATGTGATGCCAGAAAGGAATATTACATTTTTCCCTCATTGATAATCATGTTGAGCATTTACAATTGTTTGCTCTGATCGGTGAGAAACCACGGTTTCTTGTCTGTGCGCTCAGGTCCCAGATGTGCTGAGGAGAACTGGGGGCGGCACAGTGGTGCAGCGGTAGAGTTGCTGCTTTAAACCCCTGTCCAACTGAGGCGATTTTTTAGGTGACTACAGGCGACTAGGCTGTCACCACACGGTCGTCGGGGTGTCGTGTGCATGGTCGTGAGTCGTCTCCAAAGAGTCGTAGCGTTCTTCTGGTCGCCGCTGAATTTTGAAATGTTTAAAAAATGTTGGCGACTGTTGGTTTGACGCCAATGATCGTAGCTTGACGTCTCCTGACGTAGGCGCTGTCGTAGGTTGTCGCCAGGTTGTCGCCAGGTGACGTAGGTTGTCACCGGTGCTGACTTCGTTGAATTCCATTGGCGACTACCTACGTCAACCTACATCAACCGGCGACAGGTACCGGCATCAAAACCGGAAGCCAAAATGACATGAATTGTCTTCAGTTGTCGCCGACACGGTCGTAGCTTGTCGCGGGTAGACGTAGATTGACTTCGGTTGTCGTAGGTTGACGCTTGTGTGGTCATAGGTTGTCATAAGTGCGGTCGTAGGTGGACGTCCTAAGTCGCGACGATTGGGTCGCCGGTTGCGGTAGCTTGCCGTAGCTTGACGTCGACTAGGTGGTAGGTTGCGGTAGCTTGTCGTAGACATTGTTGCAGGGGGGGGTCCAGTCGCTGGTTTTTCGGCGAACTGCTACGACTATTGCAGTGGCCGGCAGTCGCCTAAAAAAACGCCTACGTGGGACAGGCCCCTTACACCGCCAGAGACCTAGGTTCAATCCTATCTACAGATGCTGTCTGTACGGAGTTTGTCTGTTTTCCCCATGACCACACTCCAAAGACATGCAAGTTTGTAACTTAATTGGCTCTGGTAAAAGTGATAAGTTGTCCCTCATGTGTAATGTGTGCTAGTGTAACAGGGATCGCTGGTCGACACGGACTCAGTGGGCCGAAGGGCCTGTTTCCGCACTGTATCTCTAAACTAAACTGTTTTCCCAAGCCTCGTAATTGGCTTTCACATGATTCTATTCTAAACTATATGCATCTGACGGAAGAAATTGTTTAAAGGTTTTCGAGAGTCCCAAACTATGTAAGAAGATTTATAACTTTGTACATCTGCTATCAAATAAAAAAACATTCAAGGAAAACTTTTGATTCACCTTACCTTGAATGGATTCATGTTTCCATGGAGACAGCTTTTCAAGGGGAAATAACATACTACCTCAAATGTTAATTTCTCTTAATTTGTGACTAACTAAATAGTTGGCGATTGCATGCGTACAATCTCTGTTCTGGATCCAAGCACCAATATTTTAAAAAGCAATCCTTCCCAAAGGAAATTGCTTTCTTCCCACAAAGGACATGATATTTGTTTCCAGATGTTGACGTTCAGTGTGTCCAGTGGGAAAGGTGCCAACATATGAAAGCCCCATTTTTTTTCCAAGAAAATGCAAGTATGTTTGGAGCTGTTGATTTTAAATTTCTGCTGGTATCAATTGTTCCTGCTGTGATTACTTCTGTCCACCCCAGATGTTTTACATGGTGACTTCAAACACCGTCAAACATTCAAGGGGAGGCCACAGGAATTATAGATATTTACATATGGTTCAAAAATAATGAAGATCTTGGAGAATTAAAACTTCATATGAAACAATATGCGCCAGATGGGTCATAGACAGGCATGAAGATTGTACTGTTAGCAATGACCCAGTACCTTTGCTGATTGAGTTGTCAATTTATTACATGGGGACAAGTCGTTGCAATAAAAAGGAACTGCAGACGCTGGTTTATACCAAAGGTAGAAACAAAATGGAGGAGTAAGTCAACGGGTCATGCAGCATCCCTGAGAAAATGGATGGGTGTTTTGGGTCATGACCCTTCTTCAGACCCTTCTAGTTAAGCACTGATGCATTAACCGGTTCTGTTTAATTTCGTTTAGTTCAGTTTACTTTTGTTTCATTGTTTAGTTTAGTTTAGCGATACAGAATGGAAACAGGCCCTTTGGCCCACTGAGTCTGTGCCAACAAACAATCACCCGTACACTAGTTCTATCGCACACTAGGGACAATTTACAGTAGCCAATTAACTTATAAACCTGCACATCTTTGGGATGTGGGAGGAAACTGGGGCACCGGGAGAAAACGCACGCAGTCCCAGGGAGAACGTGCAAACTCTGTACAGACAGCATCCACAGTTAGGATCGAACCTGGGTCTCTGGCGCTGTAAGGCAGCAACTCTACCACTGAACCACTTGTTTGGGTTAGTGTAGTTTAGTTTAGTTTAGTTTACTGTCACGTGTACCAAGCTAGAGTGAAAAGATTTTACTTGCGTGCTAACCAGTCAGTGGAAAGACTATACATGATTACAGTATACATAGACATGATAAAGGGAATAACATTGCAAGAACTACTATCTACCTCTGATGTCCCTCGGACTATCCTTGATCGGACTTTGCTGGCTTTACCTTACACTAAATGTTATTCCCTTATCGTGTATCTATACACTGTAAATGGATTGATCGTAATCATGTATTGTCTTTCTGCTGACTGGTTAGCACGCAACAAAAAGCTTTTCACTGTACCTCAGTACACAAGACAATAAACTAAACTACTATTACTACTACTTAAGTTCTGCAGATCACGGTTCTTAAACTAAGCAGCCAAGCCTCTACTTTCACCTGTCTATCTGACCATGAGTTCCAGACAATAGATAGACACAAAGAGTTGGAGTAGCTCAGCATGTCAGGCAGCATCTCTGGAGAAGAAGGATGGCTTCAGAGATGCTGCCTGATCCGCTGAGTTGATCCTGCACTTTGCGTCTATCTTTGGAATAAACCAGCATCTGCAGTTCCTTTCTGCAGCTCCAAACCCCTGCAGCACCTAGGTGAAGAAGTTTTCCTCATCTTCCTTCTAATCTCTCTACCAATTACTTTAAATTTAATGGCCTTTGGTTTCTCTGCTAGGGGGAAAGAGATTGTCTATCTAGGCCCCAGATCATTTGAAGCATTGTGGTTAAGTCTTCCTTCAGTTTTTACTGTTTCAAAGAAAACAACCCTCACTTATCCAATCTTTCCTGATAGCTCCGATTTTCCAGGCCTGATAATATCCTCATAAATCTCCTCTGCACTTTCTCCAGTGAAATCATGTCTTTCCTGTAATGTTGAGACCAAAACGGTGTGCAGTACACACGTTGTGGTCTAACTAGTGTATAATGTTTCAGCATAAACTCCATGCTCTCATATTCTAACGTTTAGGTGATACAGCGTGGAAACAAGTCCACGCCGACCAGTGATCCCAAATACAATTTTACAATTTTACTAAAGCCAAATAACCTACAAACATGTACGTCTTTGGAATATTGGAGGAAACCAGATTACCCGTAGAAAACCCACATGGTCACGGAACAAACTCTGTACAGACAACACCCACAGTCAGGATTGGACCCGGGTCTCTGGCGCCGTAAGGCAGCCACTCTACCACTGCCGCACAATCCTCAGCTAATAAAGAAAAGCATCCGGTCTGCCTTTTCAATAACTTTATCAACCTGTCCTATCACCTTCAAAAGTTTAGCTTAGTTTAGTTTATCATTGTCACGTGCACCGAGGTACAGTGAAAAGATTTTTGTTGCATGCTATCCAGTCAGTGAAAAGACTGTATGTGATTACAATCAATCAATCCACAGTGTACAGATACAGGATTAAGGCTATAAAGTTTAGTGCAAGATAAATACCAATAATGTCTGATTAAAGATAGTTTGAAGGTCTCCAATGAGGTAGATGGGGGGTCAGAACCCCTCTGCAGGCGGTGAGAGGACGGTTCAGTTGCCTGATAGCAGCTGGGGCGGAAATGTCCCTGAATCTGGAGGTATGCATTTTTAAACTGTACGGAGTTTGTACGTTCTCCCCGTGACCTGCGTGGGTTTTCTCCGAGATCTTCGGGTTTCTCCCACACTCCAAAGACGTACAGGTATGTAGGTTAATTGACTGGGTAAATGTAAAAATTGTCCCTAGTGTGTGTAGGATAGTGTTAATGTGCGGGGATCGCTGGGCGGCGCAGACTCGGTGGGCCGAAGGGCCTGTTTCCGCGCTGTATCTCTAAATCTAAAAAATCTAAACATCTGTATCTCTTGCCTGATGGGAGGCCTTGACGTGGCAGTGTGAAGTGTAGATGGAGTCAATGAAAGGGAGTTGGAAGGTCTATGGACCTCCTCTCCAAGGTCTCTTTGTTCCTCCCCTCTACTCAAATATCTACTATTATTTGGATATTCCCTAGTTGGCTCTTCACAGATGCATTATCTCACACTTCGAAGGTGTAAGTTCCATTTGCCACTTTTGTGTTCAACTGACTAGCAGTCAGCAGCCACTTTTTCCCATCGAATGCTTTGTCAACCACACAGTCAAACCTCTGTATTATCTGCAACATCACCATCCTGCCCCCTACATTTAAAACTGAAGCATTAAAACACATTGCAAAAAGCCAACGATTGGGCACAGAGCCCTGTGCATTCTCACTGGCAAAAGGCATCCAGTTACAACATCACCCCTTGAATCCTGTCTTCGTCCCAGTTTTGAATCCAATTTGCCTCCTGCCTTTGAAGCCCCTGGTATTAACCTTATCCAGCAGCCTGCCCATGCGGTACCTTATCAAAAGCCTTGCGAAGATGATAACATTTGCCAAATGCCTTTATGAAGTTGCTACACCCTATAACCCGCAAGAAAGCAGTTCTTCACCCAATGTGATAAAGTAACAGTCTATCGTTGAACTTGATTACTTCTCTTTTACTTTTGTATTTCCAAAAGGCGGTTCTCTGGAGGCCACTAGATGAAGCAGTTTCTTGGAAAGAACTTGCTTAATTTTGAAGGGATAATCACAAAAAGCAGGTTTACCACAATGCAATCAGTAAAAGTAACATTGGCACAAGTTCTCCTTATCATCTGTGGAATTGACGTTATTTATAAAAGAGGATCTAAACCCCAGAGGTGAAGTCATTTTTTCATTACACTTCATTACACTTTTCTCCATTTAATTACCACGAATGTTTTTCAGCTGGTATTTATTTCTCTGGTCAGATTGCTTTGTACTTAATTCCTTACAGCACCTGGTTACCATTATACCTTTCTTTATGCCATGAATGGTGGGTAACAATGTAATCAAGGGCTCTCTGGTCCTGTATAAAAGTAGTCTGTCCCCAAGACAATTGCTAAATTACGTGTATGAGCTCATGTATCCTGCTTGTGGAGCAAACAATGGACCAAAACTTTCTTCTTCCAAAAGCAAAATACTGCAGATGCTGGAAATCGAAAGTCAACATTGAAGATGCTGGAAATAAACTAAAGGTCAGGCAGCATCTGTGGAGACAGAGAAACAGTTAACATTTCAAGTCAACGGTATCAACAACAAGTGTAGGAAGCAACTGCAGATGCTGGTTTAAACCGAAGGTAGACACAAAAACCTGGAGTAACTCAGCAGGTCAGACAGCATCTCTGGAGAAAATTAATAGGTGACGTTTCGGGTTGGGACGATTCCTTTTCTGCAGAGATGCTGTCCGACCCGCTGAATTACGCCAGCTTGTTTAGTCTATCTTCGGTATCAACAACAAATATAACTGGAGAAATCTGTATTTATAAAGGCATCTTTCACGCAGCAAAAGACCCCAAGGATCTTTATTGAGCTCTCTTGAAATTATTTTAATGCTCTCTTGAACATCTACAGGTGTACAGGAGAGAGGATCTAGGGCACATTTAGTGCAAGATGAAGTGCAAAGATCTCAAAATAGTGGATGGTAGATCAGGACCTCACTCTGGCTGGTGAGAGGACGGCTCATTTGTCTGATAACAGCTGCAAAAAATCTATCTCTGAATCTGAAGTTATGTGCTTTCAAACTTCTGCACCTCTTACCTGATGGGAGAGGGGACAAAAGGGAGTGGCCGGGGTAAGACTGGTCCCTGATTATGCTGGTGGCCTTGCCGAGGCAGCTTGAAGTGTAGATGGCATCAATGGAAGGGACGCTGGTTTGCGTGATGGTCTGCACTACTTCCACAACTCAATGCAATTTCTTGCGATCTTGATGGAGCTGTTCCCAAACTAGGCTATGATGCATCCCCAAAAAAGTGCTTTCCACGGCACATCTGTAGTAGTTGGTGAGGGTTGTTGGGGTCATATGGGCCGAAGGGCCTGTTTCTATGCCTTGCAACACTATGACTCTATGTCAGGGGTCTGTCCTTGGACAAAAGACATATTGAATACACAGGGAGATGTATCCAAATGAATGCAGACATGAATCACCAATATCTTCTATGTCCCAGTGACTCAGTACACCTGGCAATAACCCTGCCAGGCTTCCCTGAGGTTGACTTTGAAGTCTGTGGAGTGCAGACACTATGCAAAGGCTTTGATCTTAACCTTCAGCTAGATTGCTCAATACAAATAGTTATGGCATTCCTTGGTTGGAACCTACACTATAAAGCACCAGACGTATGTACCCTGGGCACTGTCCACAGCAGATTTAGTCTACAGCCATGGATTCTCAGTCTGCCAGGCAAACCATTGAAACGAGGAACGAAGTGTGCAACTCTCCAATTCACAGTGGATCCACACAATAATAATAAATAAAAATCCACATCATGGGAATCTGCCTGTTCCAAGGTGAAGTGGTATTGGGTAACTGACAGGCGAGTGTCTGAGATAGAAGGTGGGGCATTTGACGGAGACAGACAGACACACGCAATTACTAATACCATCATTACTTTCGCTGAACCAGCAAACTTGCTTTGTTTACACAAAGCAATTTCAGTGAGCGCTGCCTTGAAACATATAGACCGAGGAACAAAATGAGAAGCGTATCGTGATTAATCCTGAGACAAAAAGCTCTTCACCCACAGCCTGAGGATCACCAAGGATCCAGTTACACTTCTCGTTTAACATCTGTATCAGGCTTACTGGGGGACGGAGAGCATACACCACCTCGTGGACAATTCACTCATCGATTTAGGAGTGAATAGGTGGGCTTGTGAGTACGTTAGAGATCAGGGGTGAAATTGGATACTTCCCATTCGTTGCTGTGATGAGGTAGCTTGTGTTCTTCACTGAATCAGCAAACTATGTTGGCTGGAGTCCAGCATTTTCAGTCAGTTCATTCACCGTCGAACAGATCTGAGGTGAGGTTCTAGATACAGAATCCTCCATTGGTGGTCCTTCCTTTACAGCTTTAAAGGGTAAGAGGTCTCTGGCACAATGGAAGACTCAGTTGTCTCAAACTGCTATGCCACTGGGCCTGTCAAGTGTGCGAGTTGGCTGCTTGTGCATCGATCTCCCAATGTTAAAAAGATCTCGATGTGAAAATCGAAGATAGGCACAAAATACTGGGATAACTCAGCGGGTCAGGCAGCACCTCTTCGTCATCTTCTTCAGAAGGGACTCGACCCAAAATGTCACCTATTCCTTATCTCCAGAGATGCTGCCTGACCCGCTGTGTTACTCCAACACTTTGTGTCTATCTTTGTTGTGAACCAGCACCTGCAGTTCGTTTCCTACACATCTTGATGTTAAAAGTCTCATACAAAAGCCTCTGCCCAAAGGCCTCAGTAATAATCCTGAACAACCTCTCTCCACCTTCTTCACCACCCCAGCAATCATGGATGAAAAGATATCTGTTAAAGATATCTGTTAAACAAATGGATGAAAAGATATCTGTTAAACAAAGTAAAAGACTGAATGTTTTACTTTCCGCTTATTAGCAGAATACAACAGGGTTTGATGGCAGTGAGGTTGGCAACAACCAGTTACACTGAGGTGCATTAACGCCCTCTGCTGGTGAATCCTTGAATCTGCCATTAGTGTCACATCAAGAGCCAAGAGAGTCAAGAATCAAGAATGTTTTATTGTCATACGTATTGAAATGGAACAATGAAAATTTTACTTGCAGCAGCACAGCAGGTTTGTACACACAGTACTCAATAGAGAATATAATAAACACACAAAATATTGTTCAATAAATAAGAAACCCAATATAATTCAAAACAAAACAAAGCGCATAGTCCCTAATGCAACCAAATCAATTCTTGTCTGAGGAAGGGTCTCGACCCCAAACGTCACCCATTCCTTCTCTTCCGAGATGCTGCCTGACCTGCTGAGTTACTCCAGCATTTTGTGTCTACCTTCAATTTAAACCAGCCACTGCAGTTTTTCCTGCAAATCAATAATCAATTCGGAGTTTAGTTGGAGTTTGTTGTGTTCAATAATAGCCTGATGGTTGTTGGGAAGAAGCTGTTCCTGAACCTGGACGTTACAGTTTTCAGACTCCTATACCTTCTTCCCGATGGCAGGAGTGAAATGAGCGCGTGATCAGGGTGACGTGGGTTCTTAATGATGCTGGCTGCCGATTTTAAACAGCACCTCCTATAAAGGATTCAGGATATCTTTATTTGTCATCCAAAAAACAAGTTTTTTGGACGCTTCGCTTCGCTGTGTTGGAGTAACACAGCGGGTCAGGCAGCAGCTCTGGAGATAAGGAATAGGTGACATTTTGGGTCGAGTCCCTTCTGAAGAAGATGACGAAGAGGTGCTGCCTGACCCGCTGAGTCATCCCAGTATTTTGTGTCTATCTTCGATTTTCACATCGAGATCGTTTTAACATTGGGAGATCGCTTCGATGGTGGGGTGGTTAGTAGCCTTGATGGACCAGGCAGTGTTCACCACTTTATGTAATCTCCTGGGCGTTCGAGTTACCATGATGCAACCAGTCAATATGCTCTCTACTGTGCACCTGCTTTAGTTCTGGAGAGTATTCATCGACAACAGCAAAACTCAGGGATCATTTTAGATAAAGTGTAGGTTATAGTCTAACAGGTTGTTCATGGTCATAGCGCAACACAGCAGTACTGTACTCAGTCCCTGATATTTAGTTCCATTGACTAGCGATGAACTTTTAGACATATGAACACTTCATATGTTCATCCAGAATTGCTTTCATTACGTTTCAAACACAGTGCCGTTCTCCTTTTTTTATAAGCCGTTTAAATAAAATGTTCATCTGAAATTGCTTTCATTTCTCTGCTCGCACAGTGGCTTTCTCCATTTATTTAAGCAGTTTAAATAAAGTGTTTAAATCACAGAAAAAGTAATGTCCAATGAATGTTTTAATCATTCGGTCAATGCTTAATTTCACGGGGAATGATCATTGGATTGACACTTTCTCATTAATCTCTCCTGTTGGCATAAACATGGGCCAGTGTTTTCAGGCAAATGTTTGATAAAAATCAGCCTTCTCCTGATGCTTATTCTAACAGAATAATACAAGGCCATATTTAGGTGTATAGAGGTCAAATTACTTTACTTGGGAGAAAAACGACACAAGGTGCTGGAATAATTTAGCGGGTCAGGCAGCATCTCTGGAGACCATGGATAAATGACATCTCTGGTCAGGACCCTTCTTCAGACTCAGACTTAAGAGACAAAATGTGTAGGAAGGAACTGCAGTTGCAGGTGTATATTGAAGATAGACACGAAGTGCTGGAGTAACTTCGTGGTTCAGGCAGCATCTCTGGAGAAAAAGGATGAGGAATGAGTAAAAGGAAAAAGGATGAGAATCATCCTTTATCTCTGGAGTTGTTGCCTGCCCCGTTGAGTTACTCCAGCACTTTGTCCCCATCTTCAGACATAGGAGACACTGTAACAGGTAATGTAGTAATGATTGCCAACAGTGGACAAATATTATGTAACAAAATTTTAAATCAGGCCACTTCAGAATTTGCCACAGTTGTGGTCAATGGTGGTATGTTTGAGGGCTGTGCCTGTGCATCTGTGGGCTGTGTGCAGTGTGTACCGGAGGTAGGGGGGAACTTAGGAAACATTAACTAAGATGCGGGCAGACTAGCAAGAAGAAAGGGATGAATGTAAAATTGAAAAATTACCCATTGCTTTAGAGTGTCCAAATTCTGCCCTCGGGAAAAAGGACTTGTTTCCATGCTGTATCTCCAAACCGAACTAATCGTACAGGGGAAACCCACACAGTCACCGGGAGAATGTATAACCTCCATACACAAAACACTGGAGATCAGACTCAGGTCACTGGAGCTATGAGCTAAGAACTCAACTAGATGCATCAGTGTACTGCCCCAATTTTAGTGAAATTGAATCTGGCAATGTACAAAACATTGTACCACTCAGCCCACTGTGTAGTCTATAAAATAGAAGTCAATATCCTGAAACAGTTTCTCCTGATTCTGCAAATTATTCTTGCATTTGAGATCAAAACAGCTTTAATTAATTAAACTAGTGGAAAAATTGACTCGACACATTGGAAAATAATTAAGTGCATTTGGGCAGAGGTGAAGAGAGTTGGGGTTAGCTGAGGTGGGGTAAGGAATGAGGAGGAGCATCAGAGAGTGGGGGAAGAAAGCAGATGAAGCTTTGTCTTCGGAATTTCTCATCTTCAGTAGAAATTAGGAAAGTTTGACTGTAAAGGTTTTCGGAGGTTTTTTACCTCCAATGTGGATAACCTCTTGGAATTTGTGCGATGGAACAACGTAGCTATTTCCACAGAAACTTGGAAAATGTGTCAAAGCAGAGCGTTGCACAAGGATGTCCAAAACAGCAGGGAACTCTGGTGCTGAAAATTCCTCTCTTTACACTATCAAACCATTCCCCACAGCAGAACCTAGGGAAAGACATTCCACTCCTGTATTATTTGCCTCCTTTTATTTGCAATACAATTCTTATTTAGTCACTTTTACACTTTGGGATCTTTCCAGCAGTTTTAGCCAAGACAGATTTTAGACAACTGAGCAATCAGCCTAATGTATTTGCGATCTGTAAATCAGCTGTAAAAAGTGGGGAATCCTTTGCGAGGGAATTCATGTCTCCTGTTTTCCCATTATGGCTGCTCATGTGCCCAATTAAGGAGAAAAAACCTCTGTTTTTTGCCACAACTCCATACATCTTCCAATGTGTTTACACAGTGCAAGGGCACAACAAGAAGCTGCATTCTACGAGAGAAGTTCCAGGTGATTGATCACCCCAGTGAAGGCTCAAAGAGGGGAAATCCCACGTTTTATCAAAGCCCAGTTGAGATTTTCACAGCTAAATTACTTCATCACAAAAGAAATGAGCCATCGTGCAGTTTCGAGTCAATAGGACAGAAGGCAGAGGACAGGTCATTTTGATCTTATACAGTTTAGTTCAGTTCAGTTTAGAGTTTGGTGTCAGGGGTTATGGGGAGAAGGCAGGAGAATGGGGTTAGGAGGGAGAGACAGATCAGCCATAATTGAATGGCAGAGTGGACTTGATGGGCTGAATGGCCTAATTCTGCTCCTATCACTTATGACCTTATGATCTTATATAGGGTGAAAACAGGCCCTTCGGCCCACTGAATCCCCGCTGACAACAATCATCCTTACACTAGTTCTACCCTAGACACTAGGGGCAATTTGCATAAGCCAATGAACCTATAAACCTGCACGTTTTTGGAGTGTAGAAGGAAACTGGAGCACCCGGAGAAAACCCACGCGGTCACAGGAGAATGTACAAACTCCATACGGACAGCACCCGTAGTTAGGATCCAACCCGGGTATCTGGCGTTGTAAGGCAGCAACTCTACCGTTGCATGACTGTGCCGCCCGCAAAAGTGGGTGGGGCATCTCCTTACATTTTCTTTATTCGTGATGACTGCGTTGTTGTTCTCTAGCTACATATACCCTCTTCAACATCATTGTGCTTGAATATTATTACACGTGCTTTTATTGATAAAGGTGACAAGTTGACCTGGAATGTGAACTTAATATTAAAGCATGGCTGTCTGTAATTTTCCCCAGTTATGTGGATAGCAGAGAAGTTGGTTGTTCTTGGAAGTTATTCCCCTCAGCTCCAGCTTCAGGGCAATGTCCCTGGACCATGCCCCTGCCATCTCCAGCTTCAGGGCAATGTCCCTGGACCATGCCCCAGTCATCTCCAGCTTCAATGTCCCAGGACCATGACCCACTGAGTTACTCCAGCATTTTGTATTTCACCTTAACATTCAATGGCCATCATCAATATTCTGGGGACCACCAGACCAGATCAGAAATCTACCTTAGGCAAACCACATAAATACTTTGGCCACAAGAGCAAGTCACTATCCAAGGATCAGTGACTCACCTCCTGATTTGATGGAGAGGAATTTTTAGGTTGGGCGGATTTATCCCCAGGGTTTCTCATTCCTAATTCCAGGAGTTGCCCAACTTTGGGTGTAGTGCAAAGGCTTAGAAAAGCTTAATGGTGATCAAAAGAAAGCAAACATGCCCCTCCTCACTGGCAAGCAGTAACGTATATCCCTGATCAAACTGATAACATTAGTAATAGGCAGAAGATTATATGTTGTAGGAAGGAACTGCAGATGCTGGTTTAAACCGAAGATAGACACAAATTGCTGAAGTAACTCAGCGGGACAGGCAGCATCTCTGGATAGAAGGAATGGTGGCGTTTCGAGTCAAGACTCTTCTTCAGACTGCAAGAAGGGTTTGAAGAAGGGTCTCAACCCGAAGCATCACCCATTCCTTCTCTCCAGAGATGCTGCCTGTCCCGCTGAGTTACTTCAGCAATTTGTGTCTATCTTCGGCACGGTAGCGCAGCGGTAGAGTTGCTGCTTTACAGCGAATGCAGCGCCGGAGACTCAGGTTCGATCCTGACTACGGGTGCTGCACTGTAAGGAATTTGTACGTTCTCCCCGTGACCTGCGTGGGTTTTCTCTGAGATCTTCGGTTTCCTCCCACACTCCAAAGACGTACAGGTATGTAGGTTAATTGGCTGGGTAAATGTAAAAATTGTCCCTAGTGGATGTAGGATAGTGTTAATGTACGGGGATCGCTGGGCGGCACGGACTTGGTGGGCCGAAAAGGCCTGTTTCCGGCTGTATATATATGATATGATATGATATGATAACCTACAAACCTTTATGTCCTTGAAGTGTGGGAGGAAACTGGAGCACCCGGAGAAAGCCCACGTGGTCACTGGGAGAAGGTACAAACTCCGTACAGACAGTACCCATAGTCAGGATCAAACCCGGGTCTCGAGCGCTGTAAGGCAGCAACTCTACCGCTGCGCCATGTGCCTTCCCCTGTCCTCAAAGTTCTTCTCTCCCCCTTGAATGGTTAGTTTCCTGCGGTCTGGCGCACACATCTGCAAAACAGGTTAAGACAGCATCATTGAATATTCAAAGTCTACTCTGCACATCCTGGGTTTCCCATTATTCTCTGTCCCTCTTCTGATAAACTGCACAGTGGGTGGGTTGGAGCTGTGATTTGTACAATTTTAATGTCTGATCTAATCCCAAACCACATGCTTTTGGGTGTTAAAATATGTGCCATGATTTTTGTGCTTTCTTTTCACTTCTTTATTAATCATGGCCAAAAAAACATAGAGAAGTCTAATTAAGTGAAACAATGCCTTTGAATTTCCAGTAACAGTAAGAAACATAGCAATGTTATTAAAATTAAAAAGTAAATATCATTTGGTATAATACAGTGTAAATCTGCTCTAACAGAGAAAAGAGACAAATCCTATCATACAATCAGGAAGTACAATCATACACAAGTACAAGAGGTATTGCAAAGAGAAACGTACCAGAGTGCGGAATATTGTGTTACATTTAAAGTAAAAGTGCAGATTAAAATAAAGTGCAGGGGTGCTGCAAGGTAGGTTGGGGGATCAGTTAGCTTATCAGAGGTACGTTCAGTTCACTAATAACAGTGGGATGGAAGTTGCTTTTTATATCTGCTGATATGTGTATTCATGCTTTAGTAACTTCTGCCTGATGGAGGAGGGGAGAAGAGGGGATAACTGGGATATAATTGATTATATTGGCTGCTTCCCTGAGGCAGCGTAAAGTGCAGATGGAATTGATGGGGGGAGGGGGGGGCGAGGGGGGGGGGGGGAATGTTGGTTTAGACTGAACTGCATCCACAACTCTGCAATTTCTTGTGGTCCTGGACTTGAACAGTCGCCACAGCAAGTTGCCATCCCAATAGGATGCTCTCTACGGTCCATCTGTAGAAATTGATGAGCCATTGGATACAATTGGAATTGTTTTAGCCTTCTGAGGAAGTAGCGATGTTGGTGTGCATTCTCCACTATAGCGTTAATATGGTTGGACCAGAACAAATCGTTGGTGATATTTATGCCAGGGGACCTGAAATTCTGGGCCATCTCCACTTCAGCACCATTGACGCTGGCTGGTGCATGTTTATGACCCAGCTTCCTGAAGCAGATGACAAACTCCTTTGTTTTGCTGATGTTGAGGGAGAGATTGGAGCTCACGCTGTCAACCTCCCCGTGGTGAGCCCTGTCAACCGACCTCAGTCAGGCAAACGACAACAAACAGAGACACCAGAAGCAGAAGCAGCTTTATATCCTCTGCTGCCTCAAACGCAAGAAGAAGAAGGGAGAGATTATTGGCTTGATGCCATGTTACTGAGCTCTCTATCTCCTTTCTATACTCCCTCTCATCATTGTGCAAGATCCGGCCGGCTACTATGGTATCGCCTGCAAACTTGTAAATAGTGTGAGGGTAGAATTTGGCTGCACAGTCTTGAGTGAATCCAGAGGAGGTTAAGGGGATGGGAACACGTTATTTTATGTTACTGTTGTTGAGAATTATTATGGAGGATGCTTTATTGCCTATTCTCACTGATTGTGGTTCATTGAGACAGGAAATCAAGCATCCAGTTGCAGATCGGGTGCTGAGTCCTAGGTCGAGGAGTTTGGAGATGTTTGGTTGAAATTATGGTGTTGAATATGGAGCTACTGTCAATAAATATGAGCCTGACTTAAGTGTCCTTGCTATCCAAATGTTCAATTATGGTGTGTTTCAAATGGTATGTTATTAATAGATTCAGCTACGTATGTATGTCCTTTCTATGCTGATACTGGGCATGATGTGCCATCTACTGTTGGCATCCAGTGGAAAGAGAATGATCAGAGTATACGAGGGAGATCATCTGATTGAATGGTGCCAGAAAAAAACAACCTTGTTCTCAATGTCAGTAGGACCAAGGAGCTGATTGTTGATTTTAGAAGAGGTAGGCCAAGTGGTAGGTTCTACACACCGCTCTCTCTCATCTGGACAGCCAGGGGGCGCTATGTGAGGATGCTGTTCATTGACTTTAGTTCAGCATTCAACACAATAGTCCCCAGCAGACTGGTTGAGAAGCTGCTGGAACTGGGGCTTAGCACCCCTCTGTGTGCCTGGGTCCTGGACTTTCTCACTGCCAGGCCCCAAGTGGTCAGGATGGGGGAACACACATCTAGCTCCCTCACCCTGAACATAGGATCCCCCCAGGGCTGCGTCCTTAGCCCCCTACTGTACTCCCTGTACACACATGACTGTGGGGCCAGGTTCAGCTCAAACTCCATCATCAAGTTTGCTGATGACACTGTGGTGGTGGGCCGGATCTCCAACAACGATGAGAAGGCCTACCGGGAGGAGGTGGCTGATCTGGCACTCTGGACAATAGCCTCCTCTTGAATGTCACTAAAACAAAGGAGCTGATTGTGGACTTCAGAAGGGCTAAACATCCAAGGACGTACACGCCACTGGAGATAAATGGGTCTATTATGGATAGGGTGAGCAGTTTCAAATACTTGGGAGTCCGCATCGCAGAGGATCTGACGTGGGCAACGCACATTGCCGCACTGGTGGGTAAGGCTAAGCAGCGCCTTTACCACCTTAGACAACTGAGGAAATTCAGAGTGTCGCTGAGGATCCTTCATTGCTTCTACTCTGGGGCGGCGCCTAACGGCAGCGGCTGACTAGCAGTCTGTCCGTCTTTTTTTTCCCTTTGTTTGTTGTGTGTCGGTGTTGGGATGGTTTTTATATATATTTTTTTGGTTGTGTATGTGTGGGAGGGGGTGGTGGTGTGGGTGGGTGGGTGTGGGGGAACTTTTCTCTTCCTCACGGCGCGGGGTGCGGCTCGGCTGCGGGGCCTAACATCGCCCGCTGCGGCTTGGCCGCTGGACTTTACATCCCGGTGCGGCTTGGCCGCTGGACTTAACAGTGCCCGGTGCAGCTCGGCTGCAGGGCTTAACATCGCCCGGTGCAGCTCGGCTGCGGGACTTTTCACCGCTGGTGCGGCTCGACCACGGGGCTTAACATCGCCCGGTGCAGCTCGACCACGGGGCTTAACATCGCCCGGTGCAGCTCGGCTGCGGGACTTTTCACCGCTGGTGCGGCTCGGCTGCGGGACTTAACATCGCCCGGTGCGGCTCGGCCGCGGGGCTTAACATCGCCCGGTGCAGCTCGGCTGCGGGACTTTTCACCGCTGGTGCGGCTCGGCTGCGGGACTTAACATCGCCCGGTGCGGCTCGGCCGCGGGGCTTAACATCGCCCGGTGCAGCTCGGCTGCGGGGCTTTTCATCGCTGGTGCGGCTCGGCTGCGGACTTGACATCGCCCGGTGCGGTTCGACCACGGGACTTAGCTGCACAAGGCTTGGTCGCGGGCCTTTCATCGCCCGGTTCGGCCGTGAGACGTTTCAGCGCCCGGTGCGGGGACTGTGCGGGTCGGTCGGGGACGAGCTGTCTGTCCGTGGGCGTGGGGAAGAGAGTGGAAGTTTTGTTGCCTCCATCACAGTGAGGGGGTGTTTGGAGTCACTGTGATGGACGTTTGTGTTGGGGTTATGTGTCTTGTGTTCTTTTTTTTCTATGACTGCTATGTAGTTTCGTTCGGTACTTCGGTACTGAACGACAAATAAAGCTCTGTTATACCTGTTATAGAGAGCATCCTGTCCGGCAACATTACAGTCTGGTTTGGGAACAGCTCTGCCCAGGACAGGATGGCCCTGCAGAGAGTAGTGCGTTCGGCAGAACGCACCATGGGAACTACACTCGTCCCCCTGCAGGACCTATACATCAGGAGGTGCAGATCCAGAGCAAGCAAGATCATGAGGGACCCCTGCCACCCCAGTAACGGACTGTTCCAGATGCTACGAATAGGCAAACGCCTCCGCTGTCACGCTGTGAAAACGGAGAGGATGAGACGGAGCTTCTTCCCACAGGCCATCAGGACTGTCAACTTTTATAACCCCA
The DNA here is from genome assembly GCF_053455715.1 of Rhinoraja longicauda. Taxonomy (NCBI): domain Eukaryota; kingdom Metazoa; phylum Chordata; class Chondrichthyes; order Rajiformes; family Arhynchobatidae; genus Rhinoraja; species Rhinoraja longicauda. Next base: position 24,177,163 of record NC_135968.1, on the reverse strand, counting down.
GAGACTAAATTTTTGTCGACACTTTTTGTGCTATGTTTAGTAACTTATTAACTTTATTTATATGCTGTAACTGTAATTCTTTTTGTGCACAACCCGCAGGCATTGCCACTTTCATTTCACTGCACATCGAGTATGTGTATGTGACAAATAAATTTGACTTGACTTGACTTGACTTGAAGGATCCAGCAAACTGTCTTCATCAACGGGTCAGTGGTGCAGAGAGTCAATAACCTCAAGTTCCTGGGCATGCATTTCTTTGAAGATTTGTCCTGGGGTGCCCTGAAAATCCTTCCTTAGAAGATTGAGGGTATTCACAATGTCGACGAATACTCTCTTGAAATTCTACAGGTGTACGTACGGTAGAGAGCATATTGACTAGTTGCATCACAGCATGGCTCAGTGACTCAAATGCCCAGGAATGAAGGAGAATATAAAAATTGGTGGTCACTGCCCAGTCCATCATGGGTACTGACCTCCCCATCATCAAGGGGATCTATAGGAGATGCTGCCTCAAAATGGCAGCTGGCATCAACATGGACCCATGCCATCACTGGTGATCTGAAGGGTCTGTTTCTGCACTGTAGCTCTAAACTAAAATAAACTAAACTAAACTGGTGGGAAAGTCAAGGACCAGAGGGCATAGCCTCAGAATAAAAGGATGTGTCTTTAGAGGGGAGATGAGAAATAATTTCTTTAGTCAGAGGGTGGTGAATCCGTGGAATTCATTTACCACAGATGGCTGTGGAGGCCAAGTCAGTGGGTATTTTTAAGGCGGAGATTGACAGATTTTTGATTAGCAAGTTTGTCAGTGGTTATGGGGAAAAAGCAGGAGAATGGGGTTGAGAGGGAAAGATCAGCCATAATTGAATGGCAGAGTAGATTTGATGGGCTAATTCTGCTCTCATGACTAACGAAGTTATGAACATCTTCATCTGCCAATGGAAATCAAAGCTATCACGGCACTTTACAAAACAAATCTAATCAAGTCATTTGTCATATCTATATTTCACTTTCACTTCAACACCTCCAGTGTTCATTTTGAACTCACACCGAATTCAAGGCCTAAACATCATCGTCTTCATGTAACATATAATTTATCATCCAGGCACCTGCCTTGTCACAGTTTTCAAGCAATGTCAGATGCAACCTGCAATTAATCAAGCAACTATGGATGAAAAAAGTCTTGTTTCTGATTTAACCAGAGGAGTTTAATTATTTTTTTCAACAGCCAAATGGACTCAATTACTGCATTACAGATTTATAGTTAACCCAGGTCAAAGGGGATTCTTATTTCATTTGTTACGTGTAGTTTTCAGACTTAGTCTTCATACTGTCCTGTTAAAACTGTGAAACTGCCATGAAGCATTAGCTGTGATGCTTATTACTTACACATGAAGTTAAATGCTGACCATCTATAGCATTCAAGGATGTTGGCAAACAGAACGTTTAGATGTGTAGGAAGGAACTCCAGATGCTGGTTTAAATCGAAGATAGATACAAAATGCTGGAGTAACTCAGCAGGGCAGGCAGCATCTCTGGAGAGAAGAAAGGGGCGACGTTTCAGTTCAGACATGTTTTTTTCTCTCGACTTATCTTGCTTTACTTGGTTTGACCCTTCTTCAGGCAGCATCACTGGAGAAAAAGGATGGGGGACATTTTGGGCCACTGAATTACTCCAGCACTTTATACTCAATAAGAGCAAGGGCGGGGGGCTCTGTATCTTGGGCCACAGCTGCCAGCCCCGGAGGACATCTACAAGGCACGCTGCCTCAGGAAAACCACCAGCATCTACAAAGACTCCACACACCCATGCCACCGTCTGTTTGAACTACTCCCATCTGGCAGACGTTACAAAGCCTTCTACGCCCGCACCTCCAGACTAAGAAACAGCTTTATTCCTAGAGCTATAGCTGCTCTGAATCGGTCTTGCTGAGAGCCCGCCATGATCTGTCTCTGCCCCCAGGGTCATCTGGCACAACTGACCACTGCATCAACCTTTTTTTTGCACTTTACCTTGTTTCCCCTTTTTTTCTTCCCCCCCCCCCCCCCCCTTTTGTTGTTTTCAATTTAGCCGTGATTTATTTATGTATGTTATAGCATCGATATGGAAATGACATTCTCAATCTCGTTGTACTTGTTCAATGACAATAAAATATATTGTATTGTATTGTAAGAGATATAAGAAAATAACTGGAGATGCTGGTACAAATCGATTCATTCACAAAATGCTGGAGTAACTCAGCAGGTCAGGCAGCATCTCGGGAGAGAAGGAATGGGTGACGTTTAGGGTCGAGACCCTTCTTCAGACTGATTGTATTGTATTGTATTGTATAAACCAGCATCTGCAGCTCCTTCCTGCACACTGTGTACCTATCCTCTTCATTTCTGTTGGGGGCTGCAACTGGTTATAGCAATCCAGGGTTAAAGAAGAGAAAGCTGGTCAGGTTTGTGCCCTGACCTATTTTGACAGACCTCTGCTGCAATCATGTGTGTTTGAACTTTAGGAGAGTGCTGCCGAGCCCTCCCTTCCCCATCTCTGCTACTCCCTCGCCAGGGTCAGCCGCCCGGCGTTTCTGGCATTCCAGTCTTTATTTATTGCACTCGCTGGCAAGGTTCATTGTAAGAAATGCTGGCAGTTTGGGAGAGTGTGGGAGACTGGGAGTCAGCATGCGGCAGGCATTAGTGTAAAGTACAACAACATCTTGAAGTGCTGGCGGATACGACACATCTTAGAACTCTTGTGTTTCCCCATTTGCCCGGAAGCAAGAGCTCAACAGCCGTGTGCTTTGTTTGAACGATAGAATCAGTTCATTAAAAGCAGTTTAAAATTTGGCACTTGTTAGCAACCAGTCTATGAAACACCACCTCCTCAAAATCGTCCCTCCTCACTTGCTAAAATCCAGTGCTGGTAATTTTGCATTGGGATGATATCATTCTTTTTATGTCAGTACTAAAACTAACTGCATCAACTCAAAATGTGTAATCCACTAATCGAGTAACAATGTTGGGTTATTGAGAAAGCAAAAAGCAGCCATAAACAGTTCATCAACTCAGGAGAGTGTAAGGTTGCCTTTTTGTATAGACCTTTAAAATTAAATCTTCTGCAGTGCTCCATCTGATCACATCTCAATTAGGATGTCATTGTATAATGTCATTTAGTGCCCACTAAAATTACACCCCTCGCTTTCATCTTTGTTCCCTTCATCCAAAAACAGGAGGGAATAAATGTCAGCAGTAAAGGTAAATTAAGTGCACGTAATCTGCATATTTTATCATAAATTATAGGATCAGAATCAGGCCATTTGGCCCACCAAGTCTACTCCGCCATTCAATCATGACTGATCTATCTTTCCCTCTCAACCCCATTTTCCTGCTTTCTCCCCTTAATCCATGACACCCTTACTAATCAGGTATCTGTCAATCTCTGCCTTGAAAATATCCATTGACTTCGGCCTATTTTATCATGAGCTTCTAAGAAACCTCATCCTTTATAATGGACTCTAATATCTTACCAACCACTGACGTCAGGCTAACTGGCCTACAGTTTCCACTCTTCTGCTTCGCTTCCTTCTTGAACAGCGGAGTAATAGTTGCAATTTTCCAATTGTCTGGAAGCACACCTGACAGAAGTTATCCTTCAAGGGGAAAACTGTGGATCCTTTCTCTTCCAACAATGTATCATAGCTGACCCTAATTTGACTTAGTTGCTGGCTTTATTGATTCATGAGTTATCTAAGGAAATAATGAAACCTATATTTGCTTATATTTTTCAGAAACATCATTGATATTGAAACCTAGCTTCAAAGTGTGACCCCTTAAATAAATCTATCATTTTCCCTTATTATCTTTTATATACCCAGCAATCATTTTGAGGAGAATGTCTGCCTTTGATCAGGGTGTGACTAAATGCTCCTGTTAAAGTGTATTAGATCCAGGTTTTAATAATAGGTTTTCATTTGCCTCAACTATATCCCAAACAACTTGTGGTTTAATCTACCTTGAGTCTATCTGCAAAATCTTTTCAGTTTAATTTAGTTTAGTTTAGTTTAGTTTAGTTTCGTTTAGTTTAGTTTAGAGATACAGCATGGAAACAGGCCCTTTGGCCCACCGAGTCTGGGCTGAACATATACGAGTTCTGTTCTATATACGAGGGGCAATGTACAGAAGACAATTAACCTACAAACCTACACGTCTTTGGAATGTGGGAGGAAACCGTAGCACCTGGATAAAGTCCACCCGGTCACAGGGAGAACGTGCAAACTCCTTATAGACAGCACCTGTGGTCGGGATCAAACCCAGTTCTCTGGCACTGTAGAGCAGCACTATGTCACTGTAATGATTGCTGCCAATATATAAAACATCTACCCTTCAGGGAAAAAATAACACTGTTCTCTCATCATATAAATTAACACTGGCGCATTTGTTTTATTTTAGAGGTGAATAGTTGGAATTTCAAACCAAATGAAGATCGTCAATACTAAACGATGTCAAGTGCACACCAGCTAAAGTTTCAAATATTGAGCATACAGATGACTTCTCCAAAACCTAAGCCAGGCAGTTCAATGGAATGTTTCCATACAAACCTTTAACTTTTTAAAAGACATTTGGACAGGTACATGGACAGGATAGGTTTAGAAGGATATGGGCCAAATGCAAGCAGATGGGACTAGTGTAAATTGTTGATCGGCATGGGAAAGTTGGGCTGAATGACCTGTTTCCAGGCTTTTGACTCCATAACTTTATGACTGAGAGTAGAAAACCTATTGAATGAGTTACAAGAATTACAAAATTAGTGGAAAAGCGTTCAAGAAATTATTGGAATGTTATGGATAGGAACGTTTTAGAGTCTATATGGGCCAAACACGGGCAAGTGGGACTAGAGTTGATGGAGCATCTTGGTTGACATGGGGACGTTGACCTGAAGGGCCTGTTTCTGTCTTGTATGATTCTATGACACCAATGTTATTGTTTTTAAAGGTGAATAAAGGATTTGGCCAGAAAAGTTATTCTGTCAAAAAAGAACAAAACTTGTCCAGCCTACAAATTTGTTGCTCTTCCTAATGTCTTGCATGTTCTGGACCCACAATGGGTACATGATCACTAACAAAGCCTTCTATTTCAAGAGGCAGAGTAATCATATATAACTCTCTTTAACCTGCAGATTTGTATTTACCTTTATGAACCATACATTTAGTTTCTCTGCATTTTTGACACATTGTTCTTCACAGGATTTGTATGTCTCTGATGAACCCAATAGTTGTCCATTTCATCTGGGAAGTATTAGCTATGTTGGAGTCACATATAACATTGCAGATATCCTTCTCTGCAGAACTTTTTTTTAAATTAATGACAGTCCAACAATTTCATGGTTATCATTACTGGTTCTTGATTGCCCTAGTCTGGGTAAAAGACTCTGTGCCTTCATCCTATCTATTCCCCTCATGATCTTACACACCTCTATAAGATCACCCACCCCTCATCTTCTGGCACTCCAAGAAATAAAGCCCAACCTCTACCTTTAGCTCAGGCCCTCAAGTCCTGGCAACATCCTCGGAAATTTTCTCTGCACTATTTGTAGCTTAACAACATTCTTCCTGTAGCAGGGTGACCCTCAGACTATCTTTAATCGGACTTTATTGGACTTTATCTGGCACGAAACGTTATTCCCTTTATCATGTATCTGTACACTGTGGGTGGCTCGATTGTAATCATATATAGTCTTTCTGCTGACTGATTAGCATGCAAGGAAAGCTTTTCACTGTACGCGTCACCATAAAGTAAACTACACTGAATAAGTGGGTTTATGTGGCAGCACAGTATTCCTTCCAATGCTCTGGTCATTGCTGAGGGATGGCTGATTGCCTGTCGTTACTCCGTTTATCTTTCCCTCCCTTTGTGCACAATGGTACAGTATCAGCTAAACTGGCAGACTTCAAGGGAAACCACTGGTGGTATTATTTTCTATTTGTTCAAAGACCCTGACGGACGGATATGGCAGTGACTCAGAAAATTCAGTCATGAGTGCACAAGGTGATTCAACCACACAGAAATGAGCTGCTTGTTTAGGCAATGCATGGCTGCCTGAAACAAGCATTGCCAATATCTCTGTTGCTTTTCTTTGTATTATGAAATCTTATTTCCTCATATCCCAAGCTTGCATCAAAATAATTAGAATGATTACCGCCTTCAAAATAATGTGACTGATTTATCATACTTGGTGGTATCAGAATCTGTTGAGACAGAACTACATTAGGAGAAAAGATAGGCAGACAATGCTGGAGTAATTCAGCGGACCAGGCAGCATCCCTGGAGAGAAGGAGTCTGAAGAAGGATCTCGACCCAAATCATCACCTATTCCTTTTCTCCAGAGATGCTGCCTAACCTGCTGAGTTACTTCTGTCTTTTGTGCCTGTTTTCGGTGAAAACCGGCATTTGCAGTCCCTTCCTATACAGTAGAAGAAAGATCAATTTAATGTTTCTGCTCTTAAAGAAGATTCAGAATAATTTTTCTTTGCACAACCCATTTATTTCATGTGCCCAGTTGATTCATAGAAACAAAAAATCATAGAAAATAAGTGCAGGCGGAGGCCATTCGGCACTTCGAGCCAGCACCGCCATTCATTGTGATCATGGCTGATCATCCCCAATCAATAACCCGTGCCTGCCTTCTCCCCATATCCCTTGATTCCACTAGCCCCTAGAGCTCTATCTAACTCTCTCTTAAATCCATTCAGTGATTTGGCCTCCACTGCCATATGTGGCAGAGAATTCCACAAATTCACAACTCTCTGGGTGAAAAAGTTCCTTCTCTCCTCAGTTTTAAATGGCCTCCCCCTTATTCTAAGACTGTGGTTCTAGACTCGCCTAACATTGGGAACATTTTTCCTGCATCGAGCTTGTCCAGTCCTTTTATAATTTTATATGTCTCTATAAGAGTCAAATCAATTACTCAATTTGTAAGTTATATTGCCCATAATACTGAACTTTTTGCATGAAAAGGAAAACTTTTGGTTCCTTTGTAATGAAACGAGTGCTCAGAACATGACTGTGAGTAATCAAAGCTAAACATAAAATTATACCCACCTCAGTCATAAACCACAATCTTTGTACTTTTTTACTATTTCTGCTGAGATGCATTGATGTACAATGCATTTGTTTGTCAACGGATCATACCACAGACGGACTAGCACCTCCATTTTGTCAAAGCAAAATGGGCTTCTTTTGTCTGTTGGTTGTGATTTTCACAGCACGACTGAATGAGTTTTCTTGGATACCAAGTCAGGACTGCAGACAGTACTGGCATTGTACCATGTGGAGCACTTTGTATCCCTCTATAAGGCTTAAACCTGTTAGATCTTTCAGCATTTCATTTGCTGTCAGGAATGTTCTTTTTCACATAAACTCTTTGTTCAACCTCGATATGGCTGGTTCTCCATTTATTTGTCGAACAAATTAATTGTGAACATTCCCATTGAGGCCAATATTTATTCAATATCAATAGATGGATAGGGGGCAGAGAGATTTACGAGGATTTGCCAGGACGAGGGCCTGAGCTACAGGGAGAGGTTGAGCAGGCTAGGACTCTATTCCTTGGAGTGCAGGAGGATGAGGGATGCTCTTACAGAGGGGTAAAAATCATGAGAGGAGTAGATCGGGTAAATGCAGTTTCTTGCCCAGAGTTGGGGAATCAAGAACCAAAGGACATTGATTTTAGGTGAGGGGGGAAGGATTTAATAGGAACCCGAGGGGGGGAAATTTTTCACACGAAGAGTGGTAGGTGCATGGCACGGCTGCCTGAGGAGGTAGTTGAGGCAGGTAAGTCAAGTCAAGTCAAGTCAAGTCAAATTTATTTGTCACATACACATACACGATGTGCAGTGAAATGAAAGTGGCAATGCCTGCGGGTTGTGTACAAAAAAGAATTACAGTTACAGCATATAAATAAAGTTAATAAGTTACTATTAGTGTCGACAAAAATTTAGTCTCTGGGGTTATAAAAGTTGACAGTCCTGATGGCCTGTGGGAAGAAGCTCCGTCTCATCCTCTCCGTTTTCGCAGCGTGACAGCGGAGGCGTTTGCCTGATCGTAGCATCTGGAACAGTCCGTTACTGGGGTGGCAGGGGTCCCTCATGATCTTGCTTGCTCTGGATCTGCACCTCCTGATGTATAGGTCCTGCAGGGGGACGAGTGTAGTTCCCATGGTGCGTTCTGCCGAACGCACTACTCTCTGCAGGGCCATCCTGTCCTGGGCAGAGCTGTTCCCAAACCAGACTGTAATGTTGCCGGACAGGATGCTCTCTACAGCCCCAGAGTAGAAGCAATGAAGGATCCTCAGAGACACTCTGAATTTCCTCAATTGTCTCAGGTGGTAAAGGCCTAATGTAATGTAATGTAATGTAATGTAATGTGTAATGTGTAATGTGTAAGAAACATTTTGACAGGTACATGGAAAGAACAGGTTTAGGGGGATATGGGCCAAACGTAGTCAGTTGGGACTAGTGTCGATGGGACATGTTGGCCGATGTGGGCAAATTGGGCCGAAGAGCCTGTTTCCACGCTGTAACACTCTATGACTATCAATAATTGCCCTTGAACTGAGGAGTAATTGTTCCTGGTGTGCAGGATAGTGTTGGTGTAAGGAGTGGTTGGTGGTCAGCGCAGATTTGGAGGTCTGATGTGCCTGTCTCTGTGCTGTTTCTAGAATTTTACAATAATCCGGTAGTATCATGGTTAACATTATGACTATTTATTTCCTCTTTAAACATTACATTTATTTAATTAATTGTATTTAAATTCTCCAGCTGCTGTGGCAAGATTCAAACTCATGCCAGTGAATTAATGATGCCTGTACACTTAACCTCTTATGATCCAGTCACTTAACCTCTTATGCTACTAAAGTTTTCTGAACATTCTTTTTTATATACAATGGCTGCCTTTTGCTTCATAACACTCAATGATGCGATTAAAAACCTGGTAAATTCAGAAGCCCTTAATTATTTTTTTCCTACCTCATCCTCAGATCTTAATTGGATGATGCTATTTGTTGAGACTTCAAGTTCCTGGGTGTTAACATCTCAGATGACCTGTGCTGGGGCCAACACATAGATGTTATCTCAAGGAAGATGCACCAGCCCCTCTACTCTCATAGAAATTTAATGAGATTCAGCAAGTCACCAAATACTCTAACAACTATGTACAGATATACTGGAGAAAGTATCCGAACCGATTCTCGCATGGCAAAAGAATGCACGACGCTTCGGAGAGTCGTGGAGTCAGCCCAGTCCATCACGGGCACAGCGTTCTCCACCGTCAAAAGCATCTTCACGAGATGCTGTCTCTAGAATCTATCATCAAGGAACCCCACTATCTGGACCATGCCCTCTTCTCGCTGCTACCACTGAGAAGGAGGTACAGAAGCCTGAGGTCGCACACCACCAGGCTCAGGAACAGCTACTTTCTACAACTATTAGGTTCTTCAACCAAACCACATAATCCTCACTCTGACAGTGGAGGAGGCCTCGGTCAGAGGGGTCAGTGTGGAAATGGGATGGGGGATTGAAGTGTTTGGCAACCGGGAGATCAGGTGGGTCCAGGCGGACTGATCGAAGGAGTTCAGCGAAATGATGGCCCAGTCTACGTTTGGTCTCGCCGATGTATAAGGGTCTCGTCGCTGAAGTCACCCATTCCTTTTCTCCAAAGATGCTGCCTGTCCTGCCGAGTTACTCCAGCATTTTGTGTCTATCTTCGGTTTAAACCAGCATCTGCCGTTCCTTCCACCACATAATCCTAATCCTCCTTGAACATGAGGAATATTATGGAACATGAGCAATATTATGGACCACCTGTTGCACCACCAATGGACGTGTATTTTTTTCTCAATATGTTTTGCACTAATGTCTTGTTTCTTTGTACAGTCTTTTTTTTATTTTCATTGGCTTGCGGAATTTATGTGTGATTTATGTATATATTATGTATTGTTTATGATTTTGTGCATTTGCCTGTACTGATGTGCCTGCCAAGCTGCTGCATGCATGATTTTCATTGTACCAGCACCTCACAGTATTTGTGCATATGACAAAAACTGGACTTAACTTGTCTTGGCAGCTGCAGCAAACTTCTGCAGTGAGAGGAGCAAGACGTCTTAATGAGCCAGGATGAATGACTTCTTGCTCTCCCGTAAGAAGAGCAGCCAATAAGTTGCTCTAACAGCTCACAGGGGCGGCACAGTGGTACAATGGTAGAGTTTTTGCCTTACAGCGCTAGAGAACCGGGTTCGATCCTGACTACGGGTGCTGTCTTTACGGAGTTTGTACGTTCTCCCTGTGACCTAGTGGGTTTTCTCCGAGTGCTTCGATTTCCTCCCCCACTCCAAAGGTTTGTACGTTAATTGACTTCGGTAAAATTGTAAATTGTCCATAGTGTGTAGGATAATGGTAGTGTACGGGGTGATCGCTGATCGGCGCAGACTCAGTGGACCGAAGGGCCTGTTTCTGTGCTGTATCTCTAAAGTCTAAAGCTCACCTGAGGCCACAAGGTAAGTGGGAGCACATGAACTGATTGGAGCAAGGTGCAAAATGCCCAGTTTTGCATGTCTTTACATCCTCAAGCTGTTGGATCATTTTGGAGGACGAGCAAGTTAAGAATCAGCTGGGTCGCCCTGTCCTAATCTTTTCATCCATGTTCTCAATGCATGTTGATACTTGCTAGTGACCCATACTCAAAACATGATTGTTTATTTGTGTAGTATGACCTAAAAATGGATGACATGATGCAAAGTGAAACTGGAACATGCATCCACCTTGGGAAGTGACTTCAACATGCTAGGTTACAACACATCTAGTCTTGAGGACTGCACTGATGTCCAGAAATGACATGTTCAAATCCTGCTGCACTCTCTGGGGAACTTAAAATCCAGTTAACCTAATAGTACAGAATAATCAGTAACGATGATTGGGAAACCAACGGACTTTGTTTCAAATTCCGTCTCATTCATTGAAATTCTTTGGGGAAGGAGAAGTGCTGGCATGAAACGTTAACTTTGCTTTTCTCTCTGCACACATTAGCTAAGCTGCTGAGTATCTCCAACCTTTCCTGTTTTAATTCCAATGAGGATGAAGCCTTGATTCTAACTGCTTGCATTAATTCCTCAGTCACTTGAACTCCTTGTTCTACTTGCAGCTGCCAGATTTTATACAGACTAACTATTAAAGCAATGTTGGAGGTCTAATTTCGCACTGCTGGTAGTAAGAAGTATTTATTAACAGGCACACCTGTCTGGTGACCCTGGTCTGACAGAAGACAATAAGGCATGAGTGATGAGTTGGTCCGGTGCATGTTAGAGAAGTATAAGATTGAGCTTAGTCCGACTTACAAAGTGAGCATGTTAAGTGTGACGCACACATTTAACAACAACATGGCTAAGGGAGCACTATGATCATGAACATAACTTAAGCCATTACAGATCCAAAGATAGACATAAAGTGCCAGTGTAACTCAGTGCGTCAGGCAGCATCTCTGGAGAAAGAGGATGGGTGACGTTTCGGGTTGGGACCCTTTTTCTCCAGAGATAATGGCTGACCCGCTGAGTTAATCCAGCACATTGTGTCTGCCTTTATTGTAAACCAGCATCTGCAGTTCCTTCCTACCCATTATAGAGCCAAGGCAAAGCTACTACACTCCAAACTCTCCTAGTTGACTGTGCCTGAACCCCTCTGTCAGTGAATCAACTCCCTGACAGACAGGAAGCAGCATGTGAGGCTGGGAAAGCACATCTCGGACCCGAAGACCCTCAGCATAGGAGCACCGCAAAGCTGCATACTCTCCTCTCTCCTATACTCTCTTTACACCAACTAACTCTATCCCCTACTTCCAATTCCTCCGTCTACGCCACATCTGCACCCAGGATGAGGTGTTCCATAGAAGGGCATTGGAGATGTCCTCATTCTTTAGGAAACGGGGGTTCCCCTCTTCCATTATAGATGAGGCTCTCACTAGGGTCTCCTCAATACCCTGCAGCTCTGATCTTGCTCCCCCTCCCCCTATTCATAACAAGGGCAGAGTCCCCCTTATCCTCACCGTCCACCCCATCAGCTATCGCAAACAACATATTATCCTCCGACATTTCCGCCATCTCTAAAGGGATCCCACTACTGGCTACATCTTCCCATCTCCACCCCTTTCTGCTTTCCGCAGAGACCGTTCCCTCCGAAACTCCTTGGTTAACTTGTCCCTTCCCACCCAAACCATCCCCTCCCCAGGTACTTTCACCTGTCCCTTTACCTCCCCCTTCGACTCCATCCAAGGACCCAAACAATTTTCCAGGTGAGGCAGAGGTTCCCCTGCACCTCCTACAACCTCACCTATTGTACCCGCTGTTCCAGGTGTCAACTTCTCTACATCGGCGAGACCAAGCACAGGCTCGGCAATTGTTTCGCTGAACACCTTTGCTCAGTCCGTCTTAATCAACCTGATCTCCCGGTGGCTCAGCACTTCAACTCCCCCTCCCATTCCCAATCTGACCTTTCGGTCCTGGGCCGCCTCCATTGTCAGAGTGAGGCCCAGCGCAAATTGGTGGAACAGCACCTCATATTTCGCTTGGGTAGTTTACAACCCAGCAGTATGAACATTGACTTCTCTAACTTCAGATAGTCTCTGCTTTCCCTTTCTATCCCCTCCCCTTCCCAATTCTCCCACTAGCCTTCCTGTCTCCAACTACATCCTATCTTTGTCCCTCCCCCTCCCCTGACATCAGTCTGAAGAAGAGTCTCGACCCAAAACGTCACCCATTTCTTCTCTCCCGAGATGCTGCATGTCCTGCTGAGTTACTCCAGCATTTTGTGTCTATCTTCAATTTTAACCAGCATCTGCATGTTTGTTCCTCTTCCTGATTGGACTGATCCAGGATGGGGAGGAATCTGCCTACAGACGGGAAGTGATACAGGTGGCATCCTGGTGCCATCGCAACAACCTGGAGCTCAATGCTCTTAAGACAGTGGAACTGATTGTAGACTTTAGGAGAGCTCCCCCTCCCCTCCCCCCACTCACCATCAACAACACCACAGTCACATCTGTGGAGTCATTTAAGTTCCTTGGAACCATCATCTCCAAGGACCTTAAATGGGAGGCCACCATCGACTCCACAGTCAAAAAGGCCCAACAGAGGATGTACTTCCTGCGGCAGTTGAGGAAACACAATCTGCCACAGGCAATGATGGTCCAATTCTACACTGCCATGGTAGCGTCTGTCCTCACCTTCTCCATCATGGTCTGGTTTGACTCAGCCACCCTGCACGACATCTGGAGGCTGCCACGAATCGTTTGATCAGCTGAGAAGGTTGTTGGCTGCAACTTCCTCCCCCCATTGATGAACTGTACACTGCAAGGGCCAGGAAGTGAGCCGGCAAGATCATCTCTGACCCCTCCCACCCTGGCCACAAACTCTTTGAAGCACTTCCCTCTGGAAGGCGACTCCGGACTGTCAAAGCAGCCACAGCCAGACATAAAAACAGCTTTTTTTCCCCACGAGTAGTAGCTCTCCTCAATAACGAAAAGTCTGTAGTCTCTTTTTGCTCTGGTTTATTTCACTCACATGTTTAAACTGTAATGTTGTATTCTTAATGTTTTAATGTTTTATGCTTTATTCTTAATCGTTTACTATATGTTTGTGTTGTTACTTACGAGCGGAGCACCAAGGTACATTCATTGTATGTGTACATACTTGGCCAATAAACTTATTCATTCATTCAGATAAGAGTAGACCTGTGGAAATAGGTTGCTGGTTCTCATGACACATCATGCCACTGCATACATCTAAGAGAAGGATGTGTTGTTTTTGACAGGGTTCTAACTGAAGTTACCTCATATAAACTGTTAAAGGTGCAAAATATGTTAGTGATCCACTTTTCTACACTTTTAGGAGGTTACCTGCCCCCTGCTGTTGAGCCATCACACTTCATAAATTCAGAAGTTATAGGAGCAGAATTAGGCCATTTGGCCCATCAGGTCTACTCTGCCATTCTTTGCTTCTCAACACCATTCTCCTGCCTCCACCCCGTAACCCCTGACACCCTTACTAGTCAAGAATGTGTCAATCTCGGTGTCAATTGCACAGGGCAGACCAAAGGGGCTAGCTGGTTGTGTTAGTCTGACACCTCCATTGATTAATGGAGTCATACAACACAGAGGCAAATGTCTAATGGTGGTCCAGACCGAAGCTGGCAACCAGAAATGCACACAATGCTCAGTGAACTGAATGGGTGTAACTAGTCTCACGGTGAAAGCCAAGGAAAAATGATAATTCTCAACATTATGAATGTGTGCTGGATTATTTATTGTAAACTTCTTGCTTCCTAGCCATAGGCTTGTCAGTAGTTGCTGATATTATATGGTGGTGTTAAATGAACAAGGAAACCTTTCTATCCATTAGATTGTAGATTATTACTTCGCCGCTTCATTGGAAAGCATTAAGCTTTATTCATGCACTTGCATCCCCAGTGAATATCTTGCAGCTATATAGTCAGTGGGAGGCACGTGAATGGCCTATAATCAGATCATCAATTGTTCCAACCTGAAATTAGCCTGTCAGAACTAGCAAGGAGATTAATTTCCCTGCTTGGATTCCCATCGAAACGTTGAATCCTTGCTCAATGCAATGTAGGTATCACAAAGAGAGAGGTGTGCTTCGGTATAATTTTTAAACTAAAATATGTTGATTCACATTGAAACCCTTTGAAGCTTCTCAGAATTTTTATAAACTTCCCCTCAGGCTCTGATGCTCCAGAGAACAATCCAAGTTTGTCCAACCCCTCCTTATAGCTAAAACCTTGCAATCCAGGCAATATCCTGGTAAGCCTCAATTATATCACAATTACCTTAAACTAAATGCTAAACTACCATTTGTTTTTCTAATTGCGTGTTGCGTATCTAAGATTAGTTTCGAAGAACACCTTGGACCCTCTGAATTCTGAAATTGCTCAGAATTTCACCAATCCATCACTAATCTGTTGTTCTATTTTCCCCACCAAAGTGCATTATTTCATATTTCTCCACTTTATATTCCATCTGCAATGTTCTTGCTGGCTTACTCAACCTGCCCAAATCCCTTCATAAATTATTTGTGCAAATATAATGCAAAATAATTTCCTGATTCAAAATATTAAGCACAAGGTAGAAACATTTGAAATTTTGAAATGAGCAAAAAGGCCCACAAAAGAAATTCAATCAGCTATAACTACATCTCCAGCAGGAGGTTAATAGAGGTGTTTGATTGATGTGCTAAATAAATGTATGTGAACGTTATTTGCTTCAGGGTATTTGAGTTAACATCTTGAGCATTTCTCTTAAATGATAAATGAATGGTATTCACTTAAACTCCAGGAAAACCAAGAATTCTGGCACCATTAATGACATTTTGCATTTGCAGTAAGATTCTGTGCTTTCAGATTTGACAACCAGTTTTCTTTCAAATGCTTGAAAGCTCCAGTCAATTATTTCTCCTTGTTTTAAACATGCAGCTGAGATTCGGTGTTGATTAACGTACTATAATTTAGACACCACTAATGTGAAGTACAGAAAATGTTGATGGTGTTCATCCATCAAGTGCTATGAAAATTAATCTTAACACATGATTTACTTAGATGCTTCACAATATCGGACATGTGGAGAACCAGTAAATTAAACCACGGTTTCTTTCAAAATGATATCCTCTTGCACAGCGTATGTTTAATGAACTGGAAGCAGTATTTCGTCCATCCATTTTCTGGATGTGGCCATTGCTGCCAAGGCTGCACTTCAAGAAAACCAAGACTGTCCATATTGTCAGCAGCACCTGCTCGGGAACTATGACATTCTTACATGCTGCAGCTTTACAGGCACATTAAACACAACACAACAAATAAGTGTACAATAAATCATCAGCTTTATTGGACAAACAGACCATAATAGTGCAAACCATCATACATAGGGTGGCACGGTGGCACGGCGGTAATGTTGCTGCCTTACAGCA